>NC_091172.1:31838635-31943635 GCF_040958095.1 Procambarus clarkii
TTCCTCACGTGTGCCCCAAAGAATGAGGTGATTTGGTAAAATGCTATGCCCAAGATTACTATCCGAGTGCCGGCGGTGGGGTGGTTCAAATAGCTTAGGCTATCACCTCATTATGTCCGGTCGTGATGGTCAAGTGGATTAAGGCGTCTTGTACATACCAGTTGCGTTGCTCCTGGGAGTATGGGTTCGAGTCACTTCTGGGGTGTGAGTTTTCAGTTGCATATTGTCCTGGGGACCATTCAGGCTTGTTCGCATTTGTGTTCCTCACATGTGCCCCAAAGAATGAGGTGATTTGGTAAAATGCTATGCCCAAGATTACTATCCGAGTGCCGGCGGTGGGGTGGTTCAAATAGCTTAGGCTATCACCTCATTATGTCCGGTCGTGATGGTCAAGTGGATTAAGGCGTCTTGTACATACCAGTTGCGTTGCTCCTGGGAGTATGGGTTCGAGTCACTTCTGGGGTGTGAGTTTTCAGTTGCATATTGTCCTGGGGACCATTCAGGCTTGTTCGCATATATATATATATATATATATATATATATATATATATATATATATATATATATATATATATATATATATATATATATATATATATATATATTTATATATTTATTCAGTGCAGCAAGTAATATTATCATACTTGCAAAATTAGACTTAAGAAATGCACACTTAAAAACTTACAGTTGAGGTTTGACTCCTGGTGGTATGGCAATAGTGTGACCGGCCTTCACGTGCTCAAGCACCTGATCATTAGTCATTCCCTGCGAAACACACATATTCATCAGATACACATACACAAGCTCATTTTTATAATAATATTTGATTCATACAATAGACAATACCTGTACTATGTTTTGAAGTTAAAGAGAATACATTGTGGTTAAAGTTATTGTTTATAATATAAAGTCACTAGTTAAGCCAGTGTTTTGGGTATAACTAAAAATTTTTATATTTTATTTACAGAAGTTAGGTCTATGTATTTTGCATTCCACCCTTTGAGAGGAAATACATAGGTGAAGATGAGGATTTACCTATTAACAGAGGATGATTTACCTATTAACATTACCTATTAACAGATGATGATTTACCTATTAACAGAGTAGAGAAAAGTATGTTTCCACATCCCAAGAAGCGTTTCTTGTTACACACAAAGTAATACAGTGTTACCATCCCCTCAATTCAAAATAATTTATTATGGTGCTCCGAGTGTGAATCAGCAGGATAAAAGTTGTCATAACCATCTGGATAAATCTGGGTAAACAATGTTGATGTAACATTGAATCAACGTTCATAAAGCTGATCATATGTTGATTTAACGTTATTTAAGCATATTGGCCGTTGGTTATGAACAACACACACAAAAAGGGAATTTAAATACTTAGTCCATTTATACTTGGTGATATGATACATAAAATACATTATCTGTTTCTTAAAATGAACAAGTTTCTGATAAAAATTAACACATAAACCTATGGGAGACAACACTTCATAAATAAGAATTCTTCATTGCGATAGGTGAACTTAACAATTGTACATGAATGTATATTTTGTGTTCTAATCAGTAGTTCTTTTATCATATATGATAAATTAGGAAAAGTTATATTTCTACAGCTTTTCAAGTTAGTTATGCAGGAGTTTTGTTTCCCTAGACTATGGGCCAAATAACAAAGAAATTTACAAAGCAAATAAATATTTAAGAAGCATACCTGGAATGGAAATGCTCCAAATGTGACAATTTCATAGAGCAAAACTCCATATGACCATATGTCACTCATTGTAGTAAAGACACCATCCGTTAGAGACTCTGGCGCCATCCATCGTACAGGTAACATACCTAAGAAGGGGAGTAATATATAAGTGAGAAATGACATGTTCAATTCACTGCTGTTTTCTTTATATATTTCTTAACTCATATTATATATATATATATATATATATATATATATATATATATATATATATATATATATATATATATATATATATATATATATATATATTTATATATATATATGTATATATATATATATATATATATATATATATATATATATATATATATATATATATATATATATATATCTATGTATATATATATATATATCCACATTCACCTGTGGATGAAACAATTGGGATGATAGCGGACAGAGTGTATCATGATCCGGCCTGTACTCCTCTTGACATACCAGAAAACATTCTAAGGAAACTACTCCAAGCTTGTACTAAAGAGGCACCCTTCTTGAGCCCGGATGGGCACATGTATAAGCAAGTAGATGGAGTCGCCATGGGTTCTCCCCTAGGTGTCCTGTTTGCGAACTTCTACATGGGTACCATCGAACAGAAGGTCTTAGTCGACATGAACTTGAAACTGGCCATATACTGCAGGTATGTTGATGACATTTTTACACAGGTACCTGATGTCAGACATCTGCAGGAGCTGAAAGAGGCATTTGAGTGGAATTCTGTGTTGTGTTTCACTTACGAGATGGAGAAGGATGGGAAGCTTCCCTTTCTAGATGTAACAGTCATGGAAAGGAACGAAGGTTTCCACACTGCAGTCTACACTAAGGAAACAAACATAGGAATGTGCCTCAATGCCAACAGTGACTGCCCAGATAGGTACAAGAGGAGTGTTGTTAACGCTTATGTCGACCGTGCTCTCAGCCACAGCTCAGGATGAAAGCAAGTCGATGAAGAACTCTGTAGGGTAAGGCAGGTACTAGTCAACAACGGCCTCTCCAATGGTTTCGTTGAAGACATCATAAGAAGGAAGGTGAAACGCCATGCAACCTCTGAAGAGACAACTAACACAACACCTTTAACCCCTATTAGACTATTTTACAGGAATTTCTTTTCCACAGCTCATAAAATGGAGGAAAGGGTCCTGAAAGATATTGTTGATAGGAACGTTATCCCTACAGACAAAAATCAGAAGATACAATTGACGATTTACTATAAAACCAAAAAAATGGCCAACCTACTCATGAGAAACTCTCTAGACACAAAGCAGAACGCTTTAAAAGAGAGCAACGTTGTCTATGTCTTCAAATGCCCACTTGGGGACTGTAAGCCTCAAAGAACTCGGTATATAGGCAAGACAACAACATCTTTTTCCAAGCAATTAATGATGCATAAGCAACAGGGCTCCATTAAGGAACATATAATCTCTTCCCACAACCAGACCATCACCAGAGAAATCTTAATAAACAACACAGAAATCATTGATAGATACAGTGATAGCAGGCGGCTTGATATCTGCGAGGCACTACACATCAAGAAGTCAACACCAGCAATCAACAGCCAATCAACAGCACAACTATATTCTACCCACTTCAAGATTCCGCACCAATATAGAAGCATCAAGAAATATGGGCCAAGAGGCCCTTTGCAGTTACTTCCATTGTTCCCTTTAATTTACTCAATTTATATCATTGTTTCGTGTTCTGTCTTGTGTTGAAAGTTTGCTCTATCTTATGTTGAAAGTGTTGTTCACCTCATTCAAAACTGTTGTAACATATCACCTCACCCAAATGCGGGTATATAAGATGAAAGCTGTTTAAATGATAGCATAGTAGAACTCTGTTTAGTGTTTGCAGGTTATAGTTGCGTGTGTGTAAACTAAAGTCTTTGAAAATGTAATAAGTTATTACGAAACGCGTTCAAGTGTCACGTCAGACTAGAAATAAAAATGAATTTTGGATAATTGATTTTTCAATAACCATCAACAGTGAAAAGAAACATATGAAATATTGAGAAAATTCGTGTTAGTATTATTAATCTTACTTTTCGGTAATATTTAACTATATATATATATATATATATATATATATATATATATATATATATATATATATATATATATATATATATATATATATATGTATATATATATATATATATATATATATATATATATATATATATATATATATATATATATATATATATATATACAGAGCACCACTTGGTTTCCGAACTTTAGTTATCCGAAACTTCCAGTTTCCCGATTGGGGTTGGGGAGTCATGCTACCCGAACAAAGTTCGGGTAGGAAGGGGTCCGCCAAGCGTCACGCCGGCTTGTTGTGGTGGGTGGGAGATGGTCCAGTTTGCCCACTGTGACTTCACAGATTCACGGCCTATTATTCCTATTATTTTGAATTGCCTAAGGCTGGAATGTTCATTCTGTGCTTTTGTTTTACATATCTGCACAATCAAGAAACTTCTGTGCACCATGTCGGCTCCAAATGCACGCATTGCGTCAGTGATGGCTGACCAGTGGGTGGATGGATGAGGGAGCTTAGGTGGGAGGCAGTATGAGAGAGGGGAGAATTAGTCAGAAAGGGAGGGAGGGGGAGAGAGATGGTAGGAGGGAGTGGGAGGGAGAGAGAGATGCTAGGAGGGAGGGAGAGATGCTAAGAGGGAGGGGGAGGTAGGGAGAGATGCTAGGAGGTAGGCAGGAAGGGACGGAAGTAGTGAGAATTAGGGAGGGAAAGGCAGGCAGGCAGGCAGGCTAGCTTGCAGGCAGGCTGGCAGGCAGGGAGTGAGTGGTAGTCACGCGGTTGAACTGCGTGACCTTGAGAGATGGGATGTAGGGGGGCGGGTGGTTTGTTGGTGGTGGGGGTGAGACCGGCTCATTCCCGAAGATAAGCCTAACACACACTACCCGTTAGCATGATGGCAGGCAGGCAGGCTTGCAGGCTGGGAAGGAGGCAGGCAGGCAGGCTGGGAAGGAGGCAGGCTTGCAGGCTGGAAAGGAGGGAGGCAGGCAGGCAGGCTTGCAGGCTGGGAAGGAGGCAGGAAGGCAGGCTTGCAGGCTGGGAACGAGGCAGGCAGGCAGGCTTGCAGGCTGGGAAGGAGGCAGGCAGGCAGGCTTGCAGGCTGGGAAGGAGGCAGGCAGGCTTGCAGGCTGGGAAGGAGGCAGGCAGGCAGGCTTGCAGGCTGGGAAGGAGGCAGGCAGGCTGGGAAGGAGGCAGGCAGGCTTGCAGGCTGGGAAGGAGGCAGGCAGGCAGGCTTGCAGGCTGGGAAGGAGGCAGGCAAGCAGGCAGGCTTGCAGGCTGGGAAGGAGGCAGGCAGGCAGGCAGGCTTGCAGGCTGGGAAGGAGGCAGGCAGGCAGGCAGGCTGGGAAGGAGGCAGGCAGGCAGGCAGGCTTGCAGGCTGGGAAGGAGGCAAGCAGGCAGGCAGGCTTGCAGGCTGGGAAGGAGGCAGGCAGGCTTGCAGGCTGGGAAGGAGGCAGGCAGGCAGGCAGGCTTGTAGACTGGGAAGGAGGCAGACAGGCTTGCAGGCTGGGAAGGAGGCAGGCAGGCAGGCAGGCTTGCAGGCTGGGAAGGAGGCAGGCAGGCTTGCAGGCTGGGAAGGAGGCAGGCAGGCTTGCAGGTTGGGAAGGAGGCAGGCAGGCTTGCAGGCTGGGAAGGAGGCAGGCAGGCTTGCAGGCTGGGAAGGAGGCAGGCAGGCTTGCAGGCTGGGAAGGAGGCAGGCTGGGAAGGAGGCAGGCTTGCAGGCTGGGAAGGAGGCAGGCAGGCAGGCAGGCTTGCAGGCTGGGAAGGAGGCAGGCAGGCAGGCAGGCTTGCAGGCTGGGAAGGAGGCAGGCAGGCAGGCAGGCTTGCAGGCTGGGAAGGAGGCAGGCAGGCAGGCAGGCTTGCAGGCTGGGAAGGAGGCAGGCAGGCAGGCAGGCTTGCAGGCTGGGAAGGAGGCAGGCAGGCAGGCAGGCTTGCAGGCTGGGAAGGAGGCAGGCAGGCAGGCAGGCTTGCAGGCTGGGAAGGAGGCAGGCAGGCAGGCTTGCAGGCTGGGAAGGAGGCAGGCAGGAAGTGATATATGGGTGTTGAACTGAACCATGAACCACGTGACCTTTGAGAGTGTGTGTGTGTGTGTGTGTGTGTGTGTGTGTGTGTGTGTGTGTGTGTATGGGTTTGGGGTGGGGGGAGAGGGGGAGGTGTGTCGGTGGTGGGGGAGGAACCGGCTGACTCCGTAAGCCTAACCACACTCCACAGACCTGTGACCCAGATTTGTTTCTTAAATGTACAGTACATCATCGTGTATTTTAGGCAGGATGTGCCTGCAGGCTTGCAGGCTGGGAAGGAGGCAGGCAGACAGGAAGCGATATATGGGTGTTGAAGTGAACCATGAACCACGTGACCTCTGAGAGTGAGTGAGTGTGTGTGTGTGTGTGTGTGTGTGTGTGTGTGTGTGTGTGTGTGTGTGTGTGTGTGTGTGTGTGGGTGGGTGGGTGGGTGGGTGGGTGGGTTTGGGGTGGGGGGAGAGGGGGAGGTGTGTCGGTGGTGGGGTCCGGTGGTGGAGGGACCGGCTGACTCCGTAAGCCTAACCACACTCCACAGACCTGTGACCCAGATTTGTTTCTTAAATGTACAGTACATCATCGTATATTTTAGGCAGGATGTGCCTGCAGGCAGGCTGGCAGGATGTGCCTGCAGGCAGGCTGGCAGGATGTGCCTGCTGGCAGGATGTGCCTGCAGGCAGGCTGGCAGGATGTGCCTGCAGGCAGGCTGGCAGGATGTGCCTGCAGGCTGGCTGGCAGGATGTGCCTGCAGGCTGGCTGGCAGGATGTGCCTGCAGGCTGGCTGGCAGGATGTTCCTGCAGGCTGGCTGGCAGGATGTTCCTGCAGGCTGGCAGGCAGGATGTTCCTGCAGGCTGGCAGGCAGGATGTTCCTGCAGGCTGGCAGGCAGGATGTTCCTGCAGGCTGGCAGGCAGGATGTTCCTGCAGGCTGGCAGGCAGGATGTTCCTGCAGGCTGGCAGACAGGATGTTCCTGCAGGCTGGCAGGCAGGATGTTCCTGCAGGCTGGCAGGATGTTCCTGCAGGCTGGCAGGATGTGCCTGCAGGCTGGCTGGCAGGCAGGCTGGCAGGATGTTCCTGCAGGCTGGCTGGCAGGATGTTCCTGCAGGCTGGCTGGCAGGATGTTCCTGCAGGCTGGCAGGCAGGATGTTCCTGCAGGCTGGCAGGCAGGATGTTCCTGCAGGCTGGCAGGCAGGATGTTCCTGCAGGCTGGCAGGATGTTCCTGCAGGCTGGCTGGCAGGATGTTCCTGCAGGCTGGCAGGATGTTCCTGCAGGCTGGCAGGATGTTCCTGCAGGCTGGCAGGATGTTCCTGCAGGCTGGCAGGATGTTCCTGCAGGCTGGCAGGATGTTCCTGCAGGCTGGCAGGAAACATCCTCTAGATGTTTGCCAGTCGTCTTAATAATCAGTTAGGAACAATTAAGGACTTTTATAAAGCGGATCAGGACTTCACTTATTGGTGAGTACAAACAAAACACGGTCGCATTTACGCTATGAACCTGTCGATTTTTTCCCCTAGAGTTTTTTCCTAAATTTTTCAGACCAATTTCTTTTTACATTTCTAGTTTATTTTTTCCCCTCTATTTCTCGTATACGAACTTACATGTTAACCGACGGGTCTCGTCCCCAAGGGGTTCGGAAACCAAGTGGTGCTCTGTATATATATATATATTCTAATAAATACAGAATATGCGGTCATATTCAATGAAACATATATATATATATATATATATATATATATATATATATATATATATATATATATATATATATATATATATATATATATATATATATATATATATATATGTTTCATTGAATATGACCGCATATTCTGTATTTATTATTTTCTGGTTTAGGGCTTCTATCCCTCTAACTATTTTCTTAGCATCAGGGCTTAATTGAAATAGGAGTTCTCCAAAACTCATTTTCGTACTTTTAAGGCGAAGAAAAGAAGTGATTTACTATAGAGTGTATTACACTTATTTATATAATTTGCACGACGTTTCGAACCTCCATGGTTCATTCTCAAGTGAACAGATCTTACAATACTAGTTGATTTTATACCCGCACTGGGTCAGGTGATAATACAATGAAGGTGAAAACATGGGGGGATACATAAGGGATAAAAATGTGAGGTGAAACATAGAGGCTGCAGAAGGCTTATTGGCCCATACGAGGCATCTCCTATCTAAACAAAGATTAATCCAGTGTAAAGCCAATTCCCTACAGACAAAAATCAGAGGATACAACTGACGATTTACTATAAAACCAGAAAAACGGCCAGCCTACTCATGAGAAACTCTCCAGACACAAAACAGAACGCTTTAAAAGAGACTAACGTCGTCTATGCCTTCAAATGCCCACTTGGGGACTGTAAGCTCCAAAAAACCCAGTATATAGGCAAGACAACAACATCTCTTTCTAGGCGTTTAACGATGCATAAGCAACAGGGCTCCATTAAGGAACATATAATCTCTTCCCATAACCAAACCATCGCCAGAGAAATCCTTGTAAACAACACAGAAATCATCGATAGATACAGCGATAGCAGGCGGCTTGACGTTTGCGAGGCACTACACATCAAGAAGTCAACACCAGCAATCAACAGCCAATTATTGCACAACTATATTCTACCCACCTCAAGACTCCGCTCCAATATAGAAGCATCAAGAAATATGGACCAATAGGCTTTCTACAAACACTTCTATTCAATACCCATTTTTCTGTTCTGTCTTGTGTTGATACTTTTAATACCCTATTAATATCCCCTCTTGTTCTGTCTTGTGTTAATGCCACATCACCCCTCCCACCTCACTCAAATGTAGATATAAAATCAGAGATACGTAAGCTCTAATCAGTTGTGTATTTGTGAAGTCTTTGAAAATGTAATAAGTTTTACGAAACGCGCCCGTGTTGCGTCAGACTAGAAATAAAAATGAATTTTGGAGAAGTGATTTTTGATTTACCTCCAACAGTGAAGCGTAATGTACGAAAGATTGAGAAAATTCGTGTTAGAATTATTAATCTTACTTTTTCGGTCATATTTAATAATATATGTCTACAGGAAAGACTGCTACCAAAAAATATACTAATATATATGTATATATATATATGTATATGCATGCAATAATGATCACAAAAACACTGATCCAAGTATGCAGAAAAACCACATGGGAAAAATAGAAAATGCTTAACGCGTTTTCGGCTAATTCGCCTTCATCAGAGCAAAGTAGAATGAAGATCAATCTTCATTTATCTTTATCTTCATTCTACTTTGCTCTGATGAAGGCGAATTAGCCGAAAACGCGTTAAGCATTTTCTATTTTTCACATGTGCTTTTTCTGCATATATATATACATATATATATATATATATATATATATATATATATATATATATATATATATATATATATATATATATATATCCTATATATATATCCAGGGCCTTTAGGCTGATTGCTAAGGGAAGCCCAGGCAAGGTACTGCTAACTGGGTATCCCAAAACTACTAAACAAACAAACAAACAAACAAAAGCTGAACCCCTGTGACATGTGCAATCACGGGGCTGACTCCATACACAAGTTTCAAGTGTAGATATGATAGAGCACAATAGGCTCAGGAATCTGTACACCTGTTCATTGACGGCTGAGAGGCGGGACCAAAGAGCCAGAACTCAACCCCCCGCAAACACAACTAGGTGAGTACAGCAGAGGAACACCATAAGGCACAACACTGTTCAAAGGACGGAGCTAAAGTCGATCGACTACACAACAGCCTCAGAACTGGGATTGGGAAGCTGGCATGGGAGGTGTGGGGCTCCCCCTTCCCCATCCCAGGAAGGGAAGGGGGGGAGGGAAGTTGCGCTGACAGTGGTGTGGGGGCTATCATGACGTCATGCTTGTTTGCTTGTTTTCGTATTGGGGAGTTTTGCCTGCTCGTTTGGCTTTCGGTTTGCAATTTTAAACTAGCTGTAGTTTGTTTTGGGATTCCTACCTTTCTGGGTGCCTGACCTGGTAGATGGCAGATATAGACTACTTCCAACTACATGGGGGTGTCTATAGGCCATTGCTCCTTGTGTCTCTCTGAGAGGGCCAGGTTCTGGCTTGTGGTCCCTGGTAGGCTAAGAACTCCATCGATTGACTGTTGCCATGGTCTAATATATATACACATCAGCCCAGTATAGCTCCGGGGAGCTGAAGGAGCTCACCACAGAAATGGCAAGAGATATAAATACTCTAGAGCCAAATTGTAAGACGCAACTGAGGTCTGATGACAATAGATGATAAAGTATACATACGCATGTGTAACCATATCTCATGTATCTTACGTACAAAACATCAAGATAAGTGATATATCCTGGACATCTGATGAGTGCCTGTGTTGGCAATATCTATATCTTAAAACAAAGGAAACTACAAATGAAAATCAAATAATTCATATTGGCATGACTTACCTTTACGGTTAAACTTATAATAATTGTTTTCGTACATAGGCCTTGTCATGCCAAAGTCTGCAAGCTTAACTGTGCGGTTTGCATTGACCAGGCAGTTTCGACACGCAACATCCCTGAAATTAATAAATTAACCCATTTTATTACATAAAACTAAACTTGCTGTGAATAAACTATGTTTACTTCCTAAATCTGAAGAGGTTAATAATCTTTTAGCTGTTTAATGTACATATATATGGTAAATATATCTAAGTTAAAGAGTAACAATTAAAACTATATGCATCATCAATCGTACCTGTGAACATATTTTAGCTCTGCTAAATAAGCAAGGCCATGCGCGATATCCAAAGCCATGGAAGTCAGCCTCTTATTGCTCACCTCATCATCGTCATTGCGGTTTTTTTCATTAACCAAATTTCTTCTTGCAAGTAGGTATGTTTTGAGATCCCCTATGGAGAAAAATTTGAGATGTTTAAATAATTAAAATTAAATTGTAATGTACTGTAGTTCACTGTTACATAGGTACAGTAAGGCAAACCCTTGCCATTTGTGGATTTTTCATTTGAAATCTCAGCTATTTGTGGGTAACATCATTGTATAATTTGAAGTACTTTTAGCTGCCATGCCACTCTGCATCACCGATGACTCTCAGTGGGCAACCACCCTATCCATATATCTTTCTGACAACTCTTTCTGTCACAATATCTATCTTCGACACTGCCTTTCCCACAATGCCATTATTTGTCACACTGTCTTCATATCTGCATTTTTCTTCCTATATTGATCTGTCTGAAGTCCTATCTTTCTCTGTAACTCTCTACTTGTCTGTCTGTCTTTATCCATACTCTTGGTATTCTCCATCTCTGACAATGTCTATTTATCTTTTTGTGTGCCATTTTCTTCCTGTCTGGATTTTCCAACAGTCAGTATCGTCATGCCTTTTCTTTTACTCTGACACTTGGCTTGTTTGTTTTTCTCTTCTTGCTGTTATACTCTTTACATAAAATTTAAAGCAGTTTTAATAGACATCACGGCTCAAGGAGTAAAGTTGATGTGATGCAGTGACACACGGTTACTCATTAAGTAACCGTCTCATGAGAACATTGTCCCATGTGATGTGATCACTCTTTAATACAGTTTTTATATCAATACTGTATTTTTATCTAATACTTACTCAATATCTAACAAAACACAGTACAGTAGTCACTAAAAAGGAATAACAAAAATCAGGCTTTGTGTGAATACAAACAGCGTCTTTTTATATATATAAAAAAATACTTTCTGTTTTCCTTCCCTAACTCAATCTGCTCTCAACTATGCTTGCTAATATATTCCGTTTCTGAGGTCTTTCACTTGGATACTTATTAAGACAAGATGTACTGTGTTTTGGTTCTATTTGGCAAAAATAACTTCATAACAAAAAATATATACAAAATATACAATACAAAAAACCAGCGATGAATGTAATGAAACGCCATTTTCTGGGTGAGCCCCGGAGGCTTCCTGGAGCTTATCGGGCTGATGTATGTTATATTAGACCGGGACATTAGCTAAGGAGTTCAGACCTACCAGGGACCAGCGCCAGAACCTGGCCCCTTCAGAGAGGTTTCAGGGAGCAATGGCCCTGGAAAACAATGGCTGCAATGGCCCTGGAAAACAATGGCCGCAATGGCCCTGTTGGCCGAAGCCAACAGGCCATGCGTATGCAAGTCCTCTGTGACCATTGCAGCCGAAAGGGAAGAACCTGCACATGGAGGTGCACCACACCAACATCCCGCAGAAGAGCAAGGTCAAACATGCATGCATAGAGATGCTTGAATTCACCCTCCAGGAAAACCTGCAACGCCATCTGAGCTTCCCTCCACTGCTTGCTTGATACCTGCTTGGTGGGGTTCTGGGAGTTCTTGTACTCTCCAAGCCCGGTAAGAGTTTGGTTCAGCAGGCTGTTGCTTGGAGCGGCCCACAGGCCCACATACCCACCACAGCCCGGTTGGTCCGGCAATCCTTGAAGAAAACTATCCAGTTCTCTCCTGAAGATGTCCACAGTTGTTCTGGCAATATTTCTTATGCTCGCTGGGAGGATGTTGGTCCCACACTCAAGCATGTGGGACCAACAGAATAAATGCCAACCCTCCAAGGAGAAAAGAGGGCAGTCTGCTAACCAGGATGACTCCAGAACTTCATAACAAACCCAGTAAGAACAAGATCTATAACTGAAGGAACACGGATCCATTATGAAGGCATAATCCGGGTTGTGCAGGAGATAAGCTGCAAGGGCTTCCTGCACCACATGGGATGGGATGTGGGAAGTCGAGAACCTCTGAAAAGACGGAACCGAAGAACCAACGGGATCACGGAACTGAACCCGGGGAGGGGTTCGTACTTGGAACAAGGAGGGAGAGAGAAGAACCGCACTCAATGCAACACCATGCCCCACTCCGAGGGTACAAAAACCCAGGCGGGATCCAACGGGGCCCAAGGCCCCCAAGTCAACCCCTTCCCCACCCCGGAAACCTCACTCCGGGGACCCGGAGTCGAGCCATCCTCCAAACCCCCCCCCCCCCCGCCTCTAGAGAAAAAAAGCAGGAGCCACCGAAAAATCAGGATCGAAGGGGGGCCCACTAGTCAGACCCAGAAGCTCTGGCTGGAGGACCAGGTTTGAATGCCTCCGCCACCACCCCGGAAGGGGACTTCCCTGAAACCGCCCTAGTCTCAACACCAACTAGATCCTGCCCCGACTCCGAAACCCTCAGACGTTTCAGCCGGAAGCAAGGGGGGAGGAACTGGACGCACAACAGAAGGGAAAGGACATGGAGGGATGGATGGAACATAAGTCATAGCCACTACCACCCCCCAAGTCCGGGTCCCTATAACCAAAACGGGGCAATCTTGGGGCATCTGGGGAAGTAACCAACCTATTAGCATTGCAGCAACCTAAACCAAGCATGCGATGCCCCAGCTGCCTGCACCCTCATATCATGATTAGTAGCTTGGATGAGCTGGAGCACGTACAAACAGCAAACGTCCGCGACTCCAGATCAAAAGAATCACCGACCCTACAGGCAGCATGGCGGGGAAACAACCGGTGATTGTCTGCCTGAGACTAGGGGACAGCTTTCTCTGGGTGAGTCTTTTCAATAAAAGTTTGCATCTCTTCCCACATCTGACACCACTTCTTAATGACTGCAGAAGGGACATTGACAGAGCAACCATCAAACTCGCACGAAGTGAGAGTGGAATCAAGGGTCGCATCCATCAGACCACGGAGCCCCCCTCGTGGGAATTCCCAGGGCCCTTAGCCTTGGTAACACGCTAAGGAAAGCCCAGGCAGGGTACAGCTGACCGGCCCAAAAACTACCATACAAACTGCTACAAGCTGCACCCCTGGGACATGTACACTTGTGGGGGCCTAGCGGAGGACCACCAAATAACAATAGGACACTACCAACCAAGAGGCAGACCCCCCTTCCCCAGGCAACAAAAGCAAACAGAAAAAAAAAACAAGAGGACTATATGCCCAGGCAGAACAGAGCAAACCATTATGAGAGGTAATGACTAGCTGCGCTGTACCCTGTGCCCCTACCAGTGACAAAAACTACAGTGGTACCTCGGTTTAAGAATTTAATCCATTTCTGGAGACAGCTCATATTCCGAAAACTCGTAATCCGAAGCTAATTTCCCCATAAGAAATAATTGGAAATGAATTAATTCGTTCCTGACTACCCAAAAACCTCACTTCAAACTAAATTTTATACCTAATTTATACCTTATACCTATCTAAATAAACCTACAAAACTATGTTCAAGTTATTACTTACCCTTGCTGATGAATGCTGTAGGCGTATGGAAGATGGTGAGGAGGGGGGAGGAGGAGAGGTGTTACTGTTTGGAAGGGGAGTCCCCTTCCATTATAACATCAGGCAGTGAGGACCTCTCTGGGATGCACTCCCTGGCACGTTTTGCCTGCATACCACTAGGTCCTGGTTGTGGCTCACTGCTCAATTTTCTCACCACAAATCTGTCCATGGAAGATTGTTTTTCCCTTCTTCGCAAGATGTGTCTGTAGTGAGGCATCACATTGTCATTGAAAAGATTAATGCAACGGCCTACTACAGCTTTCTCTGGGTGAGTCTTTTCAATAAAAGTTTGCATCTCTTCCCACATCTGACACCACTTCTTAATGTCTGCAGAAGGGACATTCAGTACTGCCTCATCCTCCTCTACTGGAGAAACATCCTCAGCTGTGTCTTCTTGCTGTTCCTTTTGAAGGGCTTGGAGTTCTTCGGTGGTCAGTTCTTCGTTGTGTTCTTCCACCAACTCCTCCACATCATCACTATCCAATTCCAAGCCCATTTGCTGGCCCAGAGTAACAATTTTCTCAACAATAGGTGCATTATTTAAAGGTTCAAACCCCTCAAAGTCTAGTTCGGTCACACATTCAAGCCACAATTTTCTCCAGCCAGAGATCAGGGTTCCTTGAGTCACTTCTTGCCAGGCTTTGTCAACGAGTTTTAAAGCACTACAAATGTTAAAATGGTCTTTCCAGAACTCTTTGAGGGTGAGGTTTGTGGCTTCAGTCACTTCAAAACATTTCCGGAAAACTGCCCTTTCATAAAGTTTCTTAAAATTCGCTATGATTTTCTGGTTCATAGGCTGAATTAGAGGAGTGGTGTTAGGAGGAAGGAACTTTACTGTGAGAAATTTACTGTATCTGTGCAACAATTCGTCTTCCAAGCCTGGAGGATGAGCAGGAGCATTGTCAAGGAAAAGAAGGGCCTTGAGTGGTAAATGTTTCTCCTGCAGATATTTTTCTATGGCAGGGCACACCACTTCATTCACCCACTCCGAAAAAATAAGCCTAGTCACCCATGCCTTTTTATTAGCCTTCCACATCACACACATTTGATTTTTCTGCACTTTATACTGTTTGAAAACCCTTGGATTTTCAGAATGATACACTAGCAAGGGTTTAATTTTCAAATCGCCACTCGCATTTGAACACAGCACAAGCGTAAACCTATCTTTCATAGGCTTGTGTCTGGGCAATGATTTTTCCTCCTTGGTAATGTATGTCCTCTTCGGCAATCTTTTCCAGAACAGTCCTGTTTCATCACAATTAAAAACTTATTGCAGTAGGTATCCCTCAGCCTCTGCAAACTTTTTAAATTCTTTAATAAATCTTTCAGCAGCTGGTTTGTCTGAGCTGGCTGCCTCCCCATGCCTTGCAACACTATTGATACCACTTCTTTTTCTAAATTTTTCAAACCATCCCCTGCTTGCCTTAAAGTCTATCTGCACTCGTTCCAGGGGTTTTCTTTACAAGGTCTTCGTGCAATACCCAGGCTTTCTCACAAATGATGACCTCTGAAACACTATCATCCGCTAACTCCTTGTTGTGAATCCAAATTAATAACAACTTTTCCACTTCTTCAAGTATTTGTGGTCTTTGTTTCGTGATTGTTCTTATGCCTTTTGCCACTTTAGCACTCATAATGTCCTTTTTCTTGCTAAGTATAGTGCATATTGTTGACGTGGCTTTGTTGTACTGCCTACAAAGTTCAACAACACGTGTACCATTTTCATGCTTCCGAATGATCTCTTGTTTTTTCTCTATTGTCATCCTCACATCCTCAGTTTCTTGCCTTGATCCTTACCACTGGCTTTCTTGGGACCCATGGGAAGATATATAATAACAACTTTTATGGTCAAATGACCAAAAATCCAACAAAACACTGAAAATCCTGGTGAAGAATTGAGGCGGGATAGTCATTGGGTGCGAGGCATTGGTAAACTGAGGGGCGATCGCCATACCACCACGCGCTAGGTCGGCCTGTACGCGTATCAACACCCTCACCTTCCGAGGCAAATTTTCCGAGCAAATCCTGTTCGTATTACGAAAAACTCGTATACAGGGACACTCGTATTCTGAGGTACCACTGTACTTCCTACCCAGAGGTAAACAAGGGCAAACAAAAACCCCAGCTGACTCCAAGGGCAGCCAAATACCGAGCAGTAAAAGACACAGTGGAGGTAGACCCCAAGGTGACTTGTGGAAGGTGGCCCCAAGCCCCAAGGGCAGTACTTACAGGGCACCTAAGGAAGCAAACCCTAGGCCCATGCGGCCCGAGTACCAAAGAATATAATATTACTCCTGGCTTGCACACCACCTGTAGAGACAGTCCACGCCACAAGGCACAGAAATTTAAACAAAATCCAGACCCAGTACAGTACCACATCAGCCAAGAACTGAAGAGTGGATCGTCGGCACGAAGGTCTGGGACTCCCACTTTCCCCTCCCGGAAAGGGAAATTGCGCAGACAGCAGCGCGGCAACGTGATGACATCTTGCTAGTTAGTAGTTTTCATTTGGGGAGTTCTGTCCACTCGTTTGGCATTCGGTAGCAATATTTTCACCAGAATAGGGGTTTGTTTTGGGGTGCCTACCTTTCTGGGTGCCAGACCCAGTCGATGGCAGGCATAGAATGCTTCCAACCACATGGGGTTGGAAGCATTCTATAGGCCACTGCTCCTCGTGCCTCTCTGCGGAAGCCTGGTTCTGGTTCGTGGTCCCCAGTAGGCAAAAACTCCATGCACAATTCTGACAATGCATGCCAAAAAGCTAATATATATACATATCAGCCTGGATAACGCCAGGGAGCCTACAGGGCTCCCCCATTGGCTCGGGAATTGGCTGGTGCCCCCCCCCCCCCCAGAAATGAATGTATTGTCAGAATTACATCCAAAGATAAGATAAAATGTAACATATATGACCTTTTCCCATCTTACCATATAACATAAATTCCATTACAGTATAGATTGGCTCAGTTTTGGTGCACACTCCCAAGAGACGCACAATGTTTTCATGGTCAAAGTTTTTCATCATCTCGGCTTCAGAGAGGAAATCCAGCTTCTCAGATATAGTAGAGCCAACCTTTAGTGTCTTCACTGCTACTGCCACCTGGAAACATGACAGCAAGCAGTGACAAACTGGAATATTGACCATGAGAATTATTTTTTGCTAAGATGCATACAAGTTGAGACATAAGAATAAGAATGAGAAAACCAGCGTTGAATGTAATGAAACGCCATTTTCTGGGTGAGACCTTGAGGCTCCCCGGAGCTATCCAGGTTGTTATTGCTAATGTCAGACTTTGGCATCAGTCATGTGTATGGAGTTCTTAGGCCTACCGGATACCACGAGCCAGAACCTGGCCCCCTCAGAGAGGCACGAGGAGCAATGACCTATAGAAACCCCCGTGTGGTTGGAAGCATTCTATGTCTGCCATCGATCGGGTCAGGCACCCGGAAAGGTAAGCATTCCAAAACAAGCCCTTATTCTGGTTAAGAAATTGCTACTGAGAGCCGAACTAGTGGACAGAACTCCCAAAATAAAAACGAGCTAACGAGCATGACGTCACCACGTTGCCGCGCCTACGTCTGGGCAGTTCCCCCCTCCCCGGGAGGGGGAAGGGAGGAGCCCCAGACCCCTCATGCCGGCAACCCAATACCTCAGTTCTGAGGCTGGATATCAAAACACACAAAAAAAACGCCAACCGGAGGGAGGGAGGGTTGCTGGGGAGCTTCTGGGTCTCACCCGGAAAATGGCGTTTCATTACTGTACATTCAACGCTGGTTTTCCGGGGGAGTCCCGTCGGCTCCCTGGAGCTACCTACCCAAAGACGAAAACAAGAGGGACCTAACGTGGGAGGCGGAAGTCGCTCGCTCCTCAACGCGAAGCAGAGACAAAAAACTGCAACTGCCAACCCAAGGCCACGCAAGCCCGACAAGGCCCAGGAACAGCAACGAAGGAATGCATAACCAACCTACAAACGTCATGGGCGCGGGGAAAGACAGCAGGCCGGCTGGATTGAACCACTCTGCGGACAACCCGAGAGAACTGCACCCTGGAACAGGGAAGAAGGGGAACCGGAGCAACCCAAAGAGTGACCCCAGGCACAGCAGCCGTGGCACACAAAGAACGGCGAAGCTCCGCAACCGAACACAACACACGATGCACTACCGGCCAGACCAACCAAGCATCAACAACCCAAGGATCCCTCCGGAAAGCAGCCGCTGCAGTCTTCGCCAGAAAAGAAGGAGACAGCTGCAAGCAAACAAACCTATCACGAGGACCAAAAGAGCCAAAACCCTGGCGCCAGAAGAGAGCATGAAGCACCCCGACCCGACCACCAGAGGCTAGCGCCAACAAGAAAAGAGCCTCGGAAAACAATCTAGAACCGAAGGGGCCGAAGAGAAGAGAGCACAAAATACAAGAACCAGGACGGCTCAAGCGGCGCAAGAGCAGGCCGGAGGTGAACCATACCAGAGACAGCTCGCGAATTGGTGCAGAGGGAACACCAAAACCGAAGCAACCCAGAGTGGCTCCGCCAGCGCTGCACGAGACAAGGCTACAGTATGTGGCAAGATGACAGCCCCAAACCTCCACAAGAGAAGGACAAGACCACACCAACAAAACACAGCAAACCTACTAAGGGACAAAAAGAACCACTAAAAAACCCCACACCGCTGCCGAGACGAAGCATGCAGGTGCAACACTATTAACGAAGCCACCTGATCACCAACAGATGGTTAGAGACTCGAGGCAGAACCAAACCAGCCCTGCCACGGACCGACCGAGCATAGGAAGAGGCGGAGCCGCGTGAAAAACCTCGGGTGCGAACACCGAGCAAGCAGAGCCGGAAACCCAAGCTGGTAAGGAACCAGATGGAACATTTGTCGTACAGAAAACTTCCTAATACCAGCGAGCACGCCAGGAGATTGGAGACACTGTGGTCCCAATGCGAGACTCTTGAGAAGTGACACTGTGAGATCATGAAAAGCAAAGACACCGCATTCCAGAGGAGCAGCAAACTCAGCCCCAACAGGGCAGAACGAAACATGCAATATCGAGTATGGTATGAGGAGAACAAACCAGGACGTGAGCAGCATGAAAACAAAAATGCATCCCCCAAAAGGGAACACAAAGAAAAAAAGCCAGAGCCAAGGCCCAAAAACCTAACACCTCCCGGCCCAATGAAAAGAAACTGCAGAGGCAGGAGAAGAAGAACAGAAGCCACATCCACCTGCATACAGGGCAACCCAGAAGCTGGAAGTGTCAAACAAGGAGAAGATGAAAACTCAGGACCAGAACTAAACACAGGGGCAGTGCAAAAACAGGGAACTGAACAAGGACAAAGTTCAACCTAGTACTGTATTAGTAGAGCTAAGACGGAAACAAAACCGAAGCGACCAACACCCCCAAGCCCCGTCACAATAACCAAAACAGGGCAGCCTCGGGGCTTCCGGGGAGCAAACAACCTAGCGCATTGCAACCACCTAAACCCAACATGCAATTCTCGTGCTGCCTGCACCCGCATAGTCAGCATAAAACTGGGTACCTGAGTCAAACAAGCAACAAAACTCACAGGACTCCGGGTCGAAGGTGCCACCAACTCAACAGGCAACAGACGGAGGCAAAAACAGTGAGAGTCACCCTGAGACAAGGGAACAGAGCAACCCTTGAACTCGCACAAAGTGAGGGGAGACTCAGGGGTCACATCTATTGGACCCATTCGCCCCCGTGGAGAATTCCCATGGTTCTGAGACGGAACTCACGCTCAGGGAAGCCCAGGCAGGGTACTGCTAACCGGCGCCCAAGTCTAACAAACAACTTTCTAAGAACTGAACCCCTGAGATGTGTACACTCACAAGCAGGGGGGGGTACCACCGGAATAGAGAAGAGTACTCAATACAAAGAGAGCAATAACCAAGGCAGACACCCCCCCACCGGGCAGACAAACAAAAAGAAAACCCAGGAAGAGGACAGCATACCCAGGCGAAACAGAGCCGGCCGCTATGATAAGTGAAAACAAGCTGCGCAGTACCCTGCGCCCCTTACCAGTACAAACTGCCCCTACCCTAAAACAAACAAGGGAGACAAAACACCCCAGCACACAAAGGGCAGCCGAAAACCGAGCAGTAAACAGCTAAGCAGAGGCAGAACCCAAGGAACCTGTGGAAGGTGGCCCCAAGCCCCAAGGGCAGTACTTACTGGGCACTTAGGGAAGGTAACCCTAGGCGCATGCAGCCCGAGAACTGAAGAATCACTCCTGGCTCGCACACCCCTATAAGACAGCCACCATGCCACAAGACACAGAGCTGAGACCAAGATCGGAGCCAGAGAACACGACTTCTGCCTAGCGCATCAGCCTCAGAACTGAGGTCTAGGGTTGCCGACACAAGGGGTCTGGGGCTCCTCCTTCCCCCTCCCGGGGAGGGGGGAGCTGCGCAGACAGTGGCGCGGCAATGTGGTGACGTCATGCTCGTTAGTTTGTTTTTATTTTGGGAGTTCTGTCCACTAGTTCGGCTCTCATTAGCAATTTCTTAACCAGAATAGGGGTTTGTTTTGGGATGCTTACCTTTCAGGGTGCCTGACCCGGTCGATGGCAGACATAGAACGCTTCCAACCACATGGGGGTTTCTGTAAACCATTGCTTTTCGTGCCTCTCTGAGGGGGCCAGGTTCTGGCTCGTGCTCCCCGGTAGGCCCACAGAACTCCATACACATGACTGATGACAAAGTCTGACATTAGCAATATCAGCCTGGATAGCTCCGGGAAACTGATGGGGCTCCCCCCAGAAGAGAAGGGAAAAATTTTGAATTCCAAACAACTTGGCAGAAAGAGAATCAGATTCAATGCATATGCATAAACATACAGATACGGTATTACAAATACATCTATCTTTTATATTTTTCACATGTGGTTTTTCCGCATACTTAGATCAGTGTTTATTTATCATTGTTGCACACATCTATCTAAATATAGTCTTTATCTACATAAATACCTAGTACAGTATTTGCATCTTATCATACCTGTGTTCATTAATTTTAATCAGCATAAACAAAATCAGCATTTACTTACCCATCCCTGAGCATCAAACAAGCATTCTCCTCCATATACTGTCCCAAAGGCCCCTTCACCGAGCTTGCGATTGATGACAACTTTGTCTCTTGGAATCTCCCATCCATCAAATATTTCAAACAAAGGTCGGCGCCGCCAGAATTCCTGAATCTGTTCCAATTTTTTTTCATACCTGTGGAACAGAATGTTTTTTTTTTTTGCAATGAAAAATGGAGATTCTGTTTGATTTTGATTTTAATTAATTATCATTACCCCATTTCCCATTTTCATGGATTGGGTAGGTATCAGCCCAAAAGGAAATATGATATAAAAAACCAGCGTTGAATGTAATGAAACGCCATTTTCTGGGGGAGCCCCAGAGGCTCCCTGGAGTTTATCAGGCTAATGTATGTTATATTATACCGGGACATTAGCTAAGGAGTTCAGACCTACCAGGGACCAGCGCCAGAACCTGGCCCCCTTCAGAGAGGTTTCAGGGAGCAATGGCCCTGGAAAACCCCTTTGTGGTTGGGGTTTTCCTTATCTGCCATCAACCGGGGTTAGGCACCCAGAAAGGTAGGCATAACAAAACAAACCCCACATCTTGAGGTTATCTTGAGATGATTTCGGGGCTTTTTTTAGTGTCCCCGCGGCCCGGTCCTAGACCAGGCCTCCACCCCCAGGAAGCAGCCCATGACAGCTGACTAACTCCCAGGTACCTATTTACTGCTATGGTAAAAAACTAAAACAAAAACCGAACAGAGAGGTAGAAACTCCCTACAATCACAAGGAAACAAGGAAACAAGCAAACATCACACTTTACTGCTGCGCCGATCGTCCGTGCAGCCCTCCCCGCCCCGAGAGGGGGAGGGGGGAGCCCCGGACCTACCGCGCCGGCTGCCAAGCTTCAGTTCGGAAGCTAAGCTTCAACCAACGCGAAAAAAACGCCGATCGGTGGGAGGGAAGGTTGCCAGGGAGCCTCCGGGGCTCACCCAGAAAATGGCGTTTCATTACATTCAACGCTGGTTTTCTGTGGGAGCCCCTACGGCTCCCTGGAGCTTCATACCCAAAGAAAAGGAAAAGAAAGGGCTAACCTGGGAGGCTGCCTCCACAAACTCTGCAACGCACAGCCGAGACAACAGGTCACAACCTGCGACCCAAGGCAACAAGAATGCACAGGAGCTCTGGTCCCTGGTAGGTCTGAACTCCTTAGCTAATGTCCCGGTCGAATATAACATATATTAGCCCGATAAGCTCCAGGGAGCCGTAGGGGCTCCCCACAGAAAGTGGGCGTTGACAGAGTGGTCGTTAGAGCCAGTCAGTGTCACCCCTGACAGGTGGGAGTTACCACAAAGATATTATCACCTAATTATTTCAATGTCTCTGATTGATTTTTTCTTAGTTTTTTTGAGGTAATATTATTCAATAGTGTGTATTGTAATATATTTATATAATAAAAGTGGTGAATAATCGCTATACTCAAAAGTAAGTAAGTGATTCAATTATTATGTTCATAAAACAATAAACAAATAGTTTTGCTGCTATTACACTCTATACACACATGTTATATTTAAGTATCTGCATGTTTTGTTCACCATAATGAACCACTAAGATGGTATTGAGAGTAAAAAAGCAATGAGGCATGACCGCGACACACAGCCAGCCACTCATTGCCACTCCCTCAACAACGCCTCACTCGCCCACATTCTCCTCCCACCATCCTGTTTTATATTTTATTCACAATATACAGGCATTATATATAAGAATCTACAAATTTTGTTCACCACAACTATACAACTAAGCTGATATAGTTAGTTTAGACACTAAGAGTCGTTGCTACACACAGTCAGCTGGTGGCTCCCTCACTCATTCAAGGTCACACGCACTAAATTTTCTCCCCCAACAATACCGCTTGTGGTGTTATTACACTATATACAGACATTATATATATGTTTTGTTCACCACAACTGTACCAACTGTACAACTAAGCTGATATAGTTAGTTCAGGCACTAAGAGTTGTCGCTATACACACAGTCAGCTGGCGGCTCCCTCACTCATTCAAGGTCACACGCACTAAACTTTTTCCCCCAACAATACTGTTTGCAGTGTTATTACACTATATACACAATATATATAAGTATCTACATGCTGTATGCACCATAACTGTACACCTAAGCTTGTAGAGTGCCCAATGAGCATAGTGGCCACCCTCTACACAGCCAGACGAATCATGCAGATTCGAATCGCCTCCGTCACCCAAATGGCTCCTCCCAGCATAATCTTTTTGCTGTTATTACACTAATATACACATTATATATAAGTATCTACATTTGTGTTCACCATAGAGAACCACTGAGCTGGTATGGTGAATGCAGACAATAACAGGTGACCACACAGTCAGTAAACGATGCAATCTCCCTCTATCCCTCAGCATCACTCCACCCACAGCGCTAATTATTACAACAATCCTGCTATTATCTCAACCCTGGTTATTTTTATCACAGTCAGAGGTCATCTGTAATATTATCATCGCTAAATAATAGCAATTATATATTTATTTTGACATTTTTCGGCGATGCTGTGGTCACAAGCTGAACAGCAATGCTGTTCGCTCATGCTGCATGCGCCAGCCTTGGTTACTTCCACAGTACTGTCGCTCTCACACCTGAGAATATTGCCCTTGATTTTTGTTAAAAATGGCATCTGTTTACAAGAGCCCTGAGGAAGCTAATGTGAACCCCGTGTAACCGCGGGCCATTTGAATCGTCCCTGGCACCCTATGGCATATATATACGCCATGCGCACCATGGAACATGTTACTCATGGCGTATATATTTACAAGAGCCCTGAGGAAGCTAATGTGAACCCCGTGTAACCGCGGGCCATTTGAATCGTCCCTGGCACCCTATGGCATATATATACGCCATGCGCACCATGGAACATGTTACTCATGGCGTATATATACGCCATGGGCAGTTTAAGGGTTAAGCCAGCACCCAGTCCCTTGCTCCAAGCTAAATCATATTCTTTCTTTATTTGTTCCCAAACGGTTGGGCAATCTCATGACTAGATTCACTTAAGAGCATTGTGTTTTTCCTAAGAAACATTGAGCTCACAGGGCAGTGAACTCATAAATCGTATTTGCTATGGCAGTACATTTATTGTTTGAAACACTGTGTGTGTATGTCTCATGACTTCACCTTCAGTTGTTTCACCTGTGGTTGTCAAATTAAGTTGACCAGTTACATGTAGCATTTCTCCAGTCACTCGCCATTGTCTTGTGGATGAGTCAGATCCTAATGACCCTCTATTAAGTCATGTCCTGCAAGTTCACACACCCCATCTCTTGAAGCCACTGATGTAAATAATCTATCCTTATTCATGGGGAAAGGTTTCTGAAGCCTTATAGAATAGTCTTTTTGCAGACATTAGAAGAATCGCTTCTATACACCCTTAGCTTTATATCTTAGGTTTGGAAATACAATTCAGTTATGATTTTAACACTGTATGTATTAAGTGGGTAATGCAATAAAACCAATAATAATTGTATATTACACACTCAGAGTCACTGTACCTACTCCAAAATAATCAACTAACCTAACCAAAATGAGAAGAAAATGGTGGATGCCAAAACCATCATTAGTTTCAAAGTGTAATATGATAAAGATTATGGGGATGATGGGACACCATGAGCATAGCTCTCATTCTGTAACTACATTAGGGTAATTACACCAAGTGGAGGTGGTGGGTGAACATAAGTATACTGGGTCATACACACCAAAGACCAAAGAGCTGAAGCTCAACCCCCGCAGGCACAATTAGGCGAGTACAACAAGTGAAGGTGGTAAATGAGTGTGAGTATTCTGGGCCATACATCCAATTCTTCTCTAGCTGAATGTTTAAGTATTTCCTAATTTTTCCCATTCAATTTTTCTATTTACACATTATAGCAAAATAGAATAGATTTACAATAATACAAGTCACAGGTGGACTATGTTCCTGGAATGAATTAACAGTTATGTGGATTAGAATACGTACTTGCATAATCAAATAGATGAGGTTCTACTCCATTCTATATAAACTACTATTATTCTTTGTTAGAAGACCTGCAAACATTACATTGAATATAAATCAATTTACTAGGATCACATCTGAAAAATAAAAGAGAAGGCATAAACTAACCTTCTCTTAAAGATGCAAAAGCAGATGATGAGCAAGAGGATGAGCCCCCCAAAGCACAGCGTGCACAGGACAATTAAGGCGTATGCACATTCCAGGTGCACAAACTCGCTGAAACCTTGTATTGCACATCTGCTGCCGTCAACTGGTGCTCTTCCAGTTGGCCATTTGAAAAATTCTTCATTTACAACCAACCTATACAAAATTTACAGTATTTATAAATTGTAACACAATCTAATGAAATAAATAAATAAATCATATTGTATAAAATAATAGAAACGTAGAGGTGGTAGGAGAAGAAAATGCTCAACAAGTGTTCAGAGAGAATCTGTAAGGTCTTCTCTGAATACCTTTTATTCTCTTCTCCGAGGCTGTGGGTCCTCACTGATCCATGAATTGGATCAATGAAGTTGTCTTGGGTGGTAAGAGTTACCACCCAAGACATTATCACCCATTACCTTGGTGATAATATTACCTTGGGAACAAAGTTCTCCTTAAACCATTCACCAAATATTACTCGACATCCATTCATTTTCGTAGTACCTTCTAAAGACCTAAATTTGTTATTATTCCAATCACAAGCAATTTGTATCTGCACAGCACAACACACATACACTGTGCTTATTTTACTTATAACCAACAGTGGAATCATTTTCACCTGATGAGCCATACTACCAATTGTTAACATACGTCAGCACACACCTGTCTCATCTGCATTATAAATTTGCTCACACAATAAATTCTTGTCCTCTGCCATTTCCTCTAATTTATTTAAATAATCTTCTGCACTAGTAGCAGCAGCTAAGTGCCTTTTACCAAGTATTTTAATGCAGATAATTCAGCAGTGGTGATTAAAGCTTTTTAGCCATCCAATGGTATATAAAAACTGCTCAGGAATTTTGTATTGAAATGAAATTCTTAGGCTTTTTCCACAAGCAACAAGCCTACCACTGACTTTTTCATCTCCTCGTGCTTCTGCTTGCACCACTCTCACACACTGCACTATCCACACTATGCACGTTGGCTTTACTCACTGCCTTTCTATTACATATTGCTGTATCACTTTCACTTCAAGACAAATAGTCAAATATAATACATTTAGCCTTAATAAAGTCTAAGAAGAGTAAGTCATGCTAATTTGAGAAAACCTAACACTTCATTATTGTTACAAAAATACAGCAATACAAAATTTATTAGCATTACAAAATAGGATCACCAACAAAGATGTGATTCTCAGAAGCTGTAGATTTCTTTGAACACCTTGGAGCAGGCATTTCGTTTCTAGATTGCTACTTTGAGGCACTGGAAAAGAAAACTAGCTGCTTTAGGGTCTCTTTGTTATTTCAATGAGCCTGGAACCAAGATCCCCTGAAAAAGCTCCTTGCACTTTCTTCTCATGGACCAAGGGTCTCAGATCTGATAGGAACAAAGATGTACTAGTGGTCTATTTCCCCTAAATTTAATGGACTTGAATGTTTTCCTGTACTTACCTAAATGTACTTACAGGATGAGAGCTACGCTCGTGGTGTCCCGTCTCCCAGCACGCTTTGTCATATAACGCTTTGAAATTACTGACAGTTTTGGCCTCCACCACCTTCTCACCTAACTTGTTCCAAATGTCTACCACTCTGTTTACAAAAGTGAATTTTCTTATATTTCTCCAGCAGCTTTGTTTCATTAGTTTAAATCTAATGACCTCTTGTTCTTTAAGTTCCGGGTCTCAGGAATTCTTCCCTATCAATTTTATCGAGGCCTGTTATTATTTTGTACGTAGTGATCATATTGCCTCTTTTTCTTCTATCTTCTAGTTTTTGCATGTTTAATGCCTCTAACCTCTCCTCGTAGCTCTTGTCCTTCAGTTCTGGGAGTTACTTAGTGGCATGTCTTTGCACCTTTTCCAGTTTATTGATGTGCTTCTTAAGATCTGGGCACCATACAACTGCTGCATATTCCAGCTATGGTCTAACAAAAGTCGTGAACAATTTCTTAAGTATTTCTTCATCCATGTACAGGAGTACCTCAGTTTAAGAATTTAATCCATTCCTGGAGATGGTTTATACCCCAAAAATTCATAAACCGAAGCGAATTTCCCCATAAGAAATAATGGGAAATGAATTAATCTTTTCCTGAGTCACCAAAAACTTTACTTCAAAGTAAATTTTATACCTAATTCACCCAAATCTTTACTACAAAAGTATGTTCAAGTTATTTCGACACTATTACTTACACTCATTACTTAGTGACACTCGACACTATTACTTACCCTTGCTGATGACTCCTGTTGGTGTTTGGAAGATGATGAGGAAGGGGGAGGAGGAGAGGTGTTACTGTTTGGAAGGGAAGTCCCTTTCCATTATAACATCAGGCAGTGAAGATTTCTCTGGAGTGCACACTCTGGCACGTTTTGCCTGCATACCACTAGGTCCTGGTTGCGGCTCACTGCTTGATTTTCTCCCTTTTCTCATAAGGAAATGTTCCATTGAAGATTTTTTTTTCCCTTATTTGCAACATTTGTCTGTAGTGAGGCATCACATTGTCATTGAAAAGATTAATGCAATGCCCTACTATAGCTTTCTCTGGGTGATTCTTTTCAGCAAAACTTTGCAGCCTTCCCATACTGCACACATTTTCTTAGGAAGGGACATTCTCTACTGCCTCATCTTCCTCCCCTGAAGATTTGTTGTACTGCCAAGCTAGTTCAACAACATGAGTACCATTTTCATGCTTACAAATAATCTCTTGTTTTTCCTCTATGGTCATTCTCACATGTGATTTTTTGCCTTAATCCTTACCACTGGCTTTCTTGGGACCCATGGTGAGATATATAATAACAACTTTTATGTTCAAATGGCCAAAACTCCAACAAAAAACTGTAAAATCTTGTGAAGAATTCAGCGGGATAGTCACTGGGCGCGAGGCACTGGTAAACTGAGGCGCGAACGCCGTGCCACCATGCGCTAGGTTGGCCATACGTATATCAACAAACTCGTATCCTGATGCAAAGTTCGTATCCTGATTCAAATTTTCCAAACAAATCAGGCTTGTAACCCAAAAAGTTCGTAAACAGGGACATTCGTAACCCGAGGTACCACTGTATTTGAAAGCAATTTTGAAGTTAGAAAGTGTAGCATAGACTCCTTGCACAATGTTCTTAATGTGGTTCTCAGGTGACAGTTTTCTATCTAGAACCACCCTCTTAGATCCCTTTTTTGTCAGAATTCTTTAAAGATTTCTCACATAATTTATAGGTTGTGTGGGGTCTATGTTCTCCAATTCCACATTCTATAACATGGCATTTGTCCTTCTATCTAGACCCACCCCTAGATTCCTTTCTTTGTCAGAATTCTTTAAAGATTTCTCACATAATTTATAGGTTGTGTTGGGTCTATGTTCTCCAATTCCACATTCCATAATATGGCATTTATTCACATTAAATTCCATTTGCCAAGTGGTGCTCCATATACTTATTTTGTCCAGGTTTTCTTGAAGGGCATCACAATCATCTAGGTTTCTAATCCTTCCTATTATCTTAGCATCATCAGCAAACATGTTCATATAATTCTGTATTCCATCTGGTAGATCGTTTATGTAGACAATGAACATTACCGGTGCAAGAACTGAACCCTGTGGTACTCCACTTGTGACATTCCTCCAATCCGATACATTGCCTCTGATTACGGCCCTCATTTTTCTATCAATTAGGAAATTTTTCATCCATAATAGAAGCTTACCTGTCACCCCTCCAATATGCTCCAGTTGCAGGCGATGAGTCACAATAACGTGGTCTAGTCCTTCTAGTGTGTGGTCTGGTCAACATGTTCCAGTTTCCAGAGCAACCTCTTATGTGGAACTTTGTCAAAAGCCTTTTTTATGTCCAAATAGATGCAGTCAACCCAACCATCTCTTTCTTGTAAAATCTCTGTGGCTCAATCATAGAAACTGAGTAAATTCATTACATAGGATCTTCCAACTCGAAAACCATACTCTCTGTCTAATATTATATCGTTTTTCTCCAGGTGTTCTACCCATTTAGTTTTAATTATTTTTTCCAATATTTTGACTATTACACTTGTCAATGATACAGGTCTATAATTGAGGGGGTCTTCCCTGCTGCCACTTTTGCAGATTGGAACTATGTTAGCCTTTTTCCACACATCAGCTATAACTCCTGTGCACAGGGATGCCTGAAAAAATCAGTTGAAGTGGAATGCTGAGCTCAGGAGCACATTCTCTCAGAACCCATGGTGAAACTCCATCTGGACCAACTGCTTTGTTCTCACTTACCTCCTTGAGCATTTTTCCACTTCGTCTCTAGACACCTCTATGCGCTCTATGTTGTTCTCTGGTATTCTTATTATGTCTGGTTCCCTGAAGATTTCATTTTGTACAAACACACTTTAGAACTTTTCGTTTAATGTTTCACACATTTCCTTTTCATTTTCCATGAATCTATTTCCCATTTTCAATCTCTGAATATTATCCTTTACCTGCAGTTTGTTGTTTATGAATTTATAGAATAGACCTGGTTCTGTTTTACATTTGTCCACAATCCCTTTTTCAAAATTTCTTTCTGCCTCTCTCCTCACTGTCGTGTAGTTGTTTCTTGCATCTTTGTATCGCTGGTATGTTTGGGGGTTTGGCCTCTTCCTATATTGATTTTATTTTTGTCTTTTGGTCTCTGGCCCTCTCACAATTTCTGTCGAACCAATCCTGTTTCTTAGTTCTGCATCTCTGGTGTGGTATAAATTTTTTTGTCCCTTTATCATATATTTCACAAAACTTAACATACATCTCATTTACTTCATGTTCTAACAGCAAGTTTTTCCAGTCAAATACCCTAAAGAAATGTCTGAGTTCCCCATAATGACCTCTCCTGAAATCAGGCTTTTCAACTGCTTCAACCTCATTTTCTTCCAGATTATAACACATTGCATACTTTATTCTCAAAAAGACATGGGTCACTTTTACCCAAGGGAGGGAGGTACTGAATGTCAAATATCTCTTCCTGTTTCCTGGTAAATATCAAATCCAGCATGGAGGGAACATCCCCTTCCCTCCTCCTCGTAGCTTGTTTAACATGTTGAAACATGAATGTTTCCAGGATGAGGTTTATGAATCTACAAGTCCAAAAATTCTCTGTTCTAGCTTCATATGCCTCCCAGTCCATGGATTTCAAGTTCAAGTCACCAACTACCAACAGTCGTGATCTATGGTATCTTTATCAGCTCTCGCTATAATTTCTCTCATTATTGTTATAACATCCTCTCGTTTATTATCCAGCTCCTCCTTTGACCATGTGTTGCATGGTGGTGGACTATATGCATTTATGATTGTTAGTTTATCATCCTGATTGCAGATCTCTAGTGCTATTATGTCAACTTCTCGTGGATTGGCAATCATTATTTCATTTACCTTTAGGTGTTCTTTCAACAGCACAGCAACGCCACTGCCTTTCCTAATTCTGGAATAATTTTCCTAAATCCTAATTTAACCTGTGTAAACATACACATGTATTGTCCCATGCCAGTTGCCTACCATTTCTCCATGGGTATACATTACTTTCTCCATAGGTTTACATTACTTTCTCCATAGGTTCACATTACTTTCTCCATAGGTTTACATTACTTTCTCCATGAGAATCCATTACTTTTTCCATGGGAATACATTACTTTCTCCATGGGTATACATTACTTTCTCTATGGGAATACATTACTTTCTCCATGGGAACATATTACTTTCTCCATGGCTATACATTACTTTCTCTATGGGAATACATTACTTTCTCCATGGGAATACATTACTTTCTCCATGGTCCATGGCTATACATTACTTTCCTCCATGGGAATACATTACTTTCTCCATGGGGGTATACATTACTTTCTTATATCTTTAACACACATATAATTAATAAATGGAGTATGAAAACACTTACTCTCCCTCATCAGATGCCAAAGGACCAGGATGAAATCGTCCAACTTCTACATACTGATTCTCTTGAAACTGCCACACAATTATATCTGTTACTCTGGAGGAGCCAGACAAAAAGTTGATGTTCCCAGACACTCCATTGAAAGATAATGATGATATTTGCTTCATGAATGCTCTGAAAAAAAAGTAGAAAAATTAATATGAAAAGCACTTTTATTGAGCATAGCCATCCAGTTGATCCACTATGTTATAGTCAGGATTATCAGCAGTTCAGTATGACAACATTCAGGAATTTTTTCAAGCATCCCTGCAGTTATATAAGGTGCTAAGGAGTCACTGGAGAAAAGTTTAGTCCAACCAAGAATGACAATTCATAAAGACCACAAGCTCTACTATCAAATGAAAGCTCACTAACTGCTCATCTGCTTTCTTAGCGAGCCCTGCTGTCCACCACCAGGTAGAAATACCATACACACCCTTGTGGGACCTTGCTTGATACATTCTTTCAACCGGAGAAGACACGAAAATCTGACACATCACACAGGGAAGGGTGAAACCTACCATGAACCCAAAAGCCAACAGCAAAAAAACACGAGACTTAAGAAATGTCTTTTGGGGTCTATAACTCAGCACATAATCCCTGCATGCTGCATCATACAAATTTTTACCAATTCTCTAGTATCTTGCTATATTGACCACCACAATGGAGGCACAACAGATATCACAAATTGTCCTAGAACTGGCTACCAAGTCCTCTGCCCCTTATTAAAGCATATGAGCACCATTTCATTGGACTTTGAGTCCTCATCTGGCAGCCATTTATGATGCCAAGAGAAAGTTTAGTAGCATGCTAAGTCTTCATGAACGTATCTCTGGCAGTCATTCTGGGATGGAATGAGATTCTCTTCAGTGCTTGCCTTACACCTCATTTGATCCTATATGGATATTTAAAAAATAACCCTGCTGGACTGTGCCTCAACGTTGCACAACCTGATGCTCATTAATACAAACTATGACACAGTGGTTTCATCCCTTGGTGAACAACCAACCGTGACAGCTCAGAAAACACATTACTAAAACATACAAATGATGTTTATTTTTTATATAATTGCTGAATTGACGACTAAATTAAAAAGAAAATGAGCTGTTTTTCAAAGATGCAAACTATATTAAATTATGATTAATAATATTATTTGCTAAAAACTACAAATTGTTTATGCTGTGTATATGAAGGTATATAATCAAGTTATTGAAAATATATAATGTAATGTAATATAACCAAGAGATTATAGTGAGATTATATGACTTACTGAGTAGTATTTGGTGCTCTAAGGTCAGCAGAATAAGACTGATCCTCTTTGAAGAGTTTATCCAAAGCCAGTGCATAGGTCCAGACAGCATCATATGTAAACCCAGCATAGTCAGATTCTGATGCTTTCGTTTTGATGGTTTTATTGATTCTCTGTAATTTAATTGAGTCAAGTTAATATCATTAACCCTTAAACTGCGCATGGCATATACATATATACGCCATGAGTAACATGTCCCACGGTGCGCATGGTGTATATATACGCCATAGGGTGCCAGGCACGATTCAAATAGCCAGCGACTACACGGGGTTCACATCAGCTTCCTCAGGGCTCTTGTAAACAGATGCCATGTTTAAAAAAAAATTGTGGGCAATATTCTCTGGTATGAGAGCCACAGTACTGTTGGAGCAACCAAGGCTGGCGAATGCAGCATTAGCTAACAGTTCAGCTTATGACCACAGCATTGCCTAAAAATGTAAAAATAAATATGTAACTGCTATTATTTAGCGATGACAATATTACATATGACTCCTGACTGTAATAAAAATGACCAGGATTGTGATAATAGGATTGTTGTGATAATTAGCGCTGTGTGGGAGTAGTAATGCTGTGGGAGGGAGGGATATAGTGTCGTTTACTGACTGTGTGGCCACCTGTTATTGTTTGCATTCACCTTACCAGCTCAGTGGTTCTCTATGGTGAACATAAATGTAGATACTTATATATAATGTGTGTATTAGTGTAATAACAGTAAAAGGATTATGTTGGGAGGAGCCATTTGGGTGACTGAGGTGGCGTCGTCTGCATGATTTGTCTAGCTGTGTAGAAGGTGGCCACTATGCACCCTACAAGTTTAGGTGTACAGTTATGGTGCATACAACATGTAGATACTTATGTATATAATGTGTGTATATAGTTTAATAACACCCCAAACAGTATTGTTGGGGAGAAATTTAATGCGCCTGACCTTGAATGAGTGAGAGAGGCAGCCGCCAGCTGACTGTGAGTGTAGCGATGTCTCTTAGTTCCTGAACTAACTATATCAGCTTATTTGTACAGTTGTGGTGAACAAAACAAGTAGATACTTTTATATAATGTCTGTATATAGTGTAATAACTGCAAAACTATTTGTTTATTGTTTTATGAATGTAATAATTGAACCACTAATATGAACACCATACTTTTGAGTCTAGTGATGATTCACACATTTTATTATATAAATCAATCACACTATTGAATAATATTACTGCAAAAAAATAAGAAAAAATCAATCAGAGACATTGAAATAATCAGGTAATAACTCCCACCTGTCAGCTCGGGTGACAATGACCGTCTCTGACGACCGCTCTGTCAACGCCCACATTTTGCCAGACTTCCTCAGCCTATTGTGCCTAAAATGTGTTACCTACTATTTATTTTTTATTTTTCCTGTGCTCAGGGAACACAAATTAACATTTTTAGAAGACAAAATAATTTTTTAGATTTTTTTTCTTGCACACAGGGGTGTAAATTTCCTCAGGACCTGTTAGCAGCTTAAGGGTTAAGGCTCATCTTAAGTCAAGAAAAGATAAATAATACCAAAGTAATACGTTGTAATACATAATTTACTATAAAAAGAATATTTAGGCTATAAGATGGAACTTACATCCCTAGACTCTGTAGGCATATGCACTACTGACTAAATCATGATGAGTATGCAATGCGAAAAAGTCAAGTGGTAGCTAATCAGCTAAAATATTAAAACAATAAAGTATTAGCATTGCAAAAACAAGGTACTGTACTCTATTGTGAAATGAGTAAGGCATTATCTGCCATATGTGGATTGGTGGGTAGGTGGTTGGTTGGTGGATGTATTGGTGGGTAGGTGGCTGGCATGTGGATTGGTGGATAGGTGGTTGGGTAATGCATGTGTATTAATGGGTAGGTGGGTGGGTGGTGCGTGAGCTTGAAGGGAGTATTTTGAAAGGACTATACTGTACTATGTGCACTGTAATAAACAAAGCACAGTAAAAATGCAAGAATAGGAACTATCTGCTGACAAATATCAATTTCACTTTCAAAGGGAGCCGGTTGGCCGAGCGGACAGCACGCTGGACTTGTGATCCTGTGGTCATGGGTTCGATCCCGGGCGCCGGCGAGAAACAATGGGCAGAGTTTCATTCACCCTATGCCCCTGTTACCTAGCAGTAAATAGGTACCTAGGTGTTAGTCAGCTGTCACGGGCTGCTTCCTGGGGGTGGAGGCCTGGTTGAGGACCGGCCCGCGGGGACACTAAAGCCCCGAAATCATCTCTAGATAATCTCAAGATAACCACTTGCCTAAATCTATGACAAAACATAGCTACCATATACAGTACAAATTCGATGAAATCCTACCAAACGTCAGTTACAAATTGTATCACAAAGGGGCTCCCTAACCTCGCTGTATAGTTTCCTCCATTCCTTCACTGTTATTCCTTCCTGCATAATGTCGTCATCTTCAGCAAAGTACTTGTAGGAGAGGGACATGTGCCCTTGAAGAGCTCGGTGCATCTCTGCTGTAGTGCACTTGTTGTATGTTGGAATATGGTCTGTGTCATACCAGCCTGCTGAGTACCAATGTGGCAGGAACCATAGGTAACCCTGAAACAACACAACATTTATATAATAATTACTATTAAGACATCGTGCAGCATGACCACATCCAGTGTGACCACATCCAGTGTGACCACATCCAGCATGACCACATCCAGTGTGACCACATCCAGTGTGACCACATCCAGCATGACCACATCCAGTGTGACCACATCCAGCATGACCACATCCAGTGTGACCACATCCAGTGTGACCACATCCAGCATGACCACATCCAGTGTGACCACATCCAGCATGACCACATCCAGTGTGACCACATCCAGTGTGACCACATCCAGCATGACCACATCCAGTGTGACCACATCCAGCATGACCACATCCAGTGTGACCACATCCAGTGTGACCACATCCAGCATGACCACATCCAGTGTGACCACATCCAGCATGACCACATCCAATGTGACCACATCCAGTGTGACCACATCCAGCATGACCACATCCAGTGTGACCACATCCAGCATGACCACATCCAATGTGACCACATCCAGTGTGACCACATCCAGCATGACCACATCCAGTGTGACCACATCCAGCATGACCACATCCAGTGTGACCACATCCAGTGTGACCACATCCAGCATGACCACATCCAGTGTGACCACATCCAGCATGACCACATCCAGTGTGACCACATCCAACATGACCACATCCAGTGTGACCACATCCAGTGTGACCACATACAGTATGACCACATCCGTCATGATCACATCCGTCGTGATCACATCCGTTGTGACCACATCCGTCGCGACCACATCCAGTGAGACCACATCCAGTGTGACCACATACAGTATGACCACATCTGTCGTGATCACATCCAGTGTGACCACATACAGTGTGACCACATACAATATGACCACAACCAGCATGACCACATCCGTCATGATCACATCCAGTGTGACCACATACAGTATGACCACATCCGTCGTGACCACATCCGTCGTGATCACATCCAGTGTGACCACATACAGTATGACCACATCCGTCGTGACCACATCCGTCGTGATCACATCCAGTGTGACCACTTACAGTATGACCACATCCGTCGTGACCACATCCGTCGTGATCACATCCAGTGTGACCACATGAAACTCTTTAAACTTTCAATTGCAGCATTATTGATACACATAACTAAAGATAAATTAACTCATTTAACTTAACCAAAAATAAAATTCAATAAACTGTATGTACACTACATTCTGTACATTGAATGTAAACATGTTTTAAATTAAAAATCTTGCATTTTGCATATAAATAATTGTATAATTCAAAGCTGCAAAATGTTCAATTGAACACCAAATATTATTTACTACTAATGACAAAAAATGTACATATTAACAAGCATGTATAATATTCAAATGCTCAAAACAGAACCACTCCTTAAATCTTCAGAAATGATATCAACTGAAATTTGAATGTATCAACACATTACCTCATAACCAGTCATTTTCAGGTGGAAAGCATCGCATATAACCTCACGAGCAACATCTTGGTAGAAGTCTCCAATGATGATGTAATAATTTTTATTCTTCAGGTCGTTGAGGTACTGACTCATATCAGGTGTAGTCCTCTCCTGGGGATACTTCAGCGTTTCCAGTTCGATGCCACTATCCTGAACATGCAACAGAAAAAAACAGCCATTAATTATTAAACTAGTACAGTAGTCCCTATAAACAAAAAATGAATACAATTACTGATACAGTACAATGTAAACTTGTTCTTACATTCAGTGAGAGGATGGTCTCTCTCAAGATTCTCCCACAGCTGACTTGAATGGCTCATTGCAGTGTGCCGTGCACCGATCTGAGTCAACTGAGTTACTATTTGTGTTACTATTTGGTGGATGGGTCTCATTTGAAAAATATATGGATAATTTTAATTTTTGTTAGTGAGGTCCTGCATATTGTATTGACCCTTGTAAATGTTCTTTTTGATACGGTTAATAAGAAAATGTCATAGAAAATCTTAAAATATGTCAGTGTTGAGTTTTAATAAGTTTTGTTCAGTGGAAATTTTAATTTGACTCAGTGAAGGTGCCGGAAATGTTATTCTGAATATAGTTATGAGATCATATCTTCTTAATTATTTATTGGAACAAGCTTCCAAGAAATTTCACATCATATCTTGAACTGGAGAGAATATTGTGGATACAAAAGTGAATGATCCATAGGGGATCAGATCATGAGGTAGAGTGACAGTCTCGCTTCATGCAGATCGACATTCAATCCCCGACCGTCCAAGTGGTTGGACGTCATTCCTTTCCCCCATCCCATCCTAAATCCTTACCCTTATCCCTTTCAAGTGATATATAGTTGTAATTGCTAAGTGCTTTCTCCTGATAATTACCTTACCTTAGGGGATCATGACCCTACTAATGAAAAATAAGCTCTAGGGGGCTGGATCCTCAGAAACACTGATGAGTGTGAAAGCTCTTTACTGACAGGTTCTCTTGTAATGACTGACAGCATTGGAGTATAATAACTTTTAAACTACAAAATGTATTTGAGGTGAATTAGGAATAAAATGATTCAATTATGTGCATTGATAAAGTTTCTGGGAAAAAAAATGGAAAAGGTTTTAAGATGGTAGGAGAAATGAGCACTAGAGGAAAGACTAATGAAGATACATGACAACAGTTTCAACTTGATAAGGAGGGGGTAAATCAAAGAACAGAGGGTGAATGTGGCAAATACTCTGATGAAAAGTGAGAAGAATGTGAATGTTATGTGCACTGGTTGACACTGAATAAAAGATGTGAGAGAGCATCAGTTTTTTTATGTACTGGGAATATTGTGATGTACTATAGTTTTGTGAAAAGTCTACTCACTCAACTTATTGGGTATTAGTTGAACATGTACATGAATGAGATAAGCAGATAAAATGTGCACTTCATTCACCTCAACATTTGTGGAAAAGAAGACATAGATAAAGAGTAGAATAACAAATGTATAAAATACCCTAGCCCAAGAAATTAGGTTAAGAGTGTTGAACAGCTGAATAAATTAATAAAGAGAAAGAGATTGAAAAAGACCTATTTAAATGCTCAAATAGCAGTTTTTAACCATTTCCTCAGACTTCCAACAGTTATGATCTGTTTAATACAATTCAGCAACCACACCAAATTAAACCAATTATGTACATTTTGTGAAATATGACAAGACTGTCACTCCAAATGACACAAAAATTATTCAAATAATAAACTTAAAGAATAAAACAAAATATGGAATAATTGATAAAAATGTCTATCATCCAGCAACTGACCTGCAACAAGTCACGAAGCAGGGTGAGATACTCAGAATACCTCTGTCCATTTTCAGTAAGTGAAGCTATTCTCTTCCATCGCTCATGAGCAAAATACTTGGTGTAAACATGTCTGAAAATAACATACAATACAATTTCATTTCATGAAGTGTAAGTATCATTCTCTTCCTACAGTTCCCAGCATATATAAACATCCCTGAAACAAATGAATTACTCAAAACCCTTGTACTGACTACCCATGGCTAGTTCTCATCTACTGTATTGTGTAATTCATCAAGAGCTCAGGTATCCTGTATCTTTGTTTTGTTTTTAAGTAACAGAGGAACAAAGTTAGAGCATACATAGCCCAAAACTGAATAATATGCAATTAAATACTTTATGAATATTTAACAAAGACGTTCTGAGAAACAACAGCAGAAAAATGGAGCACTTAATTAGTACTGTATACTGTATCCATATCTTAGCCAGGTGGCATTGACACCCATAAAAGTATAGCTATGGCTTGAAATCAATTGAAAACATCACCAAAACATAGTGATACAATACTATCCTGTACATAAATATCATATCAAAATGTTCAGTGATTCCCACTATACATGCTACTGAACATCTGGGTGGCCACTGACAGTTTTGACCAATTCTTACCTATTTAGATTTTTGACCCATGTGTATCATGTATATTATTGCTTGTGCAAAACAGGAACAGTTATACCAGATAATTATATAATAATTACCGAAAAATCCTGTTTTCTGGAATGGTTCTGAAGAAGTATGGATAATGATCTTTATCTGAAAATATGGCTCCTTCAGCGCCATATGAGATGATTGGCACATTAAAGTACTTTGAAACACCAGCAATTGGCTCCACCGTATCAGAACATGCTGGACCCACAAATCCAATCTGAAAAGTATTCACAGATGGAAAAATAAATAAAACTGGCTATGAATAAAAATTCTGTAAAATACTTAATTCTACTAAAAAGTGTTAATATGACAAAAATAATAAATTAACTCAGATTGATAATATACTGCATAAACCTTCACTCTGACTATAAATATCACAAGTACTGCATTAATATAGGCAAAACAGAACTTAACAGTAATATAACATGATATATATGATAGTTTTAAGATTCTCCAGAAGTACTGTGTTGTCAGCGAACTTGTAAAAATTAATTAAATAACAGATATATGCACGTAAACTTTGTTATAATATGTGTAAACTCGGTCATATATAATTTAATTATAATTAAAAAACCAGTGTTGAATGTAATGAAACGCATTTTTCTGGGTGAGCCCCTACGGTTCCCTGGAGCTTATCGGGCTAATGTATGTTATATTAGACCGGGACATTAGCTAAGGAGTTCAGACCTACCAGGAACCAGCACCAGAACCTAGCCCCTTCAGAGAGGTTTAAGGGAGCAATGGCCCTGGAAAACCCCTTTATGGTTGGGGTTTTTACTTATCTGCCATCGACCGGGGTTAGGCACCCAGAAAAGTAGGCATAACCAAACAAACCCTACATGGTAAAAAACTAAAACATAAAACTGAACAGAGAGGTATTAATTCCCTACAATCCCAAGGAAACAAGCAAACATCACACTTTACTTCCGCACCGATCGTCCGCGCAGCTCTTCCCTCCCCGAGAGGGGCAGGGGAGAGCCCCGGACTTCACCACGCCGGCTGCCTAGCATCAGTTTGGAAGCTAAGCTTCAACCATGTGAAAAAACCGCCGACGGGTGGGAGGGAGGGTTGCCAGGGAGCCTCCAGGGCTCACCCAGAAAATGGCGTTTCATTACATGCAACGCTGGTATTCTGTGGGGAGCCCCTACGGCTCCATGGAGCTTCATACCTAAAGAGAAGGAAAAGAAAGGGCTGACCCGGAAGGCGGCCGCCACAAACTCCACAATGTGAAGCCGAGACAACAGGCTGCAACCTGCGACCCAAGGCAACAAGAACGCACAGGAGCAGACACACGCACAAAGAACGGGCGGCCAGGAACCTGTGCAACCCTTAAATCCTTGCGCCCGAAATGACCCCTAGACGTCACCAACACAGCAGCGAAAGTTGCAAACATCCGAACAGCATGGGTGCAAGGATAGACTGCAGGCTGGAAAACTTAAAAACTCTGTGAACGACCTGGGAGACCCGAGCCCTGAAACAGGGAACAAGGGGAATCGGATGAATCCAAAGTGCATCCTTATACACAGTACGCAGGTAACGGCAAAGAAGCACAACTGGACAACACAGGACACACCCCCGGCTGAACCAATAAAGTATCAATAATCCAAGGACCCCTCCGGAAAGCAGCCGTCTCGACCATTGCCAGAAGGACTGAGAAAGGCTGCAAACGTACAAACCTACCACCAGTACCAAAGAGCAGAAATCTCTGCACCGGTAGAGCCGGAAGCTCCCCGACCTGATCCGAAGAAGCCCATGCGAACAAAATATGGGCTATGAAAACCAAACTTGAACCGAAGGGGCTACAACAAACTGAGAAGAGGCACCCCGATCAAGGACCAGGACGGCTCAGGCGACGCATGAGCAGGCCGGAGGTAAAACGAAACACAAGAAAGCATACAAAACGGGGCAGATGTGATGTCCACTCGAAACGCAAGCCGGAACGGCTCCGCCAGCACCGCACAAAACGAGACAATAGTAAGAAACATCAAATAACTGTAGTCCTGAAAACACAAGAAAGGACAAGACAAACAGATGCGAATGAGAAGACAACCTACGAAGAGCAAGAAAAAGGTGCATAGAAACACCAGGAACCTCATACTGTCGCCGAGACGAAGCTAGAAGGTGGGACACCATCAACGAAGTCACCTGATCACCATAGAGATGGTGATACCCATGTCAAAATACCAGACACGAAGAACCGAGGAGAAGACTGAACCAGTCACATACAGGACCGGTCCGACCTGCCGAAAGAGGCAGAGCCGCGGGAAAACACCCCGGGTTCGGACACCTATCAAGCAGCGTCTGAAAATAAAGCTGGGCCGGCCACCAAAGGACCATGAAGACTATTCGCCTTGGGAATGAACTCCAACCGAGCCAGAACCTGAAGCAACAGCTGGACCGGGAGACGAGGAACCCCCACCTCGACCAGTCCTGCCGAAAGGCATCCACCATGAATACCTCGCAGGCGGGTAAGGGCACCACATAGAATGGGCAACGCCTAGACCACGCCGATGCGAAGATGTCCAAAGCAATGAGCCACTCGTAGGGACCAACCCCAAAGGTCAAACACCTAAGAGAAACCCTGTGGTTCCGGCAAAGAACCTCCAGAGAACAGTCCGAATGGAGCTGGATGGTAGAGCACCGAGTGACCTGAACCCTTTGAAACGCAAATCAGACAGCCACGAACTCCTGAACCGTGCTGTAAGCCCGACAGACAGACAGACCTCACCATCCCCGGCCGACCTGGTGAGCACTGGTCACAAAGCCCCAGCCGAGAGATGACCCGTCCGTGAACACATCGAGCGAAGTCTCGGGGAGGTGCCAAGGCACAGAACCCCAAAAACCCCAAAGAGGAAGCTGGTGACGCAGTACCAACACAAGATCCCTGGAGGACGAACCCAACAACTGCAAGAAAGGCGGAAGGGGAGTCTCCGAAGGAACCAAACAGATGCCGAAGCCAAACGCGACCCTGCGGGCAGACCAGCACGTCGAAGTTCAGACTCGCGCACAACCGCTCGAGCATCCACTGAGCAACCCGAGACCCCCTCATAAACAGCCAAAGGCGGGACCACAGCTGCAGTAACACTTCTGGAGGGAAAGACAAGGAGCGGCCCAAGACCCAGACAGGGCACCAAGATCCGATAAAGATGCGTAAATACACCTAGTGCCAGTTACAAACTAGGGAAGGCAACAAAAGTGGCAAGCCTGAATCCCCATCACCAACTGTGCCAGTCCTGGAAACCTGTAGAGGAATGTGCCAAGAAGTGACCTGGAGGTCTAGGGCCACCATCCAAGCACCCGGCCCCAACAGAAGCCGGACCGGAGACAACAGTCTTCCGATGAGGGCATAGAATCCAGGGCGCAGACTGAACAAGTCCAGAAGAACCGCAGATCCACCAGGCCCGTGTCTGCATAGAGCAAACGGAAACCCCAGAAGGATGGGGTGGATCGACAACGTCCAACGCACCCACTAAGATGACATGATGAAGCGCAGGGGAAGAAGCCCACCCCGCCAGCCCCGAACTCCCCAAAGGGGAAGAAGCCGTCCGCCGCCACCAGAGGCCGGAAGACGACCAAAAACGCCCACTAACTGCGGGACCAAGTGAGAGTCAACAGAGCAAGCTGCTCCCCCAGCACCCCATCAACAGCGAAGGGAACAAAGCCCCTTCCGAAAGAAAAATGATATAAATATAAATACACACACATAAGGTGTATTACACACACGTGGGTATGCACATGCACATACACACATGTGCGCACACACACACACACACATGCACACACAGTATACACATGTACATGTACATGTGTACACACACACATACACGTGAAAAAAATACAAGCCGCCGATCAGTGGGCAGAGAGTACCACGCCGGCCAGGTGAAGAAGGTACAAAACTGCATCAAAAGGCCCACCTCGACAACAAAACCCAAAGCCCCGGCATGATCACAACACGTGCCAAGACCCAAAAAGATCAGCCTAGCCAGGAAGACCCCGGAACCCCAGAAGGCAGAACTGGGTCACACACGAGGAAACAAAGCCCCCTGAACCCAAAAATGGGGCCCAAGAGGAAGAAACCTCCAAAACAAAACCAAACAACCCAAAGGAACCCGGAATCGAACCCAAGGGAGCCCAAACCACAACATTTGCCGGCGGAGATACACCACAGAAAGGCAAAGCACAGCCCCCGGACAGAACCCCCAGGGAAACGGCCAAAACAGACCGAAAACCGAGGGACATAAACAGACAGGGACACTTAGCCCAAAGCCTAGGGCCCAGACCCAAAACAGACAAAACGGAAAACCCAGTGTAAAAATCAACACCCAAACGTTCCCAGAGGAACAGAAGACGAGCAGAAAACACCAGAAAAGCAAAAAAATGACAACAGGAGAATAAACCCCCTGAAAGAGGTGAAAAAACTCACCCAAGAAGCTCGCTCGCACATCCAGGCACGTGTAAACAAACCGCAACGCCGCCCTGATGGCCACCGGCAGAAGAAAATGGCCACCAGAACAGGGGGGCCATGATTGATGCAAAAGATACGAAAACACACCAGCAAAAGTGGGAAGCAAGCAGACTGGATGGGTGAAAAACTCCGCCCAGAAGCAGAAAACCCAGGCAGGGGCAAACAGCCCCAGAACTGCTAGCAGGCATCCCCCATAGCACCGAGAAACCGCATCAGATGCCCCGGGGCAGAGCCGTCCTCCAAGCCCTCCGCCCTTAAAGAAAAGCAAGAGTCCATGGGAAAGGCATCCAGAAAGGGCCGCTGGTAAGACCCAGAAGCCTTGGCAGGAGGAACAGGCTCGAAAAACCTCCGTCCCCAACCCGAATGGGGCAGCCCCCGAAACTGCCTGAGTCTCGGCCCCAACTAAACCCCGCCCCGACCCCGAAACCCGCAGACGGTCCAGAGCCAGGAACAGGGAGGGAAAGGGGCGAACAGCACCTAACCAAAACAGGGTGGCCCCGGGGCATCCGAGTGGGAAACCAACCTAGCATGTTGCAGCAACCTAACCTAGCTTGCAACGCGGATGCCGCCTGTACTCTGAACAGTAATAACATCAGAAGAGTACTGGAGGACAAGCAGAGAATATATCTCACAAAACTCCGGGTCAAGGTGTCAGTGACCCAACAGGCAACATGACGGAGGTAAAAGTGGTGACTGTTACCCGGAGACAAGGGCACAGCAACCAACGAACCCGTACAAGACAGGTTGGAACCCGGAAGACATTCAGTGGTCCACCGAGCCCCGACAGGGTTTTCCAGGGCCCGTAGGGTAACAACTACGGGAAGCCCGGACAAGGTGTTGCTAACCGGTTAAAACCCAAAACTAACAAGGGGGTAGAGGACAACACTGAAAACCCCTGAGACGTGTACAATCACGGGGGCCTAGCAGAGGGCCGCCAAACACTACCAGTAGAACTATAGCCACACTGGGCAGACCCCCACCAGGCAAATGAAAATAAAAACAAAAGAAAAACCCTGCAAAAGTACACCGTCTCCAGAGGCAACAGGAACCGGTCGCCGCTTAGGTGGCAGGTCGCGCAACACCTTGACACCCTAACCAGCACAATACCAGTCCCTACCCAAGACCAAAAAAGGGCCCCAAGCCCCAGCTGGCCCCAAGGGCGAGGCAAATGCCGAGCAGCAAGAACCTCTCAGGAAATGGTTCCCGAACGCCCCAGGGAAGATAACCCTGTCATGCAGGGGCAGTACTCACAGGGCGCTTAAGGAAAGGAAGCCCCTAAACGCATGCAGCCCTGGTACTGATGAGGAACACCTGGCCACTGCACAACACAACACAACACATGGCAGTGAACGCCATACACTGCCATGAAACCACTGCCACTGCCACCGCCTAGGAAACTGGGGCCAGAGAAGCGTCTATCCCGGTTGACATTAACTTATGAACTGATGCTAGGCAGCCAGCGTGGTGAAATCCGGGGCTCCCCCCTCCCCCTCTCGGGGCGGGGAGGGCTGCGCGGACAATCGGCGCGGCAGTAAAGTGTGATGGTTGCTTGTTTCCTTGGGATTGTAGAAAGTTTCTACCTTTCTGTTCGGTTTTATGTTTTAGTTTTTTACCATGTGGGGTTTGTTTTGTTATGCCTACCTTTCTGGATGCCTAACCCCGGTTGATGGCAGATAAGGAAAACCCCAACCACAAGGGGGTTTTCCAGGGGCATTGCTCCCTTAAACCTCTCTGAAGGGGCCAGGTTCTGGCGCTGGTCCCTGGTAGGTCTGAACTCCTTAGCTACTGTCCCGGTCTAATATAACATACATTAGCCCGATAAGCTCCAGGGAGCCGTAGGGGCTCCCCACAGAAAAGATAAATATTATTACATTATTACTTTGTTATTATTATAATGCTGATATTTGGCTTGCCATTGTGAGTCAAATTACTGAATATTAATTCACTTTTGTGAATTAATATATTACAAATCCTTAATGTGTCTAGTAAGAGATAGTTATATATCACAGTTCTATCTGCTTCTGTGTTATAATGGTTGTGTTGACAAATATTATGGTGTCATTTTAACATTGACTGTGTTAAGATAAAGTCACATGAATGAGAGTATTCCAAGGTCACGCTCCTCACCAATGCAGACATGTTTAATTTCTATCACATTTTAAAATGGTTGCATGTGATTTTTACAGAGCACTTCTTTTAATGTAATTAACAACTAAATATTTTGCATTATTATTTCTATATTTACCATATCATTGTAGAACCCTAAGGTAGAAGACCTCTGAAGAATCTCAATGAATTGCCTCATTACCATGGCAGGCTCGCAGGCTCCATTTAAAACAATTGAATGAATAGAAAAGTCACTCAGGATGCTTTTATTATTATTCACAGCCTCAACTGCCATGAAGAATGCAGGAACACTGCCTGGAGCAGTAAACCTATGTTTTTCAGACTCTGTGGCACTTATCGGAAAAAGGCCAACCAGCTTCAGTTCATGCTTTGTGCTCCCGGGCTGCCACATTTCCCAGCGATTCTGATGTAAAGATTAACAAATATTAAACCAAGTAGCACACATTAATTATAAGGATATTTTCCCATAAATTAAAACATTTAAAAATCTAATGGATGATTTACTGTGGCAGTAGAGTGTAAAAATAGTTACTATGAGGACATTAGCAAAATAACTATGGAAGACAGAGGAAGTAAAAACAGAAGAGATTTGAAAATGTCATGACTGAATATCAAAGAGGAGCATCAATGTGAAGAGGAAGCTTGTTATTCTTAAAATGTAATTGTCTATTATATACTATCTCTATTATATACTAGAGGAGAAAGGGGGAAAGTATGATAAGCAAATCAAATTATGAAACTAGCTCTCCACATATGTAAGCTGCTTAGCTTAGAAACTGTACTGAAACTTATTATTCAATATAGGCATGAGAGTCACTGCTAGCAACAGTATTACTGACCTACTCATTACCAAAAGAGCTTGTACACAGGCTGGGCTACAGAAACAGAACTTTTGAAACCATCCACAAATAAACAACAGGTAAACTACAAATGATTCATTGCAACACAATGCATATTGGTAGACAATAGATTCTGACCAAAATTAGAGGCAATGGAAAGATTCTGACTCACAACAAATTAAAAACGGAGCGATTGATTGACAAGTGATGAAGCAAGCTACAAGGAGAATGAATGTGAGTGGATGAATGGGCCCGTGAAGAGTGAAAGATGCATAGGTGAAGGAGCTGATGGGAGAATAAGCTCATGTGCGAATATGCAGGAGATGAGCAAGGATATATGAAAGTGAGTAGGTGGGTGGGTGAATAAGCAGGAGGAAAAGCAAGGCTGCATGAATGACCTAGTGGATAAATATGCAGGAAGAACAGCATACCTTATTGTTCAGCATCCAATGGCAGGCAACTTCATCAAGAGTTGAAGGTGTTTTCTCCCATGAATTGTATGTGCTTAGTAAATCCATGAAGTCCGTGTGGTTGATCTGTACTTTATGGAAAGCCTGAAACATACGGGAAATTAAGTATCTTTAATGATGCTTTGCTTTGGATTTTGTAGGTGACATTCACTTTGGAAGACATTTCATAAGTCCTGAACATGACACTTTATTTTGGACAACCATTTTAAGGCCTTGTAAATTAAGAACTGCCTTCGTGTGTATGTATGTATTTATGTATGTATTTATGTATGTATGTATTTATGTATGTATTTATGTATGCATGTATGTATGTATGTATGTATGTATGTATGTATGTATGTATGTATGTATGTATGTATGTATGTATGTATGTATGTATGTATGTATGTATTCACCTAGTTGTACTCACCTAGTTGTGTTTGCGGGGGTTGAGCTCTGGCTCTTTGGTCCCGCCTCTCAACCGTCAATCAACAGGTGTACAGATTCCTGAGCCTATCGGGCTCTGTCATATCTACACTTGAAACTGTGTATGGAGTCAGCCTCCACCACATCACTTCCTAATGCATTCCATTATTCAACCACTCTGACACTAAAAACGTTCTTTCTAATATCTCTGTGGCTCATTTGGGCACTCAGTTTCTACCTGTGTCCCCTTGTGTGTGTGCTCCTTGTGTTAAATAGCCTGTCTTTATCTACCCTATCAATTCCCTTCAGAATCTTGAATGTGGTGATCATGTCCCCCGAACTCTTCTGTCTTCAGCGAAGTGAGGTTTAATTCCCGTAGTCTCTCCTCGTAGCTCATACCTCTCAGCTCGGGTACTAGTCTGGTGGCAAACCTTTGAACCTTTTCCAGTTTAGTCTTATCCTTGACTAGATATGGACTCCATGCTGGGGCTGCATACTCCAGGATTGGCCTGACATATGTGGTATACAAAGTTCTGAATGATTCTTTACACAAGTTTCTGAATGCCGTTCGTATGTTGGCCAGCCTGGCATATGCCGCTGATGTTATCTGCTTGATATGTGCTGCAGGAGACAGGTCTGGCGTGATATCAACCCCCAAGTCTTTTTCCTTCTCTGACTCCTGAAGAATTTCCTCTCCCAGATGATACCTTGTATCTGGCCTCCTGCTCCCTACACCTATCTTCATTACATTACATTTGGTTGGGTTAAACTCTAACAACCATTTGTTCGAGCATTCCTTCAGCTTGTCTAGGTCTTCTTGAAGCCTCAAACAGCCCTCTTCTGTTTTAATCCTTCTCATAATTTTAGCATCGTCCACAAACATTGAGAGAAATGAATCGATACCCTCCGGGAGATCATTTACATATATCAGAAACAAGATAGGACCGAGTACAGAGCCCTGTGGGACTCCACTGGTGACTTCACGCCAATCGGAGGTCTCATGTATGTATGTATGTATGTATGTATGTATGTATGTATGTATGTATGTATGTATGTATGTATGTATGTATGTATGTATGTATGTCTATTATTTTATATATAAATACAGTATATATATATATTTATAGTACTGTATATGTATATAATTAATCAGTTACTCTATTTTGAAGAACAGAATATGTTAAACTAAAACTTACATAATAAGCAAATTTTGCATATCTCTTTAGCTTCTTCCAAATAAATTTATGAAACCGATGCATTTCATACTTGCACTGATAAGGGGGATCTCCATCTGCCCTCTGGAAAAAGAAAAGGTAAATTATAAACACCTGAACTCTTCATAAGGCCCAAATGAGAATCTACTCAATGTTCTAGTCTAATAACATAATTGAAAACTAATACTATCCTAATGCTCCTACTACAAAAGTGTACACTGCCCAAAAAATTATATGAATGATATTTTAAAATTTTGATATTCAAGTACGTTTATGAATTTAATCCAGTCCCAGAGGCAGTTAATAACCCGAAAATTCGTAACCGAAACAAATTTGCCCATAAGAAATAATGTACATGTATATTGAATTAATCCATTTCACACTCCCAAAAATATTAACTTCATTAACTTTAATATTCAAATACTAGGTACATTTCATACCTAATACACACAAATATTTAGTACTATAGTATGTACAAGTTATAGCTTATCTTTACTGATGACTCTTGTTGGTGCATGGAAGACGGTGAGGAAGGGGGGTTGGAGGAAAGGTGTTAGTGTTTGGAAGGGGAGTCCCCTTCCATTATAACATAAGGCAGTGATGACTTCTCTGGAGTACTCTCTCTCTCTCCTACGTTTTGCAGGCATACCACTAGGAACTGGTTGTGGCTCACTGCATGCTTGTCTTACTAAAAATCTGTCTAAAGACATTTGTTTTTCCCTTCATTTTAATACAGATCTGTAGTGAGACATCACATTGTCATTAACCACTACACTGCTCTGCATTAAAATATGACACCCCTGTGGTGCGCCGAAAATAAATTCTTTCCAAAAAATTATTTTCTCTTCTTTTATTATTAAAATGCAGTCTCTGATCATGAGAAACTAAACAAAAATATTGTATGTGACATATTTTAGCTGTGATGGAGCTGGGAAGTTAAGCCAATTATGGGCACTGAGTGATGGAGCTATCCCGTGGGGTGGCAGTTGCCATAAATATAACGTTTCACAATTATTTTGATGTTTCTCATTTCTTTCTTCACTGGTTTTTTGCTGTAATATTATTCTAAATTATGTAATCTATGGAATTTATATCATTCAATGTGTGGAACATTGCTATGCTCAAAATTACGGGGCTTATATATGTGACATATATATTATATTCCACTATTAATCAAACAGTTTTTTTGCTGTTATTATACTATATACACACATTATGTATACCTATCTACGTTGGTGTTCATCATAACGAGCCACTAAGTTGGTATGGTGAGCCCAAAAAACAAGAGTGGGCTGCCACATCCAACCAGTCCTCCCACCCTCCTTCAACATCCACTCGCCAACATTCATCCTCCCACCATACAGTTATTGTTTTTATTACACTATTTGTACACATTATATATAAGTATCTACATGTTTTATTCACCATAACTATATAACTCAGCTGGTATGGTGTCCAAACAGCATAGTGGCCACTGCATGACAAGTCACACAGCAGGTAGCAGATGATGCTAGAAGACGACGCCACCTCCCTCACCAAAATGGCTCCTCCCAACACACACACACACACACTTGTAATAAAGTTGTTACATCTTGGCTTAACATGTTTATGACGTATTAGAACGTTGTTACAACTTGCTATATTGGTTGTTATAACTGGTCGTGTTATAACACGACCTGACAAAAGATGATGGTAGCCGAGGCTATTTCCCCATCATCCCGCAAGCACTCTGATGGTAATCTTGGGCATGGTATACCAAATCACCTCATTTTTAGGGGCCATGTGAGCAACACAAATGCGAACAAGCCTGATTGGTCCCCCAGGCAAATATGCAACTGAAAACTCCACACCCCAGAAGTAACTCGAACTCATACTGCCAGGAGCACTATGCATCTGGTGTACAGAAGCCCTTAACCACTCAACTATCACAACTGGACAAAAGATGATGGTAGTCAAGGCTATTTCCCCATCATCCCGGCGTCGCTCTGATGGTAATCTTGGGCATGGTATTTTATCAAATCACCTCATTTTTAGGGGCCACGTGAGCAACACAAATGCGAACAAGCCATACGTATCCATATATATATAAGTATCATATATATGGATACTTATGGCCATATCAGCCATATATATATAAGTATCTACATTTGTGTTCACCATAGCGAACCACTAAACTGGTATGGTGATTCCAGACAATAAAATGTTGCCACACATCAGCCAGCAGACGACGCTACCTCTCCCTCCATCTCTCACCAAGAATACTCCTCCCACCATACTACACACATCTATAATTTTTACGACAATCCTGCTATTATCAAAATCCTTGTCACTAAATCCTGTAAATGAATAATTTTCCAAACGTTTATTTTGTAAAGGAACATGAGAAGTCATTTGAAGATTCTTAGATGGACGAAATAATGGCAGTGTGCTATGGCTAGCACTGTGAACATCTTAAACAACATTGATTCACTGATATCTGAACATTGTACACAGTATCACACTCAGGCAATACTATCATGGTGAAATAATACCAGATACAGTGGTACCTCGGTTTAAGAGTTTAATCCATTCCTGGAGACAGCTCGTATTCCGAAAACTCGTATTACAAAGCATATTTTCTCATAAGAAATAATGGGAAATGAATTAATCCATTCCTGACTACCCCAAAAACCCCACTTCAAACTAAATTTTATACCTAATTCATCTAAATAAGCCTACAAAACTATGTTCAAGTTATTACTTACGTTGCTGATGACTGCTGTTGGTGTATGGAAGATGGTGAGGAGGAGGGAGGAGGTGTTACTGTTTGGAAGGGGAGTCCCCCTTCCATTATAACATCAGGCAGTGAGAAGTTCACACGTGTGCACACACTGGCACGTTGTGCCTGCATACCACTAATTTAACTGCATACCACATACCACACATACCACTTGTTTATTTTCTCCGAGTCTATCCTTTTATTATTAAAACTGAATTTATTGAATTCTCGTTTGTTGTTTCTTTTGAGCCTACTACCATTATTAATGTTAGTTTGCACTTCAATGAGCTTGTGGTCCAAGTACATAGTATCTGAGACAGTAATGTCTCTTATTAGCTCATCATTGTTAGTGAATATCAGGTCCAGCGTGTTTTCATTCCTAGTTGGTTCTGTAGTCTGCTGACTGAGCAAGAATTTGTCACAGAATCTCAGTAGTTCTCTGACCTGTGGTTGGTTATTTCCAGGTTGATTTCCTGCTATAATGTTATTGTTTACTATTCTCCATTTTATTCTGGGTAGATTGAAGTTTCCAAGGAAGATAATATCTGGTCCTGGGTTTGCAAGGTTATTAAGGATATTCTCTATTTTGTGGACCTGTTCAGTGAATTCCTCAACTGTTGCATCTGGCGATTTGTATTATAAAATAATAAGTAGATTAATATTTTCTACCTTGATTCCAAGTATCTCTACCACCTCATTGGACGAGTTCAGGAGCTCTGTGCATGCTGTCTCCTCTTAACATGCCTGTGCATGCCAGTTCCTCCTGCTGTTAGCTCATGCTGTGTGCACCAGCCTTGGTTGCTCACTCAATACTGAGGCTCTCACACCCGGGAAAGTTGCCCACGATTTTTTTTTTAAATGATGTCTGTTTACTAGAGCTCTGAGGAAGCTGATGTGAACCCCATGTAGCCACAGGAGTTTTGAATGCTATGCTATACTTACGAGCGCCCTGAGGCGCTCTGCACATCCCCTATATAGCGCCTCAAGGCATTCTGTGCAGTGCATTGGTTAATAAGGTCAATGCAATGGCCTGCTAAAGCTTTATCTGGGTGAGTTTTTTCAGCAAAATTTTGCAGTTCTTCCCATGCTGCACACATTTTCTTAATTAATGAGGAAGGAACATCTTCTACTGCCGCCTCCTCCCCTGAAGATTTGTTGTCTGCCTAGCTATTTCAACAGCCCATGTACCATTTTCATGTTTACGAATGATCTCATGTTTTTCCTCTATGTTCATCCTCACATGTGTTTTCTTAGGTTGAACATTACCAGTGACTTTCTTGGGACCCATGACATGATATATAATAACTACTATTATGTTCAAAATCAAAAAAAGCAGAAAAACACTGAAATTCTTTACAAAGAATTCAAGCGTGATCGACACTAGGTGGGAGGCACTGGTAAACTGAAGCGTGGGCAACCATGCCACCAGGAACCACGCGCTCAGTCACCCATATCTGTATCAACAAATTACGTAACTCGAGGCAAAGCTCATAACCCGATTCAAATTTTATGAAGAAATTGGGCTCGAACCTGAAAAATTTGTGAAGAGGGGCATTTGTAAGCCGAGGTGTCACTGTACTGTAATTTATATTATTCCCTCACACCCTCCCGCCAATTTTTACTCATTTGATATTGTGCCCAGCTTTAGTGGAGAAATCTGGTATTTTTTCATACATAAGTTAACATAAGTGACTTAAAGGCACTGTATACACTGCTGAAATGTTAACTAATAATGTAATTGTAATAACAACATTTAATTTTAAAATCTCAAATAAAACTTACAACTGTTCTATCGATGCATGGTGGAAAAGACACTGATACAAAATCAAATGGTTGTAGAAGAACAGATGGCCTCCAGTGGAATATGAGAATTGATCGCTCATCATGCCCAGGAATGTGGCTGTTGCGCTGGACAAATTTATGATCAAGGTTTGGTCCAATCCACACCACTCTCACATAGGCCTTCATAGATTCAATTTGTCCACTAATGAGCTTAGTCACATTATAATCTGAAATGAATTAAAAAAAATGTACTTTCAAAACAGTCCTGTGCAGTATATAGGTCAATTTTAAATTATAAAATATTAACATTTTTCCTAATGGCTTTGAGAAATTATCTGTAAAAGAATCAAGTGTTAAGTGTTCACATCATAATGACAGATGAAGAATTTACTATACTGAAGTTATGTTCACATCAAAGGTCACATTGACGTAAAAATTCATCATGAAAATCAGTAAAACTACTGTACCAATAAATATATGACTTAAATGTTTTTCCAAGTATTGCTGAAAGAGAATGTCACAATCTTCATACCCAGCCACTACAACTTCTTGCCAGCCAGTTACACACAATGGCTAATGCTGGGTTTGGGAAATGGCTTTAGACTGACATATAAGCTTTAATATAATTGTTTAATTAAATTTTTCTTGAATACAGTTTTCTTATTTTATTTTATTTAAATGTTAATATTATTATCCAATTAATTTACCTTTTAGTGATTATCTAATTAATTTACTTTTTAACTATCATCTAATAAATTTACTTTCTCTGAAGAGCCCCTCCAGCTCCCCGGAGCTATACAGGGCTGATGTGTATATATTAGACCGTGGCAATAGTCAATCGATGCAGTTCTTAGCCTACTGGGGACCACAAGCCAGAACCTGGCCCCCACACAGAAGCATGGGGAACAATGGCCTATAGACACCCCCATGTAGTTGGAAGCAGTCTATGTCTGCCATATACCAGGTCAGGCACCGAGAAAGGTTGGAATCTCAAAACAAACTACAGCTAGTTTAAAATTGCAAACTGAAAGCCAAACGAGCAGGCAAAACTCCCCAATCAGAAAACAAGCAAACAAGTGCTTGTTTTCCAATTTGGAAAACTTGTAGGTGGAGTGGATATAGTGGATAAAATAAAAAAACAGGATGGTGGGAGGAGAAAGTGGGCGAGTGAGGCGTTGTTGAGGGAGTGGCAACGAGTGGCTGGCTGTGTGTTGCGGTCACTCCTCGTTGCTCTTCGACTCACAATACCAACTTAGTGGTTCGTTATGGTGAACAAAGCATGCAGATACTTATATATAAACTGTGTATGGAGTGTAATAACAGCAAAACTATTTGTTTATTGTTTTATGAACATAATAATTGAATCACTAATATGCACACCATACTTTTGAGTATAGCAATGATTCACCCCTTTTATTATATAAATATATCACAATACACACTATTGAATAATATTACTGAAAAAAACTAAGAAAAAATCAATCAGAGACATTGAAATAATTAGGTGATAATATCTTTGTGGCAACTCCCACCTGTCAGCACGGGTGATGCTGACCGGCTCGGGTGATGCTGACCGACTCTAACGATCTCTCTCTGTCAACGCCCACATTTTGCCAGACTTCCTCAGCCTATTGTGCCCAAAATATGTCACCTACGATTTTTATTTTTTATTTTTCCCGAGCTCAGGGAACACAAATTAACATTTTTAGAAGACAAAATAATTTTTTAGATTTTTTTTCTTGCGTACAGGGGTGTAAATATCCTCAGGACCCATTAGCAGTTAAGGGTTAAGGCAGCGTCTGGGATGCTGTCGGATGTAGGTTCGAACCCTTTTCACAGCCCTTATGGATTTGCTCATTTGATGCATCACGCTATTGTGATTTCTGTGTGTAATGAAGTAAGGGCGAAGAGGTAGAACGGCCTATTGACAGAACTCAAGTGCATAGGGAAATTGCGTAAAATCCTGGTTTGTGTCTCGGAGAGGCTGCAGGGTCCAAGTAGGAGCAGTAGAACTTCTGGTTGCAATTCTTTTACCATGTCGTAGTGCAGTCGATTAAGGCAGCGTCTGGGATACTCTCGAACGTAGGTTCGAACCCTCATCACGGCCCTTGTGAATTTGTTCCCTATTCCTGCTCTGTTGCCTTCTTCCTGTGGATGTTGTGGGTTTCTCTTTGTTATACTCGTGACTGATGTGACAGGCTGACCAAGAATATATGTGACCTGGGTCACCATTTGGCAGTGGTTCGGAACATCATGATTATGGTACAATGCATTTACCTTGTGTTGTTTACCTTGGGATTCCTAATTTCCTTTAAACACTAACTTGCTTTGTTGTACCTATTCTCTCTGGTATATGGGTTGATCTCCTATACTAAGCTTCCCCTTGCCTTATCGAGCTTGTATTATCCTTGTCTTGGATTCCAGTAGGCAAAGGTGGTACAATTTTCTAAGGCATGGTAATACCATCACTTGAGGTTCAGGAACTACTGAGTCAGCCATCCCAAATAAACCATTACAATAATTTTAGGGGGATTGCTAGGAGGTTACGTACGCAGATATGCCTGCAATACAAGTGTTAATGTCAAGATATTTAATAGCATATACTGCAGTCATTTGTGGGAGGTACATTTCCTAGCTCACCTGGCTGTGACTCACAAATTATACTGCAAGCAGCTGTGTCTAATAGTCTGGTTGACCAGACAACCAACCAGGAGGCCTGGGCAGAGACCAGGCCACGGGATGTTTATCCCGGAACCAATATAAGGTAACCACAAAGTAGGAGGTTATGTGTGAGTGATACAATGTATATACTATAAATGAGTTCTTACTGTTAGTAATATTTACAGTGTGATGATAGGCAAACATGTTATTCTACAAGTGGCCTGTCGGCACTTTCTAACACCACATATTGTTACATAAAACTAAATTACTGTACCTAATATTTTCCTAAAAATCCATAATAAATGACATCACAATAATTATCTTTGACAAATTCACAGACCAGAAAATTTTTGTTGAAAGGAATGTATTAATTCTCAAAAACACATCAACTCAAATTGAATATGCATTACATATGAAAAGCTTACCAGCATAAGATGCAAAGAGGACGGCACATATCTGATCACGTGTGCAACGTGATGGTGTGTACATCCCCTTTTTACACCCAAGGCTATCTGGGCAGTAGAATTCTCCTGTTTCTGGGTCTTTCATCTCACTGGACAATGACTGCAGCTCTGATGCAAAATAAATATATATATAAAATTATTAATAAATCATACAATAATATGATTTCAATAATTATTTTAAAGATACTAAATTTATAACTCCTAACATTTAGGTTTTATGTAAAATCCATTTTATAGGGATTGTAGAACAGACAGCTGTGCACACTACTGTATATGTATAAATGGCGAGAATCAGTCAGAAACTGGATTTTTTTTATCTGACTCAAAGTTGAAATTATAGTTATAAATATAACCGAAGTTGAAGTTATCGACAATGAACAAGGTAGTTCTAATTCATTATTTTACTTTTATGTTTTAATAAACACTGTTTGGCATTCGTACTCGAATATGTGAAAGTTGTAGGTCAATATGTGTTGAAATGAAGTCTAGAAAAAATAACCCCCCCAAAAAAAATATAGTGATAATTATAATACATTGGTACCTTGATTAACTAATTTAATCCGTTACGGCACTGAGCTCTTCATGTAAAATGCTCATCTTTCAAAATGAATTTCCCCATTTAAAATACTGTATTGGAAATAAAAATAATCTGTTCCACCACTGAAAAACATCAATATGATATTCGATTTTTTAAATGATGGAGCATCCTACCTAACATACACTGAATAAACCTTTATGACATTTGTCCTTCTTTCAAATTTGTTCAATTTTTTTTTTTCATTTTTTATAGCAAAAGGTTTGTTCAGTGTTTGTCAGGTAGGCTGCTCCATTACTAATAAATGAAAAATACAAAACAAATTGAACACGTTTGAAACAAAGAAAGAATGTTATAATGGAACATCCTACCTGAACAAACCTTTATGGCATTTGTCCATTTTTCAAATTTGTTAAATTTTTTCTTTCGTTTTTTTTATTTTTTTTTTTAAGAAACATGGAGCAGCCTACCTGACAAACACTGAATGAACCTTTTTGACATTTGTCCCAAGTTCTGCGAGTTGTGACTGATTTATTTGTTGACCAATTTCATTCAATCTTCACAAAGTTAGGGACAAGTATATACTCTCCAGGATGTAAAGGTTACAACAAAATCAGATAATAAACAAAGGAGAACAAAACTAAAACTTAAAAAACCAGCGTTGAATGTAATGAAACGTCATTTTTTGGGTGAGTCCAGAGGCTTCCCAGAGCTATCCAGGCTGAATGGATATGTATAACTTTCTGGCATCAATGTGCACAGAGTTCTTGCCTACTGGGGTACATGGGCCAGAACCTGGCCCCCCCCCCTCAAGAGAGGCACGAAGGACAATGGCCTATAAAAAAAACCCGTGTGGTTGGGATCATTCTATATCTGCCATTAGCCGGATCTGGCATCCAGAAAGGTAGGCACCCCAAAACAAACTCTCTATTCTGGTGAAACTATTGCTACCGAAAGCCGAATGAGTGGATAGAACTCTCCAAACTAAAATTAGCAAAATTAAGCCCTACGAGGGCCAAGGACATTGACAAGATAGCGAGCTGCCAGGACCCTGTTCGACCTCCAAAAATCCTGTGCCCAAATGTCAACCCAAGACATTTTGCCAAAGATGCCAGCCAAAGTAGTAAACTTATGCACGTCATGGGCACGAAGATAGATCGCAGGCTGGCTAGCCTTAGTAATCTGGCAAATGACCAGGGAGACCTGAGCCCGGGAACAGGGAAGGAGCAAAACTGGATCAACCCACAGCGCATCCTCGTCCACCAAAGCTGTGGCACAAGAGCCGCCACAAAGGCGGAGAGCCGCAAACCGGCAAATAACGGTGGAGAGCCGTAACCGGACGCAAAACATAATGCACCCCTAGCCTGACCAACCAAGTATCAACAACCCAAGGACCCCTCTGGAAAACAGCAGTCTCATTCTTTACCAGAAAAGAAGGAGACAGCTGCAACCAAACAAACCTACCACCAGAACCAAAAGAGCAGAAGCCCCTGCGCCAGAGGAGAGCATGATGCTCCCCGACAGTATTCGGCATAAGATGATGGTCCTGAAACAACCACGACAGGAAGGACAAAACAACCCTATCAGAGACTGAAGTACACCAGTGATAGGAAAAATCAGAAGGACCGCCAGGAAACCTCATACTGCTGCCGAGACGAAGCCCGCATATGGGAGACCAACAACGAAGCCACTTGCACCCCATACAAATGGTGATAGACTCGAGTTAGAAAGACCCGATGCGAAGACTTGAGGAGAAGAGCGAACCAGCCTCGTGATGGTCAGGCACTGACCGATAGGACCGATATCCTGAAAGAGGCGGAGCCACGGGAAGACTCTCGGGTATGGACACCGAGCAGGCAGCGCCTGAAACCAAGACTGGGCCAGCCACCAAGGGGCCAAGAGGACAACTCTCCCCTGGTAAGTCTACAAGCGAGCCAGGACTTGGAGCAACAGCTCAACCCTGAACCGGGGGGGGGAGGTATAGGTATATAGGTATCCCCACCTTGCCCAGTGCTGCCTGAAGGCATCGACCCCGATGGCCTCGCAGTCGGGGAAGGGTGCCATTTATACCGGGAAATGCTTCAACCATGCTGACGCAAAGAGATTCACTTCCAGAGGCCCAAACGTCTGGCAGAGCCAACAGAACGAGTCTGCGTTGATCGTTCATTCCATGGACAGGGGAATGAATCGGGACAGGCCGTCCGCCAGGACATTGGACACCCCCCCCCCCCCTTACGAACAGGAACTGCCAGGAGAGCCAAACCCCCAGAACTGAGCAGATGAGTCACCCGAAGCAACCAGCCCTAAAGAGCCAAGGATCGCATCGAACCCCCGCGGTTCAGGCAATGAACCACTGGGGAACAGTCAGAATGGAGCCAGACCGTCGATCAGCGAAAGACCCGAATCCTCCAGAGTGACACCCACACAGTTGCAAACTCCCACACCGTGTTGAGAGCGCAACGGAAGGAAGGAATACACTTCCCCTGGCCGACCTGGTGAGCTCTGGACACAAAGCCCCAGCCAAGAGACGATGCGTCCATGAACACATCGAGCGAGGGCTCAGGTAGGCGCCAAGGCACTAAACCCCGAAAAACCCGAAGAGAAAGCCGGCGACGCAGCAACTGACGCACTGCCCCCAGAGGCCGAACCCAGTGGTCGCGAGAGGTGGAAGAGACGTCCCTGAAGGAACCAGAACAGCCGACAAAGCCACACCCTACCCAGCGGGTAGACCATCATAGCAGTCGGTCCTTTAGGCATTTTTTGTGTCTATGTCGGTTGTTATTTCTGATCGGGTTGTTTTGTCCTTTCTCTCTTGGTTGTTTCAGGACCGTCATCTTATGCCTAATACTGTCGCCTCGTATCAAGCGGCGCTGGCGGAGCTGCTGCAGATTGCTTTTGGGATGGATGTCACTTCTGTTCCATTCCGCAAGCTTTCTCATGCTTTTTTCACCTCCGGCCTGCTCATGCACCGCCTGAGCCATCCTGATCGTTGGACCGGGTGCTCTCTTTTCTCTCTTCTCCTCGGTTTGTGGTGGCCCCTTTGGTTCAGGATTGTTTTTCTAAGGCTCTTTTCTTGTTGACTTTGGCCTCTGGGGTCGAGTTGAGGAGCTTCACGCTCTTCTCCGGTGAAAGGGTTTCGGCTCTTTCGCTCCTGGTGGTCGTTTCGTTTGTTTGCAGCCTTCTCCTCCTTTTCTGGCGAAGAATGAGTCTGTTGCTTTCCGAAGGGGGTCCTTGGGTTATTGATGCTTGGTTGGTTCGGCCGGGGGTGCATCATGTTTTGTGTCCGGTTGCGGCTCTTCGCCGTTATCTGCGCGCTACAGCCTCTGTAGCAGGGACGCACTTTGGGTGGACCCGGTTTCCCTTCTTCCCTGTTCCAGGGTGTGGGTCTCCCAGGTCGTCCACAGGATTATTCGGTTCAACCAGCCTGCAGTCTATCCCCATGCCCATGATGTTTGCAAGTTCGCGGCTTTGGCTGCTGTTTTGGGGAATATGTCCTGGGCTGACATTCGGGCATGGGGCTTGGAGGTCGAACAGGGTCCTGGCCGCACGGAATCTTGTTAATGTTCCTGGCCCTTCTTAGGCATGTGTAGCCTTAGATCACAGGTTGCAGCCAGTTGTCTCGACTTCAAGTTGAGGAGCGAGTGATGACTGCCACCTGGGTAAGTCCCTTTTTTCTTTTTCTTTGGTTAGGTAGCTCCGGGAAGCCGAAGGGGCCCTTCACAGAAAACCAGCATTGAATGTAATGAAACGCCACTTTCTGGGTGAGACCCAAAGGCTCCTCGGAATCCCTCCCTCCCTCTGGTCGGCGTTTTTTTCGCGTTTTTGATACTCAGCCTCTGAACTGGGGAGAGTTGCCGGCGCAGAGGTCTGGGACCCCTCTGTCCCCCTCCCTCCCCCTCCCGGGGAGGGAAGGGTTGTGCAGATGAATATGCGGTGTTTGTCGTTACGTCATACTGGTTTCCTTGGTTTTGATTGAAGAGTTCTGTTGTTAGTTCGGCTTTCGGTTTGCAATTATTTAATCAGCAGTAGTTTGTTTTGGAATTCCTACCTTTCTGGATGCCTGACCTGGTAGATGGCAGACAAAGACTGCTTCCAATTACACGGGGGTGTCTTTAGGCCATTGCTCCTCGTGCCTCTCTTGAGGGGGGGGCCAGGTTCTGGCTCTGGTCCCCGGTAGGCCTAGAACTCCTTCGATTGACTGTTGCCACGGTCTAATATATACACACCAGCCCGGTATAGCTCCGGGGAGCCTCCGGGTCTCACCCAGAAAATGGTGTTTCATTACATTCAACGCTGGTTTTTTCTTATCAGCTCATGGACACTGTTTAATAATTATGGTTGTTTTAATTTAATAACAAAGCAATATTTCAGTCAAAAAAACTTTTGAAGATACAGCACTGGACTCAAAGATTTAATGCTCACAAAACTAATCTTTTACTTAAACAAAACAAAAAAAAATAAAGTACTATAAAGTACAGTGTATATTTGTCACTTACCTTCGTATGTCCTAGAAAACAGTCGAAGGGCTTTTGAAGTTGGGTTAGTGTAAGATCTCCAGTGATCTAAAATAAAATCCCGATCAAGCAAACTCTTGGGTAGAAACCACCCAAAGCGTCCACCAGATCCAAGATAACTGAAAAGAAATTGAATTGTCTTAATAACATAATCATTATACAAGACACTTGGTAAATTAAGGCAACAAACTCCAATACAGTACATACAATCTTATTTCAAGTATATTCCACTTAATAGGTGAAATTATTTGAAAATTAGCCATAAAAAAATTTCAGCTGCATATATCCAATGTCAGCTAAGTACCTAAATCTGATACATAAAGACATTACAGTATCTCATTCACTGTATAAGGATTCCCTTCCCCCCCCCCTCCCCCCTGTGTTCCCTACATACAGACTAATGCATTATTGAATGACAACATGCGTTTCAGTAGTGAGGATGGTCTAGTTTTTGTATATTATTTATATATATATATATATATATATATATATATATATATATATATATATATATATATATATATATATATATATATATATATATATATATATATATATATATATATATATATATATATATATATATATGTCGTACCTAGTAGCCAGAACCCACTTCTCAGCCTACTATGCAAGGCCCGATTTGCCTAATAAGCCAAGTTTTCCTGAATTAATATATTTTCTCATTTTATTTTCTTATGAAATGATAAAGCTACCCATTTCATTATGTATGAGGTAAAAAAAATTTATTGGAGTTAAAATTAACGTAGATATATGACAGAACCTAACCAACCCTACCTAACCTAACCTAACCTATCTCTATCGGTTAGGTTAGGTTAGGTAGCAGAAAAAGTTAGGTTAGGTTCGGTTAGGTAGGTTAGGTACTCGAAAAAACATTAATTCATGAAAACTTGGCTTATTAGGCAAATTGGGCCATGCATAGTTGACTGAGAAGTGCGTTCTGGCTATTAGGTACGACATATATATATATATATATATATATATATATATATATATATATATATATATATATATATATATATATATATATATATATATATATATATATATATATATATATATATATATATATATAAATATACGCACACACACACACACACACACACACACACACACACACACACACAGTAATTGTATATCAGTAAGTGACTCCTTTAAGGCATTCCAACATTTGAGCCTACCAAATGATTTTTTAAAATACAGTACTGTATAACCACATCTATTTAAAGCTGTGCTCTTGAGAAAATGTCCATAAAGACTATATGGGATGTCAATTTAATTTGTCCTTTACTAATAATATGTATACTATATATTAGCTCATTAAATAGTAGAATGAGGTGGGAGTGTCCTATATTGGTCCTATATAATCTGTAGCTTGATATAATATCACTGAGTGAGGTGTGAGTGTCCTTTGTTGGCCCTGTATATATATAATCTGTAGCTTGATATAGTATCATTAAGTATTATGTGAGGTGTGAGTGTCCTATATTGGCCCTATATAATCTGTAGCTTGATACAGTATCATAGAGTGAAGTGTGAATGTCTTACCAAACATTTTTTATTTATTTATAGGGTGATTGCAAGATTTAAACAAATAAACAAAATTAAATTTAATTAAACGGAATCTTAAAAGACCTCTGAATGCATGAATATCACTTCATTACTAATTCTTAGGTCTATAACTACATGATTCTCAAATTCTAAACGTACTGTGTGCTGCTCCACATCATGAAATATTATTGCAAGTTTTTCATCACATTTCAATAAACAAGAAAGTTCAAAGACTTTTACCTGTATAGGTATAAGACAATTATTGTGAATCACACTGTTTTTACAATTATTATTGGATAATTCTCAATTTGATTAATACTATAAACTAATTAAATATTCTATATGTATTTGTAAATGGATATGCAATTGAACCTGGTTCACACTGCTAAAACATTAATCCAGCAAAATTCATAGATAGCTTCTTTCGAATAAGTGTGTCTGTCTGAAGAATTGCCTAATACTAATTACCTAATTGTTGTTACAAGAAGAGAGCTCTGCTCATGGGGTCTAGACTTCTTTATAAATTTTATAAATTTTGCTTTATGAACAATGAAACCTAAACAACTCATTAACTGCAGACGATGAGTCATAATAACGTGGCTGAAGTTATGATGACCAAACCACACATCAGAAGATGGGGAAACGACGACATTTCAGTCTGTAATGAGCAAAAACATCATTACACACGACTTGATAATGGTGCAGGATGGACCAAAACGTTGTCTTTTCTCCATCTTCTGATGTGTGGTTTGGTCATTAACTTAGCTGTACCAATTGTAGATGTACGAGTTGTACATCACAATTTGCATGTCAAATTTGTTTTCATAAAACCAATGGAAAAAATTGCACAGGGAGATTTGAGCCTAAGAGTTAATCACAGATAGCAATTGGAGCCATGTAAAGGTTAAGGGAGACTTTTATTTTTAAGCCCAAATAAGACAAATATTGGACTAACCTGGAAGTTTCAAAGTCAGTAGTGAGAGTCTCCACATTGTATCCTGGCGGTATCCACACTTCAAGACTCACCATTGCCTTCGGAATCTTTACCTCTATGCTGCTTTTACTGCAAGATATAATGCTTCTTACTTTAACAATTAAGTTAATAACATTAACTCTCTAACATATTAGCTTTAGGAATGCTGACAAGTACAGTACAGTAATATAATATACTTGATATCATGTAAATTCAAATTAACTACTAGGTAATACTGTTTCACTTTCAGTACAGTTAAGGCTGATGACTAGGAATTCTAAAATTCATAGTTTGATATGGTAAACTACACTTATATGATACTATATATATATATATATATATATATATATATATATATATATATATATATATATATATATATATATATATATATATATATATATATATATATATATATATATATATATACACACACACACACACACACACACACACACACACACACACACACACACACACACACACACACACACACACACACACACACAAAAACAGAACCAGGTCTATTCTATAAATTCATAAACAACAAATTGCAGGTAAAGGATAATATTCAGAGGTTGAAAATGGGAAATAGATTCACGGAAGATGAAAAGGAAATGTGTGAAACACTAAACGAAAAGTTCCAAAGTGTGTTTGTACAAAATGAAATCTTTAGGGAACCAGATACAATAAGAATTCCAGAGAACAACATAGAACACATAGAGGTGTCTAGAGACGAAGTGGAAAAAATGCTCAAGGAGCTCGGTAAGAACAAAGCAGCTGGCCCAGATGGCGTTTCACCATGGGTTCTGAGAGAATGTGCATCTGAGCTCAGCATTCCACTTCACCTGATCTTTCAGGCATCCCTGTGTACAGGAATCGTAGCAGACGGGTGGAAACAGGCTAACATAGTTCCAATCTACAAAAGTGGCAGCAGGGAAGACCCCCTCAATTATAGACCTGTATCATTGACAAGTGTAATAGTGAAAGTATTGGAAAAACTAATCAAAACTAAATGGGTAGAACACCTAGAGAGAAATGATATAATATCAGACAGACAGTATGGTTTTCGATCTGGAAGATCCTGTGTATCGAATTTACTCAGTTTCTATGATCGAGCCACAGAGATATTACAGGAAAGGGATGGTTGGGTTGACTGCATCTATCTGGACCTAAAAAAGGCTTTCGACAGAGTTCCACATAAGAGGTTGTTCTGGAAACTGGAAAATATTGGAGGGGTGACAGGTAAGCTTCTATCATGGATGAAAAATTTTCTGACTGATAGAAAAATGAGGGCAGTAATCAGAGGCAATGTATCAGAATGGAGAAATGTCACAAGTGGAGTACCACAGGGTTCAGTTCTTGCACCAGTGATGTTTATTGTGTACATAAATGATCTACCAGTTGGTATACAGAATTATATGAACATGTTTGCTGATGATGCTAAGATAATAGGAAGGATAAGAAATTTAGATGACTGTCATGCCCTTCAAGAAGACCTGGACAAAATAAGTATATGGAGCACCACTTGGCAAATGGAATTTAATGTTAATAAATGTCATGTTATGGAATGTGGAATAGGAGAACATAGACCCCACACAACCTATATATTATGTGAGAAATCTTTAAAGAATTCTGATAAAGAAAGAGATCTAGGAGTGGTTCTAGATAGAAAACTATCACCTGAGGACCACATAAAGAATATTGTGCAAGGAGCCTATGCTATGCTTTCTAACTTCAGAATTGCATTTAAATACATGGATGGCGATATACTAAAGAAATTGTTCATGACTTTTGTTAGGCCAAAGCTAGAATATGCAGCTGTTGTGTGGTGCCCATATCTTAAGAAGCACATCAACAAACTGGAAAAGGTGCAAAGACATGCTACTAAGTGGCTCCCAGAACTGAAGGGCAAGAGCTACGAGGAGAGGTTAGAAGCATTAAATATGCCAAAACTAGAAGACAGAAGAAAAAGAGGTGATATGATCACTACATACAAAATAGTTACAGGAATTGATAAAATCGACAGGGAAGACTTCCTGAGACCTGGAATTTCAAGAACAAGAGGTCATAGATTTAAACTAGCTAAACACAGATGCCGAAGAAATATAAGAAAATTCACCTTCGCAAATAGAGTGGTAGACGGTTGGAACAAGTTAAGTGAGAAGGTGGTGGAGGCCAAGACCGTCAGTAGTTTCAAAGCGTTATATGACAAAGAGTGCTGGGAAGACGGGACACCACGAGCGTAGCTCTCATCCTGTAACTACACTTAGGTAATTACACTTAGGTAATTACACACACACACACTCACACATCGTAGCTCTCATCCTGTAACTAGGATGAGAGCTACGCTGTGACAGACAGGTGACAGGCAAGAGGCACTGAACTACAGGCCAGTATCCTTAACTTGTATACCATACAAGGTGATAGAGAAGATCATGAGAAAAAGCCTAGTAACACATCTGGAGAGAAGGAACTTCATGACAACCCATCAACATGGGTTCAGGGAAGGTAAATCTTGCCTTACAGGCTTACTAGAATTCTACGATCAGGTGACAAAGATTAAACAAGAAAGAGAAAGATGGGAGGTTTGCATATTTTTGGACTGTCGGAAAGCCTTTGACACAGTACCCAATAATAAGCTGATGCCTAAGCTGGAGAAACAGGCAGGAGTAACTGGTAGGGCACTCCAGTGGATAAGGGAGTACCTAAGCAATAGAACGCAGAGAGTTACAGTGAGGGGGGTAAGACCTAAGATTGGTGTGAAGTCATCAGTGGAGTCTCACAGGGCTCTGTACTCAGACCTATCCAGTTTCTGATATATGTAAATGATCTCCCAGAAGGTATAGACTCATTCCTCTCAATGTTTGCTGACGACGCCAAAATTATGAGAAGGATTAAGACAGAGGAGGACAGCTTGAGGCTTCAAGAAGACCTGGACAAGCTGCAGGAATGGTCGAACAAACGGTTGTTAGAGTTTAACCCAAGCAAATGCAATGTAATGAAGATAAGTGTAGGGAGCAGGAGACCAAATACAAGGTATCATTTGGGAGATGAAATACTTCATGAGTCAAAGAGAAAGACCTGTGAGTTGATATCATGCCAGACCTGTCCCCCTGAAGCTCATATCAAGAGGATAACATCAGGGGCATATGCCAGGTTGGCTAACATAAGAACGGCCTTTAGAAACTTGTATACCACGTATGTCAGACCAATCCTGGAGGATGCGGCTCCAACACGGAGTCCATATTTAGTCAAGCATAAGACTAAACTGGAAAAGGTTCAAAGGTTTGCCACCAGACTAATACTCAAACTGAGGGGCATGAGTTACGAGTTGAGACTACGGGAATTAAACCTCATGTCACTGGGAGACAGAAGAGTTAGAGGGGACATGATCAACATAGGCACATACAAGATTCTCAGAGGAATTGATAGGGTAGATAAAGAGAGACTATTTAACACAAGGGGCACATGCACTAGGGGACACAGGTGGAAACTGAGTGCCCAAATGAGCCATAGAGATGTTGGAAAGAATTTTTTCTGTGTCAGAGTGGTAGACAAATGGAATGCATTAGGAAGTGATGTGGTGGAGGCTGACTCCGTACACAGATTTAAGTGTAGATATGATAGAGCCCACTAGGCTCAGGAACCTGTACATTAGTTGATTGACAGTTGAGAGGCAGGACCAAAGAGCCAGAGCTCAACCCCCACAAGCACAATTAGGTAAGTACACACACACACACACACACACACACACACACACACACACACACACACACACACACACACACACACACACACACACACACACAAGGCAAGAGGAACTAAAATTTCCAACCACCTTCTAGTATTAATAATGTACATCAACATTACCACATTCTCAATGCACATGGTATTCTTTGAGAATGTAATAAGTACATCAAGTAAGCTCTCAGCTTTTAATTCTGTTAATTGTAGTTACCTCTTAAATATATATTTGCTGCAATCAATGGCACTACTTGGTTAGAATATCTTGCAAAATAATAAAACACTATAGCAACATGCCAGCTATATTGTAGTAACGTAATGTTTGTACATTGAAGTAGGAGTCTAAAATCTATTACAAGAACTCTACACAGATTCACTGTAATAAATTAGCAATAAATTCATACAAAACTGAAAAGAACAATAATACTGAATAATGCATTACATTTTGTTAGCTTTTAAGATTTGCTAAAAATGTTGTGTGTAATAAGGGGGCATTGTTAAATGTTCATAACATTTTGCTATGATCTTTTTGGAGGCCTTTGTATTCCATCAAAGATGCTGCAAAATCTCATGTATTATATGTTTATGTACATAAAGTTGACTATTTGACTGTATAAATATATACTGTATATACATATATATATATATATATATATATATATATATATATATATATATATATATATATATATATATATATATATATATATATATATAATATATATATATATATATATATATATATATATATATATATATATATATATATATATATATATATATATATATATATATACACGCACTAAATAAGTGAGAGTGTATTTTCAACCCATCTTAAGAAGCTACTACGGATGGTAGGTAAGTAGGCATTATATACGAAAAAGGTACAATAAATGTCCAGATGTCCAGCTAGCAAAGGAGTCCAGCCAAGTTCTTCATTCTCACATTCGAATCGATCTAATTTGTGAAGTATTAAAAGATCAGTGAAAATAATCCTGGACTTACCAGTATATTCATATCGAAATCTGACTAAATCTGCACTTTGCGCTTATAAAAATGACAGATGAATATACAATACAGTAATATGATTCAAAGTACTGTACTGGATTATTCTAATTTAATATATTAATAATTTGAATGGTTAGGATCTGATATATATCTGACCTGATTTAAATCTGATGATTACATCTAGAACGGCAGAATTTTTTCAGCTCTGCATAACTTTACATGATTCTTAAAATATTTGAAAGCCATTTATTATATACAGTATAAGTTACCGCTTTACAAACAAGAAAAAATATCTAAAATTAAAACAAATTTAAAAACTATTTCAATAATTTGCTGTATTTTGTATATGAAATTTCAAATTTGATAAATTTCTGATGTTGACATAACTCCACAAATTTGGATTAAGAGTTACAACTTAATTTTGTTTAGTTTCATTGTACAGTATAATTCAGGAAAAGGCTAAAATAGATATAGGTCAATGAAGCAATAAACAAATAATGGTCTCAAACTCAAAATGTTTAATAAATATTTTTGGGAACAATGATACCATATGCTTCAAAAAGATAAACTTTGCAATTTTATCTGGTAATAATAGCCACAGGTGTCAAATCTTATTAATTATCGGGATTTATAAGTCAAATCCAATTTCTTTAAACTTCTCTAGAGAAAAAAGTTCTATGACTTAAGCCGGATTCACACTGGATGACCCCCCCCCCCACCATTAAAAAAAATACCATGTGACGTAAGCTGTCTTCTAAGGGTTAAGGAATTAGTACGATCAAACCTGGGGCCAGATTCACGAAGCAGTTACGCAAGTACTTACGAACGTGTACATCTTTCCGCAATCTTTGATGGCTTTGGTTACATTTATTAAACAATTTACAAGCATGAAAACTTGCCAATCAACTGTTGTTATTGTTATAAACAGCCTCCTGGTGCTTCGAAGCTCATCAACTGTTTAATAATTGTAAACAAAGCCGCCAAAGATTGAGAAAAGATGGAGAGGTTCGTAAGTGCTTGCGTAACTGGTTCGCGAATCTGGCCCCTGGACCTTGAACCACTATTGTATCTCACTGCTAGTACCAGCTACTTTCATATAAAACTGTCCTTTTTACCCCCATGATAAATAGTAGCTTCTCAAAATCGGTTCCAAAGTTGCCAGAGATAGGGTAAGTATGTGAGTGTGTGCTCGCATGCACGAGCACTGTTGAATGCATTTAAAAATAATAAATAAGGAAACATAAATCTTCCAAGCACTTTATGACAGTTGAACCAATTTCTCATAATACACTGTACAGTAAATCTTCCATACTGAATTTGATATCATCAACATCAAATAAAGTAGATACATTAAGTAACGTAGAGTTTAATTAGTTTAATTAATCCAACTAGTACAAATCCAATAGTCCATGAAAACAGTCAACTGTGCCCATTTGCACCCACGATATAAGGCTCACACAATGGCAGTTTACCGAGGCCTCCTCCACACCCAGACTTACTTAGCAAACACCACCATTGTCCCATTGATGGCGGAGATCTCGAAGATGAACGGTGAGGAGCCCCAGTCCACCACAATCTGCCGCTCGCTGCACACAGTAAGTGGAATCCTCCAGTGAGCTCTCATACCTATTGTCTGCTTTGTAACTTATTAACTTCCACTAAATATGCTCAACCTTGGCAACCTTTTTTTTTTAATCACCAAAGGCCATCACACTTCCCCAAGATGCACTGAGATATTAATGCACATAATACCAAAAGGGCTTTTCATTTCTCCATGCGCATACTTTGCGGCCCTCTTTCGTAGACTAAGCATGCCCGTCTTCGCTGTGCAGTAAACGCAATGGGAATCCATCCTCACTAAAACAACTGATGCTCGTTCTGCAAGTATCTCTTCTAGTAAACACTAATTTCACGAGCAAGTATATCAGCTACCAATTAGCCGTTCTTTGTATTTTAGTCCCCAGGTTCTTGGGTATTCATATTCATTGTAGCCCCCGGGTGCTAGGATACACTACCACAAACCCTATCATTGTAGCCCCCGAGTGCTAGGATACACTACCACAAACCCTATCATTGTAGCCCCCGGGTGCTAGGATACACTACCACAAACCCTATCAATGTAGCCCCCGGGTGCTAGGATACACTACCACAAACCCTATCATTGTAGCCCCCGGGTGCTAGGATACACTACCACAAACCCTATCATTGTATCCCCCAGGTGCTAGGGTTTACTACCACAAACCCTATCATTGTAGCCCCCGGATGCTGGGGTACACTACTACATGATATAATGATAGCCCCCAGATGCTGGGTTATACTTCCATCAACCACACCATTGTAGCCCCCAGATGATAGTTTACCCAACCTCCAACATCATAGCAGCCCTCAGTTTACCTTTCGAAGATTCCGAGGATCAACGTTCCCAGATGCTCGGAAACTCAACGTCCACCCACAGCAGTGTAGCCCTCAGGTGCTAGGATATACAACGTCCACACACAACAGTGTAGCCCTCAGATGCTAGGATATACAACGTCCACACACAGCAGTGTAGCCCTCAGATGCTACGATATACAACGTCCACACACAGCAGTGTAGCCCTCAGATGCTACGATATACAACGTCCACACACAGCAGTGTAGCCCTCAGATGCTACGATATACAACGTCCACACACAGCAGTGTAGCCCTCAGATGCTAGGATATACAACGTCCACACACAGCAGTGTAGCCCTCAGATGCTAGGATATACAGTACAACGTCCACACACAAAAGTGTAGCCCTCAGATGCTAGGATATACAACGTCCACCCACAGCAGTGTAGCCCTCAGATGCTAGGATATACAACGTCCACACACAACAGTGTAGCCCTCAGATGCTAGGATATACAACGTCCACCCACAGCAGTGTAGCCCTCAGATGCTAGGATATACAACGTCCACACACAACAGTGTAGCCCTCAGATGCTAGGATATACAACGTCCACCCACAGCAGTGTAGCCCTCAGATGCTAGGATATACAACGTCCACACACAACAGTGTAGCCCTCAGATGCTAGGATATACAACGTCCACCAACAGCAGTGTAGCCCTCAGATGCTAGGATATACAACGTCCACACACAGCAGTGTAGCCCTCAGATGCTAGGATATACAACGTCCACCCACAGCAGTGTAGCCCTCAGATGCTAGGATATACAACGTCCACACACAGCAGTGTAGCCCTCAGATGCTAGGATATACAACGTCCACACACAGCAGTGTAGCCCTCAGATGCTAGGATATACAACGTCCACACACAGCAGTGTAGCCCTCAGATGCTAGGATATACAACGTCCACACACAGCAGTGTAGCCCTCAGATGCTAGGATATACAACGTCCACACACAGCAGTGTAGCCCTCAGATGCTAGGATATACAACGTCCACACACAGCAGTGTAGCCCTCAGATGCTAGGATATACAACATTAATCATTCAAGCTGTTGCATACAAGGTCAGTATTTTGACCAAATATTCTGTATTCCATTTTGTAAATGCAGTACAGTTCTATTTCTTGTAATATCCATGAGATTTAAAACATTCATTCATACATTCCGTGCAAAATACAAACAACAGAGACCAATTAAAGTATCTGTGTGTCCCAGTTAAGTACCGCATTAACAACAGATACTGAAGTAGAACAATGGGATCGAACCCGCAATCCTGACCTCACCAGGAACACTCACTACCAACTGCACCAGTAGTTAATTTAGTGAGCCTGAGATTAAGAGAGACACGCGAGTTCCATTCTATCGAGTACGGTCTATATATCTATTTATATAATGATCACGTTCTTTGTGATTTCATTCCGCATAGATACATATATTTCATCAGAGTTAATTGTCTCAAAACAAATGCATGCTAAAGTTGTGTTTAGTTTGGTCATGCATTGCGTTATACAGTCTAGGGTGCAGAAGTAATGATTATTCAACATAACATTAAATGATTGCATTCACTATATTACATTCAACATGAAATGGATTAGCTTATAGATTTTTGTCAAGCTTGCACACACAATTCTCGTCAAACTACATTTGATGTTACTAATCCTATCTGAATAATGAACTTTCATTAAACTAGAATATAATATCCTGCTAAAGCCTCTTATTTTGTTAAGAATATCTCTCATACGCACGATCTGTAATTTGTTTTTATAGAACCACAGCATAAATCACAATTGTAACACATATTTCCTCGGGTTAGAAAATACAGCTGTGACCCTTCTCAAACTATACCTTGTGTGTACCACGCGCCTCAAGCCCCACTGCTTTCAAACTCTTCACCTGCTGGACTCATCAGTTACCCATCACCACCTGCTGGACTCATCAGTCACCCAGCACCACCTGCTGGACTCGTCAGTCACCCATCACCACCTGCTGGACTCATCAGTCACCCATCACCACCTGCTGGACTCATCAGCCACGCCCCCAGACCAATGTATGGGACCACGGGTTACAGATTCAGAGCAACACATGGGAGCACAAGACGCCGCCAAGACGGGGAATACACTCAGCATGCAGACGAACCCGTGATGGACCGGTTTGACACCAAGCCAGGACTGCCTGCCAGCTTTTTATACGGTGGCTTCATTCAGGTAAGCCCACTGGGGCTACACCTAACACACGGACTTAATTCAGGAAACCCCATTCAGGGAAAACCCATTAGTTACTTCATTCAGGAAATCCAACTTGACACTAGAGCTAATTAATTTACTGCTACTGTACTTCATTCAAGAAACCCCCAAAGAAAGTACACCAAATACAGTAATCTCGTTCAGAAAAGTCTGCTGGAACTATACCTGATACGGCGACTTCACTCGGGAATTCGAACTGCATGACAACTCTACGTTTTGGGTGAGAGGTTTTGAGAGAGTGCAGGAAGAAAGGTTTTTGAGGAATTTGGGAGAAGGAATTGCCAGAAAGGGAACAGTCTTGGTGGAGTGGAGGTGGAAAAGGGAGGGTGGGGGGGGAGGGGCTCCTTACTGCCAAAACATTCTCAACACCACCTGAGTGCTCTTGGAGCCAACATCTATTGTTAGTAAGTCATGACAGAGGCTACGCCAGGGATACGAAGGACGGAGGGAGTGAAGGGGTGACTATGCCTCTTGCTGTAATCATCTCTCTCTAAGCCCTGTAACGGGTTTTCTTTTCTGTATAAGCTACATCCCTCACACACACTAACTTATTGTATTTAATATTTTATTAACTGCTAATACATTCGGGTAACTTGGTGGTTCGTGCAACAAACCAAGAAAGCAGCATTTGATAATTCACGAGAGAATATATTTTCTACAAGCATGGAAGGCTGCCATGCACAGTCTGGTCATGCAACGCTTTATTCACATGTCAGTACACACAAAAATTATATATATATATATATATATATATATATATATATATATATATATATATATATATATATTTATATATATAAAGTGTTACAATGCGAGAAATACACTAGCAACATTTGTATAATGTAAATTAAAGGTTAATAGCAAACAAACACAAAATTATCTACAGGACAAATGAATATATAGGCATATGACAAAACAATAAGCTTGATCTTGCATAAATATATTTAGTGAACAGCCTAAACCTCACAAAGTTATAATGTACACACACACTTGTCTCAGTTATAATGTACACACACACACTTGTCTCAGTTATAATGTGCACACACACACACTTGTCTCAGTTATAATGTGCACACACACACACTTGTCTCAGTTATAATGTACACACACACACTTGTCTCAGTTATAATGTACACACACACACTTGTCTCAGTTATAATGTGCACACACACACACTTGTCTCAGTTATAATGTGCACACACACACACTTGTCTCAGTTATAATGTGCACACACACACACTTGTCTCAGTTATAATGTACACACACACACTTGTCTCAGTTATAATGTGCACACACACACTTGTCTCAGTTATAATGTGCACACACACACACTTGTCTCAGTTATAATGTACACACACACACTTGTCTCAGTTATAATGTGCACACACACACACTTGTCTCAGTTATAATGTACACACACACACTTGTCTCAGTTATAATGTGCACACACACACTTGTCTCAGTTATAATGTGCACACACACACACTTGTCTCAGTTATAATGTGCACACACACACACACTTGTCTCAGTTATAATGTACACACACACACTTGTCTCAGTTATAATGTGCACACACACACTTGTCTAAGTTATGATGTACACACTTGTCTCAGTTATAATGTGTACACACTTGTCTCAGTTATAATGTGCACACACATTTATCTCAGCTATGACGTGCACACACACACACACACACACTTGCCTCAGTTGGCATGATGCTGACACGCTGGTCTCACTGAAAGCTTATATTCCAATTCTTTCATTCAACATGTTGATCCCATTGGCGCCATTTCTAAATACCAACGACCGTGAGGTAACTGGATATGTTACCCAGGGTAATCAAGCGCCTGAGGGAACAAGCAGCCTTGGCCACCACACAATAGAAGGCGTCGTCCCTCTCTCAGTATCTTATTGGCACGTCTCTCAAACGGTGTTCTGTCAAGTGACGGTTTATGCATAGTAGCAAACAGATAAGCTCTGTGTCCATTGTCTGTACTTTTGAAGTAGCCTACAGAAAACCAATTGTACAAAATATGAAGTAGAAAAAGAGATCAGATTTATGTTTGTTTTCTGTACGTTTGAAGTAGCCTACTGAACAAATTTATATTTATCTAAGTTTGGAGTTCGTACCTAGCCTATTGTGCGTCATTCTGGCTCCCCCGAGGATGCTTCTCGTTGTTGTTTTAGATTCAGCTACTCAGAACATGTCCCCTGTAGCACAGGTTATAGTGAGCCCTCACCGAGGATGGTGTCTACCCAACCTTAAATACCAGTGTCTGTGTCGCTCCACACACGTGACGTTGTGCATTGTGCCAACACAACTGACCTGGCCACCCATGAATACTTTTAATTCCTCAAAAAAGAGATGTTTACGCATTTTAAACAATGCGAGCTTTAAACAATACGAGTGGCGAGGACGAGAAGCCAAACAATGACACGGCTTCAACACGCACTTGGCCATAGCTAAACAAACTTAAGGCGTAACAAACACTTGCCCACAACATGTTCACTTCACTATAACAAACACTAATCCACTTGACCGCTACAAACACATAGGCTATCATCAAACGCACATTGCCCTAACAAACACACGGAGGTCAGAGTAGTTAACGGATGGAATGCAACAGTAATATGGTGGAGGCTGACTCCATACACAGTTTCAAATGTAGATATGATAGAGCCCAGTAGGCTCAGGAATCTGTACATCAGTTGATTGCCAGTTGAGAGGCGGGACCAAAGAGCCAGAGCTCAACCCCCGCAAGCACAACTAGGTGAGTACATACGGACTGGCGAACATTGGCCGGGCTCGGGGGAGTAGAAGAACTCGCAGAACACTCCCAAGCCCTGCTTCTTCGTGTATATTCACTGAGGTCACTTTAGCCCTGGGCGCTCTCCAGGATTAATGTATTCTTGCTGGTTGGCCAGTGAGCAATTATGGCGGCCTTAAATATCGGCCGATAGACCTTCAGCCTCACACCAAGCCAAACACTAACCCAGCAAACACGCCATTTTACATTCGCGCAGTTGCAAGAAGCGGGAATGTTGCCTCAACAATCACCACAACACACTGGTCACAACAACACACTGGTCACAACAACACACTGGTCACAACAACACACTGGTCACAACAAACACAGCAACACACTGGTCACAACACACTGGTCACAACAACACACTGGTCACAACAAACACAACAACACACTGGTCACAACAACACACTGGTCACAACAATCACCACAACAACACACTGGTCACAACAATCACCACAACAACACACTGGTCACAACAATCACCACAACAACACACTGGTCACAACAATCACCACAACAACACACTGGTCACAACAATCACCACAACAACACACTGGTCACAACAATCACCACAACAACACACTGGTCACAACAATCACCACAACAACACACTGGTCACAACAATCACCACAACAACACACTGGTCACAACAATCACCACAACACACTGGTCACAACAATCACCACAACACACTGGTCACAACAATCACCACAACACACTGGTCACAACAATCACCACAACACACTGGTCACAACAATCACCACAACACACTGGTCACAACAATCACCACAACACACTGGTCACAACAACACACTGGTCACAACAACACACTGGTCACAACAAACACAACAATACACTGGTCACAACCAACAGATCACAACACAGCGCCACAACTCCTGCTCTCACAACTCACGTGTTTTCGTCCTCCCTCTTCTCTGGCCTCATGGCGTTGATGACGCTGCCGGGGTCGAAGGTGTCGGCGACGGTGGTGATGGTGAGGTTGACGTATCCCAGCCACTCCCGCAGGAAGATGGCCACCATGCGCGTCATCAGCTGCTGGGGCACCCGGCTCGACGTCAGCATCGTCAGCGGCTGCTCCTTCTCGTTCACGTACAGTCTCTGGGGCTTGATCTCTGTTGGCCGGAGGTGAGGGTGTTAGCATGGGGGGTCTTAGTGACTCTGGGAGGGGACGCGTCCTCTCTCTCTCAACTTATCGGTCGGATTTTGGTTTTTGTTTGTTATCCTAACACTTATTCCTGGCAGCGTCTGGGATCCTCTCCGACGTACGTTCGAACCCTCGTCACGGCTTGTTCATGTATTCCTATTGTCTATGCATCGGACTCGATACGTTAGGTGGGTTGCTTGGATTCCTTTGTTTTTGGTTAGGTCAAGGTAGGTTAAAATGTTTGATTATTGTTTACACTGGCAGGTCGAGAGAAGTGGCTTGGGAGAGACGGGTTGGGAAAGGTGTTGGTGGATGTGTGTGTGGGTTAGTGCAGGTGGAGTTAAGCCAGAGTGGGAACCGTTGTAAGTGGAGTGCCCCAGAGACTTTGGAATAATAGCTGAACCTATAGCTAGTTCTTGATGTACATTGTGTATTATCTCATATAGAATAATAGGGTAGCAGCACATTCCTGTGTATACCTAGTTTTGCTAATAAAAGAAAGAGACTGTCCTGGGACCTGTGTTGTTTATCATATATATATATATATATATATATATATATATATATATATATATATATATATATATATATATATATATATATATATATATATATATATATATATATATATATATATATATATATATATATATATATATATATATATATATATATATATATATATATATAATCATTGGACAACACCCACCAGTGGGACTCGAACCCAGAAAGCACAACTACCTTCCAGTAGCTGCCATAACTAGTACGCTTTAACCCACTACACCATCAGAAGTTAAAGCGTACTAGTTATGGCAGCTACTGGAAGGTAGTTGTGCTTTCTGGGTTCGAGTCCCACTGGTGGGTGTTGTCCAAAGATTGTTAATCTTCACTTGTGGTTTATGCAAGTATATATATATATATATATATATATATATATATATATATATATATATATATATATATATATATATATATATATATATATATATATATATATATATATATATATATAACTGATTTAGACACAATTTTACAACAACATTTGCAAATTTGCAAACGACATAAACATGGGGCGGTATATAAATTCATAACACAAAATAGCTAAAAAAAACTATTTAGATAGGCTTTCAAAGTGACAATGACGAGCGATCTCATTGTCAAATGGGCTAAAGACTATCAGGTGCAGTTTAATGCTGACAAATGTTGGGTTGAGCTTAGGTAAGGGTAATAAAGTTGCCAGATACCAGCTAGATAATGATGAAATTACGAAATTTAAATTAAACCATCTAGAAGTCACGATTACTAGGGAACTTAATAACAAAATGCATATATAACAACAAAATCAATGCATATATGTACGAAATAAAGCAAATAGGATACAGAACTGGGATTTATCCCTAGAAGCGGTTGCATCAAGACATGAGATGTTAGTCTTGGGCGTTATCTTCCATTTCCTAGTCCAATTTAGGTCCCCATTAGATTATACAGTTCAGGTCACCGGACCACAGAATGGACCTTAATTTACTTAAATGTGTAGAGAGAAGGATGTTATCGTGAGATGATTTCGGGGCTTAGCGTCCCCGCAGCCCGGTCCTCGACCAGGCCTCCTTTTGTTACACACGCCCAGGAAGCAGCCCGTAGCAGCTGTCTAACTCCCAGGTACCTATTTACTGCTAGGTGAAAAGGTGCATTAGGGTGAAACAAACTCTGCCCATTTGTTTTTGCCTCCACTTTGGATTGAACCCGGAACCTCAGGACTACGAATCCCGAGCGCTGTCCACTCAGCTGTCATGCCCCTTTTGGGTCCTCTAAACCTTTTCTAACTTCGTTTTGTGTTTGTCTAGATGTGGACTCCAGGTTGGAGCGCCATACTCTAATATTGGTTGACACATGAGGTATACAAGGCTCTGAATGATTCCTTACACAAGTTTCTGAAGGCAGTTCTTATGTTCGCCAGCCATGCATACGCCGCTGATGTTATCCTTTTGATGTGGGTTTCAGGGGACAGGTTTGGCGGGATACCAACCACCAAACATTTCTCTCTCCCTGATTCCTGAAGTATTTCATCTCCCAAATAGAGAAGGGGAAGTGGGGGTAGGGAAGAATGTGTAGGTATTTGGTGTGGGGGGTGGGGGGGGGGGAGGGGCTTCTACTGGGTGGACGGGGGGGGGGGTTGCACTTCTCTCTCTGGGGGCTGCTGAACCGCTTGTCGAGGGGGTTGTGTGCGCGCGCGCGTGCACACATTCGTGTTTCTGCAGCAGCATTCCGCATATACATTAATTATGCACACATGCATTTGGTAGGTTACTCACCACGCCACGCATGTGTTCACTTATATAACCGACGCTCACTAACCTTCAAATAATTTGCACGTACAATTGTTGTTGATCGCTTACACCCCCACTCCGCCACACTCCGCCACACTCCGCCACACCAAGACGCTCAAACAATCCTGATATAACTCTTTACTACCTGTCCAACAAGCAACAATCACTTGCATCTGACAATCGGTAAAAATGACCTCTTAGCAAACAAGGATTATTTTGGCGGTAGTAGAGTCCTCTCGCCCGATGTTGACGAGATCTCTCTTCGTATCTTGAGTTGATTTCGGGGCTTTAGTGTCCCCGTGGCCCGGTCCTCGACCAGGCCTCCACCCCCAGGAAGCAGCCTGTGACAGCTGACTAACACCCAGGTACCTATTTACTGCTAGGTAACAGGGGCATAGCGTGAAAGAAACTCTGCCCATTGTTTCTTGCCGGCGCCCGGGATCGAACCATCGCGCAATCCGTTAAAATGCGACGTATTAGAATAAATTAAAACACCGTAATATTGACGTTATATATGCATCGACCTCGATAGGTTAGGTAGATTACTTAGATTTGTGTCTGGATGAAACAGTTGCATTTTGTTACGGAGTGGCAAATCGAGGAAGCGGGGTTGATATGGACCTCAGTGTGGCAGACATATAGATAACATCACACTGCTGGCTGGTGGAGAGGTCGGCTGTTATGTCCTCACAGTGACACCCGGAGAATAATACTGATGTGCACGTCTCACGACCAGTGGCCCTCAGGCCGGTTACCCCATGTGTCATCCTCTCTGTGTGGCCCTCAGGCCGATTACCCCATGTGTCATCCTCTCTATGTGGCCCTCAGGCCGGTTACCCCATGTGTCATCCTCTCTATGTGGCCCTCAGGCCGGTTACCCCATGTGTCATCCTCTCTATGTGGCCCTGAGGCCGGTTACCTCATGTGTCATCCTCTCTATGTGGCCCTGAGGCCGGATACCCCATGTAGCATCCTCTCTGTGTGGCCCTCAGGCCGGTTACCCCATGTGTCATCCTCTCTATGTGGCCCTCAGGCCGGTTACCTCATGTGTCATCCTCTCTGTGTGGCCCTCAGGCCGGTTACCTCATGTGTCATCCTCTCTATGTGGCCCTCAGGCCGGTTACCCCATGTGTCATCCTCTCTATGTGGCCCTCAGGCCGGATACCTCATGTGTCATCCTCTCTGTGTGGCCCTCAGGCCGGTTACCCCATGTGTCATCCTCTCTATGTGGCCCTCAGGCCGGTTACCCCATGTGTCATCCTCTCTGTGTGGCCCTCAGGCCGGATACCTCATGTGTCATCCTCTCTGTGTGGCCCTCAGGCCGGTTACCCCATGTGTCATCCTCTCTATGTGGCCCTGAGGCCGGTTACCCCATGTGTCATCCTCTCTGTGTGGCCCTCAGGCCGGTTACCTCATGTGTCATCCTCTCTATGTGGCCCTCAGGCCGGTTACCCCATGTGTCATCCTCTCTATGTGGCCCTGAAGCCGGTTACCTCATGTGTCATCCTCTCTATGTGGCCCTCAGGCCGGTTACCCCATGTGTCATCCTCTCTGTGTGGCCCTCAGGCCGGTTACCTCATGTGTCATCCTCTCTATGTGGCCCTCAGGCCGGTTACCCCATGTGTCATCCTCTCTACGTGACCCTGAAGCCGGTTACCTCATGTGCCATCCTCTCTATGTGGCCCTGAGGCCGGTTACACATGTGTCATCGTGAGAGTTTGGCCCACCAGGCTGTTACTTCGAGCGTACTATTCCTGCAGTATGTTTTATATATATTTAATCCTTCATGTCTGCTTCCTGCAGACATGAAGGAAAAGCAAGCTGCAATTTGATTTTAACATAAGCACTTCTATACCTGCTTAATGGGGTTCTGGGAGTTCTTCTACTCCCCAAGCCCGGCCCGAGGCCAGGCTCGACTTGTGGGAGTTTGGTCCACCAGGCTGTTGCTTGGAGCGGCCCGCAGGCCCACATACCCACCACAGCCCGGTTGGTCCGGCACTTCGTGAAGAAAACTATCTACTTTTCTCTTGAAGATGTCCACGGTTGTTCCGGCAATATTTCTTATGCTCGCTGGGAGGACGTTGAACAACCGCGGACCTCTGATGTTTATACAGTGTTCTCTGATTGTGCCTATGGCACCTCTGCTCTTCACTGGTTCTATTCTGCATTTTCTTCCATATCGTTCACTCCAGTACGTTGTTATTTTAATGTGTAGATTTGGTTCCTGGTCCTCCAGTATTTTCCATGTGTATATTATTTGGTATTTCTCTCGTCTCCTTTCTAGTCAGTACATTTGGAGAGCTTTGAGACGATCCCAATAATTTATGTGTTTTACCGTGTCTATGTATTCGGTGTATATTCTCTGTATTCCCTCTATTTCAGCAATCTCTCCTGCTCTGAAGGGGGAAGTGAGTACTGAGCAGTACTCAAGACGGGACAACACAAGTGACTTGAAGAGTACAACCATTGTGATGGGATCCCTGGATTTGAAAGTTCTCGTAATCCATCCGATCATTTTTCTGGCTGACACAATATTTACTTGGTTATGCTCCCTAAACGTTAGGTCGTCAGATACAGAGAAAACTTGCTCAAGGGCCGCCAGAGCAACGACGACACTCTTGAAAACACTGACGCTATCTGGTGAGGTGTTACTGCTCGGTCCTCACATACTGTGACGCTATCTGGTGAGGTGTTACAGCTCGGTCCTCACATACTGTGACGCACCTAAACCACCGCCACGGTGTGAAAGCACTCAAACTGTACTCCATGGAGTGCAGGCGAGAGAGATAACTCATATTACACACATTGAAAATCCTGAAAAGTTAGGTTCCAAACCGTCCCAATTAGAATATAACAATATAAAGTGTAGTGTAAAATTATTTTAATTAAAATTCATGGCGCCATAAGCACAAGAGAGAACAGGGTATATACGCCCGACTCGTCCTCTCAAGCAATACGACAGTATGAGGTGTTATGTTAACCTACATAGAACAGCCAATCGCCAGAGATGGAAGACCCCAAGCCAGGCTGCAATATTATTTAACATAAGCACTTCTATATATTCATGAATCTTCCTTGGAACTATATAAAGGGTTACATCGTGTCTGTCATAAGTGACGTTAAAACATTCCCCATCTGTCACTCTTTGGGAGCATCAACATGACATCAAGAACATGAGAGTACATCAATTAAAGAAGAGGCTCCAGGTACCTCATACCGGCAGGTGTGGAGGGTTTAATGAGCGGACACACAATCATGTAATCCTTGAGATGGTGGCCTGGTTCTTGCCCACATGGCATGGTTCTTCCTCGAGAATTCATCACATGGATGAACCTTCGAAGACATGGACAGGTAAGACGGTAAGGAAGGACTCTGGCGCAGACGAGTGAGGGCGAGTTCACTGGAAAGCGTCGTCATCCTGTGAGTGAACATACCCCATAGCAGCATGTACAACACCCCACATACGAAGAACACCCGCTGGGTTCTTCATCGTGATGTAAGGTGCCATATCAACATAGTCTGACATGGCCCTGGCAGTGTTGGCTACACAAACTAAAAGTTGTGAGAGTGTGGGTGCAAAATATGTGAGCAAAACATGGCTTGAATAATTAATCTTGCCAGCGCTGGTTGCGAAAGAGTTGAATGATGGCGCCTTAACTCAAATATAGGCGAGCGCGCGGCCCGCGGAGACTGCCTCGCTTGCTGCCCGAAGCAGGCAAGGTTTTTTTTAAAATTAACTTGCATTACATTAAGAAAAACGGAAATGTAGGATTATTTTGATGGGGGACTATATTAAAACTGCGAAGGATTAGTAATAACAAGGTTAGCAAAATATTTAATAAAAGAGATAATGAATGTGAAATGTGACGCGAATAACATAGAACACTTGCTTTAGTCCGCCCCAGAGAAGGTACTGAAGCAGCCCGTCCTCCTAAGGTTTCCCTACATCAAGAAACTGTCGTACTAAGGTGCCCTCTCCTAACTAACCACAGGACCCAAAACAGAAAACGGGACAGTAAAGGTAAAGTATACGTCAAAATGCGACGTTCTATTAAGAAGACGGGTTGCTGAAAAGTTCGGGGTTATAGCACTCTATTGACTTTACAAGACCAAACATGGCATGGCTTATGTACTCACATAGTTGTGCTTGCTGGGGAGGGGGGGGGGGGAGGGAAGCTTCGGCTCTTTGGCCGAAGAGTTATCAGTCTCCTGGAGTCATCTCCGCTTGTACTCACCTCAAACATTTTGCATTGCCCGCAAACATGAATAGGGATGACTTTATTTCCTGTATGAGGTACCTGAGTCATTTCCTGTGTGACACGTACCAGGACTAGAATGGCTCCCGGTACCGTTCCCAGAGACATACCGCCTGTAAGTGTATCCACGGCGACTTCTCTCCTCTCACTGTGTCATTCTCTTACCTGGTGGAGATCTTACCAGCACTTGTCCACATATGGCAGCCTGAGTTTCCAGCGTTGTATACGTCTTTCATGCAGAAGTCTTCTGTAAGTCATGGAGAGCGCGATCAGGGGCCCCCAGAATCTCTCTCCTGCTTTATAATTGTCGTTTCATCATTAAACTCTAATTACTTTATTAGAAACGGTGTGCCTTAACACTATATCCATGCTGGCGCGTTGAGACAACACGCTTTCTCTTAAGTGTTGCATGAGTCGTTTACTGACACGTCTGTCTCTGGTTCCTTGCAGGGATTGCTTCTTATTGCCTCCTTCCTTGTTTTGTATAAAGATACTCCAGTGGTCGTCCTCCAGCTTTTGACAGTTCATTCCATCTGGTTCAATAATCTTCATCTTATCCACCTCTTTCTGTTTCCTCCTTTCTCCTGTCACCACCTTTACCTTACCTTGAGGTTACCTTGCGTTGGTTCCGGGGGTCAAGGTCCACGCGCGGCCCGGTCTTTGACCAAGCCTCCTGGTTGCTGGACTGATCAACCAGGCTTTTGGACGCGGCTGCTCACAGCCTGACGTATGAGTCACAGCCTGGTTGATCAAGTATCCTTTGGAGGTGTTTATCCAGTTCTCTCTTGAACACTGTGAGGGGTCGGCCAGTTATGCCCCTTATGTGTAGTGGAAGCGTGTTGAACAGTCTCGGGCCTCTGATGTTGATAGGGTTCTGTCTCTCCCACCTCTATTTCTATTTCATTCCTCCAGTTCTACCGAGAAATTTGGCCCCTATACTAATACTTCCAGGAATCTTTCGAAGTACTTCACATATAGTACCTCCATTTAATTTTTTGAGTACCTGTTTTTCTTCCTAAGTCTGATTACGTGTTCATTCAGTGTTAGTTTTCTTATCATGTTGCTGTACATGAATTTGGGTTGATCAGGTCAGAATTTGGATAATCAGGTCCTGGCTACAACGTAATTTTCTCTGCCTCTTCATATCCTTAGAAATTCTGACTTTTTGGTAGACGCCTTTGTTGTGTGCTTAGTCTTCCTTCCTTCACTCTCTTCCCCTCCTGATCTTCTAGTTATTAACACCATACAATAAAGGTTAGCATGTAGTGGTTACTCTTCTCTAGGAGCTCTCTGTATTCCGTCTTCTGACTAGTTACTGATTCGTTAGTGTATTCTGTGTTCCATGGCTTTAGTATCTGCCTCACTCTGTGTGATAATCAGGTCTAGCCTGATCATCTTTTTTGTTCTCGTATACATTCTAACATTATCATTATCTTGATTCAGGAAGTTTTTCTCGATTGTCTCTACAAGTTATGCTCTCCACGTCTCTCTCTTCTCCTCTCCAAGGACAACTTTTCCATATAGTCTAGCATAACTGAGATCCTACATGACTAATACCTTTGGTCTTGCTCTCATATGATGGCCTCTTAGTGCAGCCTCCTGGAGAAGTCCTGTATTGGGGCGCCATCACACTGTTCACGTGTCTCCTGTTGCTCTCTTGGAGGTTATATACCACTGCCACTCTTCTTAATCCAGCGTTTTATCACTTGTGCTGTGTAGTCTTGGTATCCATTTCCCACCTGTGAGTTTACTTCCTCAAAGTTCACATGTCGCTTTATCAGTAGTGTCCCGTCACCTAGTCTTTATCAGTAGTGTCCCGTCACCTAGCCTTTATCAGTAGTGTCCCGTCAAATAGCCTTTATCAGTAGTGTCCCGTCACCTAGCCTTTATCAGTAGTGTCCCGTCACCTAGCCTTTATCAGTAGTGTCCCGTCACCTAGCCTTTATCAGTAGTGTCCCGTCACCTAGCCTTTATCACTAGTGTCCCGTCACCTAGCCTTTATCACTAGTGTCCCGTCACCTAGCCTTTATCAGTAGTGTCCCGTCACCTAGCCTTTATCACTAGTGTCCCGTCACCTAGTCTTTATCACTAGTGTCCCGTCACCTAGCCTCTATCACTAGTGTCCCGTCACCTAGCCTTTATCACTAGTGTCCCGTCACCTAGCCTTTATCACTAGTGTCCCGTCACCTAGCCTTTATCTTGTTACCGTTTAGTAGTCTTTGGGGAATATGACAGTTGTTGTTGACCAAACCACACACTAGAAAGTGAAGGGACGACGACGTTTCGGTCCGTCCTGGACCGATCTCAAGTCACAATCGACTTGAGAATGGTCCAGGACGGACCGAAACGTCATCGTCCCTTCACTTTCTAGTGTGTGGTTTGGTCAACATATTTCAGCCACGTTACTGTGACTCCTCGTCTGCATATGGCAGTTATTGCCTTTCTTGCCAGTCCTTGGTGACAGGCGACGACCCCTGGCTTGGCCGTAAGGTGCCGAGCACCGGGCTTGGCCGCAACACGGGTGGGACGCGAACAAGGGGACACAGGTGAAAACTGAGTACCCAAATGAGCCACAGGGACGTTAGAAAAAACTTTTTCAGTGTGAGGGTAGTTAACATATGACTTGCACTAGGTAGTAATGAGGTGGAGGCTGACTCCATACACAGTTTCAAATGTAGATATGATAGAGCCCAGTAGGCTTAGGAATCTGTAAACCAGTTGATTGACGGTTGAGAGGAGGGACCTAAGAGTCAAAGCTCAACCCCCGCAAGCACAAATAGGTGAGTACACGACTCACAAGTGATGACGTCCGAACACTTCCGGAAGGGTGTTTCGCTGAAGACTTGTTTGAACCACAACGCTGGTTGTGTAGTACACACGTACTCCCCAACAGAACACAAACACCTAACTTAACCTAACCAGTGCCTAAATATGCACAGTATGATAATAAATAACAATATTAATTTAGATTTTAGAAAATTCCTCTTTTGAATGAACAGCGTGTTAGAATTGATGAATGTGTCTTTGGGGTGGAAGATGGAATGGTCTGAGGACAGGTTGCTTGAACACTGTGAGGGGTCGGCCATGTTTGTTGTTTTAGATTCAGCTACTGGGACCAAAAAAATCCAAGCAGCACAGGCTATGGTGAGCCCGTCGTACTCACCTGGCACAGGAGATGAGTTGATTGAGGTCGGCCAGTTATGCCCCTCATGTGTAGTGGAAGCGTGTTGAACAGTCTCGGGCCTCTGATGTTGATAGAGTTCTTTCTCAGAGTACCTGTTGCACCTCTGCTCTTCAACGAGGGTATTCTGCACATCCTGCCGTGCCTCCTGGTCGGCGCGGGCCAGCACAAACACAAAATAATGAAGAAGCACTCACCTCGATCACGGGTCAGTTTGGCCAAGCAGGTGGAGGTGATGACGCGGGGTGACTGACTGGAGGTGACCTGACTGGTGGCGTGCTGGGGCTCTGACGTGACTCCTGCCGTGGCTCGGGCCAGCAGGAGTAGCGCCAGGAAGAGCAGGAAGGCGCTGAAGGGGCGGCAAGGGCGGCGCGCCACCCACGCCGCCCTCCTACACCCGCTACGCTCCTTCATCCCTTCTACACCATCCTGCCAGAGAAAAATAGTGCTGATTAACCATAAATCTAAAAGTTATTTATAGACATCATAAACAAAAAAATTATTTTCTCTCCATACCTATTAAAAGTTTACAAGACATCAATTAATTCCCAAAAACCTTTGCCAATATCCCACACAAGAGACACCTTCCTGAAGCTAGAGAAGCAGGCTCATGTCTCTCAAACGTACTACAACCTACGCGATACAAGTATGAACTTTTCTCTGTAGAACTACCTACAGTTCTCAAGTATGTGGCCCAGGCATAAATACCACAAATGAATAAGCAGTTAAGATCTAAAGATATGCAACAAGTTCCATTCCGGAGCTGAGTGGCCTGAGCTAGCAGGAAAGACTGTGAGTGGGACATGATAAAGACATATACAATTGTAAATGAGAAGGCATGAGAGGGTAGGAGGTGTTTAAAGTGAGAGAGAGAGCAGACGTGGAGCCTGGGACGAGGGACAGGTGCCAGACACGTCATGAGGGTCGCGGGTCACGACCCTCGGGTGAAGATGAGGTCACAGTTACCTCAGTTACCTCACTGCAAGAGTAAATATGAGAAGCCAGGAAGCATCGAGTAATGAATTGCATTAAACTGATTGTAGCTTAAAAGTCAGAGTTTAGGAGGGAGGGAGTTATTAGGGGGAAAGCGCCACGCCATTACGACTATATAGCACTTGGAAGGGATCAGGATAGGGATTAGAGATGGGGACGGGGTGAAGGAATGGTGCCCAACCACTTGGACGGTCGGGGATTGAACGGCGACCTACATGAAGCGTCGCTCTACCGTCCAGCCCAAGTGTTGGAGAGGTTTAGGAGCTGACGCTGGACCATCCAAGCACATGTACCTTGCGATGGTTCCGAGGACCAACGTCCTCGTGGCCCGGTCACAGACCAGGTCTCCTGGTTCAAGATCTTGTCGGCCAGGCAGTTCGATGTGGCTGCTCGCAGCCTGGCGTATGAGTCACAGCCTGGTTGATCAGGTATCCTTTGGAGGTGTTTATCAAGTTCTCTCTTGAACACTGTGAGGGGTCGGCCAGTTATGCCCCTTATGTGTAGTGGAAGCGTGTTGAACAGTCTCGGACCTCTGATGTTGATAGTTCTCTCTCAGAGTACCAGTGGACCTCTGCTCTTCAACGGGGGTATTCTAGAGGAGAGGAATAGAGGAACTAGAGGAGAGACTTAACGTAGAGACTAGAGGCGTTAAACATACCAATGTGAATGTTTAACGCCTCTTAATCTCTCCTCGTAATTCTTGTTTTTCAGTTCCGGAAGCCAATTCGTAGCATGCCGCGGCACCTTTTTCAGTTTATTTATGTCCTTCTTGAGATGTGGGCGCCATACAACTGCTGCATATTCCACCTGCTTGATGCCTGCTTGATGGGGTTTTGGGAGTTCCTCTACTCCCCAAGCCCGGCCCGAGGCCAGGCTTGACTTGTGAGAGTTTGGTCCACCAGGCTGTTGCTTGGAGCGGCCCGCAGGCCCACATACCCACCACAGCCCGGTTGATCCTAGTTTTGGTCTCACAAAAGTCTCACAACCCCATGAACAGTTTCTTTAGTATTTCACCATCCATGTAATTAAAAGCAAGTCTGAAGTTGGAAAGCGCCGCAGACGCTGATGCGCATACTACAGAACCGTGGGTATAGCACTGACACACATCGTTACCCATACCCTGAGTACTCTCAGTGATGAGGCTAAACACCTAAAGATGAGACCTAGACTAAAAGAATGACGCAATAATCAATATAGGGGGTATATATATATATATATATATATATATATATATATATATATATATATATATATATATATATATATATATATATATATATATATATGTATGTAACTGAAAACTGACACCCCAGAAGTGACTCGAACCCGTACTGTCAGGAGAACTTTGCAACTGGTGCAAAAACCAGTTGCACAGTGCAACTGTGGTTGCACTGTGGTCCTTAACGACCCCACACAGGGGTCCTTAACGACCCCACACAGGGGTCCTTAACGACCCCACACAGGGGTCCTTAACGACCCCACACAGGGGTCCTTAACGACCCCACACAGGGGTCCTTAACGACCCCACACAGGGGTCCTTAACGACCCCACACAGGGGTCCTTAACGACCCCACACAGGGGTCCTTAACGATCCCACACTGGGGTCCTTAACGACCCCCACACAGGGGTCCTTAACGACCCCACACAGGGGTCCTTAACGACCCCACGTAAGGGTCCTTAACGACCCCACACAGGGGTCCTAAACGACCCCACACAGGGGTCCTTAACGACACCACACAGGGGTCCTTAACGACCCCACACATGGAGTCCTTAACGACCCCCCACACAGGGGGTCCCTAACGATCCCACGACCTTACACTGGGGTCCTTAACGACCCCTGTGTGGGGTCGTTAAGGCGGGCCCCAAGACGCCTCAACATTCCCACATAAATGAATATGTTTTCTTCGGAAAAGTTAACGTTGTCATTCCGCGGAAAGCATGAGAGGCGGAGTTAGTAAACATGTCCCACCTGCGTGTATGTGTGCGTGTGTGTGTGCATGTGTGTGTGTGCGCGTGCGTGTGGAGGTCAGTAGCAGTGTGTATAATGTGTTCGTCCCGTGCTCACGGGAGGCAGCCAAGTGGTATGCTGGGTACCCCCGGTGGTGGAGGGCGGGGTATGCTGGGTACCCCCGGTGGTGGAGGGCGGGGTATGCTGGGCACTCCCGGTGGTGGAGGGTGGGGTATACTGGGCACCCCCGGTGGTGGAGGGCGGGGTATGCTGGGCACTCCCGGTGGTGGAGGGCGGGGTATGCTGGGCACTCCCGGTGGTGGAGGGCGGGGTATACTGGGCACTCCCGGTGGTGGAGGGCGGGGTATACTGGGCACTCCCGGTGGTGGAGGGCGGGGTATGCTGGGCACTCCCGGTGGTGGAGGGCGGGGTATACTGGGCACTCCCGGTGGTGGAGGGCGGGGTATACTGGGCACTCCCGGTGGTGGAGGGCGGGGTATACTGGGCACTCCCGGTGGTGGAGGGCGGGGTATGCTGGGCAAAAATATGTTCAAGTAACGTAAACTCACCATAGAATCAGCGTTAAATCAACGTAGGGGTCCACCAGGCTGTTGCTTGGAGCGGCTCGCAGGCCCACATACCCACCACAGCCCGGTTGGTCCGGCACTCCTTGGAGGAAACAATCTAGTTTTCTCTTGAAGATGTCCACGGTTGTTCCGGCAATATTTCTTATAGTCGCTGGGAGGATGTTGAACAACCGCGGACCTCTGATGTTTATACAGTGTTCTCTGATTGTGCCTATGGCACCTCTGCTCTTCACTGGTTCTATTCTGCATTTTCTTCCATATCGTTCTCTCCAGTACGTTGTTATTTTACTGTGTAGATTTAGGACCTGGCTCTCCAGTATTTTCTGGTACTCAGGTTATCTTGAGATGATTTCGGGGCTTAACGTCCCTGCGGCCCGGTCCTCGACCAGGCCTCCTTTTTGTTACACATCTCCAGGAAGCAGCCCGTAGCAGCTGTCTAACTCCCAGGTACCAAGTTACTGCTAGGTAACAAGGGCCTCAGAGGTAAAGTAAACGTTTTGCCTATTTGTCTCCGCCTTCACCAGAGATCGAACCCGGAACCTCAGGACTACGAATACAAAGCGCTGTCCACTCAGCTGTGAGGCGCCCTAAAATGTGTGCCAAGAAGACTTACCAGCCTCGTAGACCACAATGACCAGGGAAGACTGGACTCTCGCTAGCCTTGTTTCATGACTGCGACAAGACTGGTACATTTTAGGACCAGTCTTGCACAAAAATACTCACCCAACCATACTTATTGTTGCAAGTGGAGAAGAAAATCAACAAAATTTTACACAATAACAATTAAACAAACGTATGGATGCCTGGCAACTGACAAATTGGGGTAATTCTAGCAAGAAAATGTAATTATCTACACGAACGAGAGACTATCGTAAATAATTGTCTCCCGCCCCCGTGTCTCAGTAATGCAGATGCTGCCATATATTACTGCAGGAGTGTTTATTATTAGTAGAGCTGCTAATATTCTAGGAGGTAGGTATGTTTTACCTCACCTGTGAGCCTCTACTGAGGGTAACCCTGGCAACCCTCCACCACTGTCAACACTGCTGGAGTTCTGCCTATAGTGTCTCCCTCCTCCACTGTACACCCCTGCCTTGGTGGCCTGGTGTACACACCTGCCTTGGTGGCCTGGTGTACACCCCTGCCCTGGTGGCCTGGTGTACACCCCTGCCTTGGTGGCCTGGTGTACACCCCTGCCTTGGTGGCCTGGTGTACACCCCTGCCTTGGTGGCCTGCTACCTTGAGGCTACCTTGAGGTGCTTCCGGGGCTTAGTGTCCCCGCGGCCCGGTCGTCGACCAGGCCTCCTGGTTGCTGGACTGATCAACCAGGCTGTTAGACGCGGCTGCTCGCAGCCTGACGTATGAGTCACAGCCTGGTTGATCAGGTATCCTTTGGAGGTGCTTATCCAGTTCTCTCTTGAACACTGTGAGGGGTTTGCCAGTTATGCCCCTTATGTGTAGTGGAAGCGTGTTGAACAGTCTCGGGCCTCTGATGTTGATAGAGTTCTCTCTCAGAGTACCTATTGCACCTCTGCTTTTCAACGGGGGTATTCTGCACATCCTGCCATGTCTTCTGGTCTCATGTGGTGTTATTTCTGTGTGCAGGTTTGGGACCAGCCCCTCAATTATTTTCCACGTGTAAATTATTATGTATCTCTCCCGCCTGCGCTCAAGGGAGTACAGATTTAGGCTCTTTAGTCGGTCCCAGTAATTTAGATGTTTTACTGAGTGGATTCTAGCAGTAAAGGATCTCTGCACGCTCTCTAGGTCAGCAATTTCTCCCGCTTTGAAAGGGGCTGTCATTGTGCAGCAGTACTCCACTCTAGATAGCACAAGCGTTTTGAAAAGTATCATCATCGGTATAGCATCTCTAGTGTGAAAAGTTCTTGTTATCCAACCTGTCATTTTTCTTGCAGTTGTGACGGCTACTTTATTGTGTTCTTTAAAGGTAAGGTCTTCCGACATGAGTACACCCAGGTCCTTTACATTGCCTTTTCGTTCTATGTTATGATTTGCCTGCGTTTTGTACGTGGTTCCTGTTTTTATGTTTTCAATTTTTCCGTAGCGCATGAGCTGAAACTTATCCTCGTTGAATACCATATTATTTTCTGTAGCCCATAGAAAGACCTGATCAACATCTGATTGGAGGTTTGCCGTGTCCTCTATGTTGCCAACTCTCATGAAAATCCTAGTGTCATCTGCAAAGGATGATACAGTGCTATAGGTTGTGTTCTGGTCTATGTCCGATATGAGGATGAGAAAAAGTACTGGAGCAAGCACAGTACCCTGGGGGACTGAGCTCTTCACGGTTGATGGGCTGGATTTTATTTTGTTGACTATTACACATTGGGTTCTGTCAGTCAGGAAATTGTAGATCCATCTGCCTATTTTCCCGGTAATTCCTTTTGAACGCATTTTATGTGCAATAACACCATGGTCACATTTATCAAAAGCTTTTGCGAAATCTGTGTAAATTACATCAGCGTTTTGTTTGTCTTCCATAGCATCTAATGCCATATCATAGTGGTCCAGCAACTGCGACAGGCAAGAGCGCCCTGTTCTGAAACCATGTTTCATGTTTCATGCCTGGTGTACACCCCTGCCCTGGTGGCCTGGTGTACACCCCTGCCCTGGTGGCCTAGTGTACACCTCTGTCCTGGTGCCCTGGTGTACACCCCTGCCCTGGTGCCCTGGTGTACACCCCAGCCCTGGTGGCCTGGTGTACACCCCTGCCCTGGTGACCTGGTGTACACCCCAGCCCTGGTGGCCTGGTGTACACCCCTGCCCTGGTGTACACCCCAACCCTGGTGACCTTGTTGCTCTGCAGCCTCTGGCAACATTGCAGCTCCTGAACCTACCTCAAGGTGGGTTCTTGTGGATATTTAGTCCACTGACGGTGTGTTGAACACGCACATTGCACCACGCTGCAGGCGAAGGTGATGTGCAGGATGTTACCACCAGGCCTCCTGGTTGCTGGACTGGTCAACCAGGCTGTTGGACGCGGCTCAAGGTAACCTCAAGGCTGTTTGCAGCCTGACGTATGAGTCACAGCCTGGTTGATCAGGTATCATTTGGAGGTGTTTGTCAAGTTCTCTCTTGAACACTGTGAGGGGTTGGCTAGTTATGTCCCTTATGTGTAGCGGAAGCGTGTTGAACAGTCTCGGACCTCTGATGTTGATAGAGTTCTCTCTCAGAGTACCTGTTGCACCTTTGCTCTTCAACGGGGGTATTCTGCACATCCTGCCGTGCCTTCTGGTCTCATGTGATGTTAAATAAACTCATCCTTGATGGGGTTCTGGGAGTTCTTCTACTCCCCAAGCCCGGCCCGAGGCCAGGCTTGACTTGTGAGAGTTTGGTCCACCAGGCTGTTGCTTGCAGCGGCCCGCAGGCCCACTTGTTTCCTCTTGAAGATGCCCACGATTGTTCCGGCAATATTTCTTATGATATGATAGAGCTGGAGAAGCTCGGGAATCTGTACACCAGTAAATTGACTGTTGAGAGGCGGGACCAAAGAGCCAAAGCTCAACCCCCCCCCCAAGCACAACCAGGTGATTACATACACACACATGACGACGTAAGAAAAGAGGAGTGAGAGCGGGGGACATAATACAGACGTATAAAATACTTAGAGGGAGTGACAAGGTGAGAACAGAGGAAATGTTTACAATGAATATCAACAGAAGCAGAGGGCACGGATGGCAGCTTGAGACTCAGATGTGTCATAGAGATGTTAGCAAGTTCTCCTTAGCGTGCGGGTCGTGAGTAAACGGTATGACCTAAAGAAACAGGTTTGTAGAGACAAGTTTCATTCACCACTTTAAAAGCGGGTAGGACAGAGAAATGGGCCAGGAGTCATTGCCTCACACAACCAACGGCTAAAAAAGCGGAGTCCAAGAGCTAGAGCGCGATCCTGCAGGCACAAATAGATGAGTCCACACGCACGCACACACCGACCTAGACACAGTCGCACTGCACCAAGCAGTGGGCCAGACAGACACGTGGGGGGGGGGGAGGGGCGGGAGGGGCCACCACAGACACCCAGACAAACACAACCCCCACCCCCCCTCTAACCCCCCCCAACCCCCCTTGCCTTAAGGGGACACTGCCTCACCCGGCTCAACCCTCCCCTCACCCAACACCTCCCCGTGATCAGGCATCCTTTGGTATCAGGTATCAACCTTACCTCTCCTAGGACAGGTAAGGCAGGCAGGACAGGTAAGGCAGGCAGGACAGGTAAGGCAGGCAGGACAGGTAAGGCAGGCAGGACAGGTAAGGCAGGCAGGACAGGTAAGGCAGGCAGGACAGGTAAGGAAGGCAAGACAGGTAAGGCAGGCAGGACAGGTAAGGTAGGCAGGACAGGTAAGGCAGGTAAGGCAGGCAGGACAGGTAAGGCAGGCAGGACAGGTAAGGCAGGCAGGACAGGTAAGGCAGGCAGGACAGGTAAGGCAGGCAGGACAGGTAAGGTAGGCAGGACAGGTAAGGCAGGCAGGACAGGTAAGGTAGGCAGGACAGGTAAGGCAGGCAGGACAGGTAAGGTAGGCAGGACAGGTAAGGCAGGCAGGACAGGTAAGGTAGGCAGGACAGGTAAGGCAGGCAGGACAGGTAAGGTAGGCAGGACAGGTAAGGCAGGCAGGACAGGTAAGGTAGGCAGGACAGGTAAGGCAGGCAGGACAGGTAAGGTAGGCAGGACAGGTAAGGCAGGCAGGACAGGTAAGGTAGGCAGGACAGGTAAGGCAGGCAGGACAGGTAAGGTAGGCAGGACAGGTAAGGCAGGCAGGACAGGTAAGGTAGGCAGGACAGGTAAGGCAGGCAGGACAGGTAAGGTAGGCAGGACAGGTAAGGCAGGCAGGACAGGTAAGGTAGGCAGGACAGGTAAGGTAGGCAGGACAGGTAAGGTAGGCAGGACAGGTAAGGTAGGCAGGACAGGTAAGGCAGGCAGGACAGGTAAGGTAGGCAGGACAGGTAAGGCAGGCAGGACAGGTAAGGTAGGCAGGACAGGTAAGGTAGGCAGGACAGGTAAGGTAGGCAGGACAGGTAAGGCAGGCAGGACAGGTAAGGCAGGTAGGACAGGTAAGGCAGGTAGGACAGGTAAGGGAGGCAGGACAGGTAAGGTAGGTAGGACAGGTAAGGTAGGCAGGACAGGTAAGGTAGGCAGGACAGATAAGGTAGGCAGGACAGATAAGGCAGGCAGGACAGGTAAGGTAGGCAGGACAGGTAAGGTAGGTAGGACAGGTAAGGCAGGCAGGACAGGTAAGGCAGGCAGGACAGGTAAGGTAGGCAGGACAGGTAAGGTAGGCAGGACAGATAAGGTAGGCAGGACAGATAAGGCAGGCAGGACAGGTAAGGTAGGCAGGACAGGTAAGGTAGGTAGGACAGGTAAGGCAGGCAGGACAGGTAAGGTAGGCAGGACAGGTAAGGCAGGTAAGGCAGGCAGGACAGGTAAGGCAGGTAAGGCAGGCAGGACAGGTAAGGCGAGACATAAATGGAACACTGCAGGAGGAACACTTCATATTCACAGGAGGAATATTAACAGGAACACGGAACACTTTGAAAGAGAAGTTGACAACATGCCCATGCACTCAGCCCCTGGTCCTGACTCGTGGAATTCAATATTCATAAAGAAATGTAAAGTACCAGTTGCGCGAGCACTCGGCATAATATGGAAAAAGAGCCAGGGGCCAGATTCACGAAAGCACTTACGCAAGCATTTACGAACCTGTACATCTTTTCTCAATCATTGGCGGCTTTGTTTCCAATTATTAAACAGTTAATGAGCTCCGAAGCACCAGGAGGCTGTTTATAACAATAACAACAGTTGATTGGGAAGTTCTCATACTTGTAAACTGTTTAATAAATGTAACCAAAGCCGTCAAAGATTCTGATTCTGAGGCTTAAACGCGGTGTATTATTCGAAATGCAAGGATGGTCTGACGGGTCAAGGGAGACGTCAGTTCAAAATTATAACGACCAGGTAACGGTTGATTTTATGCGTGCGTGCGTGCGTGCGTGCTAGTAGAGGACAAGGACTGTCTCCGTGAACCACCAATCGACAGGTTCCCGCGTCTATATTTGAAACCGTACGCGGGGAATCTGACAGGGATTTGGGAGGGGGGGGGGCGGCATCTGTCTAAGGGTAACCTACCTTGTGGGTAACGCCGGAGTCCTAAGCCCAGGCCAGTGTGCACAGGACCCTGGCGGAGAACACACGAACGTTGTCTGGTCTGACTCATGATCAACGAACACACGCGGTTGGGCAGCCTAATAGGGCAGAATGTGACGGTTGGGCTCACAGGGTAATCAATGTCTTGGTGATTCTCCGTATATAAGAAACTGACTTTAAGTTGCACATTCGCTTATTTTGTTTAATACCGATAATACTAACGATAGGTGATTATCTAGTGCAACAATTGTACATTTTAAAAACATGATGTGTATTGTATGTAATACATATTGTAGTATAGTTGCAACATTCCTGGGGCTTCACACTAGGCCTAGTCTCCAGTGAACTAAGGCAGCGGCTGTAGGCCTGCTGATATAGCTGTCCTGGGGCCAGATTCACGAAAGCACTTACGCGAACACTTGCGAACGTGTACATCTTTCCTCAATCTTTGACGGCTTTGGTTACATTTATTAAACAGTTTACAAGCATGAAAACTTGCCATTCAACTCCTGTTATTGTTATAAACAGCCTCCTGGTGCTTCGGAGCTCATTAAGTGTTTAATAATTGGAAACAAAGCCGCCAAAGATTGAGAAAAGATATACAGGTTCGTAAGTGTTTGCGTAAGTGCTTTCGTGAATCTGGCCCCTGGACACTAGACAAGTACGCAGGTGTCCCCTAGACGGGCCGAGGTGGACATAGCTCCTCTACCACCTAACCTAATATAGAGCACTAGGGAGGGAGGGAGGGGGAGAGTGGGTGTTACCCGGCTTGGCCCGGGTCTCTCTCATTCCTTCGCACTCCTACCTTTCTCTCTCCTATTCTCTTTCCTCTCATCTCCACTCCCCTATCTCCCATCTCTCCTCCTTTCCAACTTTCTCTTCCCAATATCCCCTCTTCACCCTCTCCCAATCTCCCCCCCCCCACCTCATCTGTCTCAACCATCTTTCCTTTCTCTCTTCAAGCATCCCCCCCCCCCTCTAGCCCCCATCCCCCCCCCCCCTCTAGCCCCCTTCCCACTCTTCAAGCACCCCCCTCGTCCCTTTCTCCCTCCTTCTCTCCTCCTCTATCTCTTGTTCTATTACCACTATGAAGTAATGGTAATAAAACTACAGAAGACAATATGAAGGGGAGTACAGAGTGTGTCAAGCACTAGCTACGTCATGCTAAAAGTCCCCATCTCGCAGAATGGTTGGTCATACAGGGGCATGACCTCTTGCCTGCACTGGCAAATTGTGGGTGCATGAGGAGGATATCCTCAAGAACACTGGAGGTAATAAAGTAACTGCAAAGCTCCAGGTACCTCATGAGTGTTACTATTCGGTCCTCTCCATAGGACCAACCCCGACCTGCCTATGTCCGTCCCGTACCTCATACTATTCACCCTGCAAAATTGGATGAGGTTAGACCCAAGCATCTGGCCTGCAACTTCACTCTCTCTCTCTCTCTCTCATACATATATAGATAGAAAAACGTAAGTTTTGCTTGTCGTGCAAATTCCAGACTCCCTAAGTATCTGTCCACCCTCCTCCCCCCGCCCACACGCCTCTCCCCACGCCCACACGCCCCCTCCCCCGCCCACACCCCTCTCCCCCGCCCACACCCTTCCCCCTCCCCGCCCACACCCCTCTCCCCCGCCCACACGGCTGAAGGTAATGCTGGGAGCTGGAACTTGATGATAAAAACAGTATTACTTAGTGCAGGCTGAGGAATGCAACCTGCAGCATTTCGGCAAATATGAACACATGAGCATTACTGAAACCTTGTTAAAAGCGCCTCAGACCTCTACGTCTACCGAACCTCTTTTGTTTTTTTCTAAGAACTGTAAATATCAATTGACTTTATTGTCATAATTTGTTTATTGTGGTTTATTACTATGACGGAGCCTAATCTGGCGTTGGTCACTGGAATTTATTTCAATATTATTTATTACTCTTTACTACGTATGTGTAATTTGAAAATATACAGCATACACTGAAGCTCAGTATTTTTCTACATACTTATTTTTTTTTCTATTTCTATAATAATGTATATATTTCTGAATAATTACACACACACACACACACACACACACACACACACACACACACACACACACACACACACACACACACACACACACACACATATATATATATATATATATGTATATATATATATATATATATATATATATATATATATATATATATATATATATGTATATATATATATATATATATACATATACCGTTTATTAGGATTACATATTCAGTATTGACTGTGACCCAGGAAGCTATAAGGAATGTTTACACAACACACACACACTTAAGACTTCCAAACCCTACAAGTGGTGGAGAAACACACACAAAACAAAAAGAATATTAATACTGTTGGCTCCCAGGAGAAACACGGTGGGGAGACCTGGGGGAGGTGGGGGAGAGGAGGGGGGAGAGGGGGAGAGCTGGGGGAGGAGGTGGGGAGAGTGGGAGGAGGTGGGGAAGAGGGGGAGGAGGTGGGGAGAGGGGGAGAAGGTGGGGGAGAAGGTGGGGGAGAGGGGGAGGAGGTGGGGAGAGGGGGAGGAAGTGGGGAGAGGGGGAGGAGGTGGGGGAGAGGGGGAGAAGGTGGGGGAGAGGGGGAGGAGGTGGGGGAGAGGGAGAGGAGGTGGGGAGAGGAGGGGAGAGGGGGAGGAGGTGGGGGAGAGGGGGAGGACGTGGGGAGATGAGGTGGGGGAGAGGGGGAGGAGGTGGGGGAGAGGTCACACCTGCTGACACTTCAGTAAGGACCACAATGTTCTAAGCTGGACTCCGCACAGAACATTGGAACTCAGGAACTTGTACAGATAAATACACCCGGATATAATACTCAATAACAGTCATGGAAAAAATAAAGTGAGAAGATAAAGATCTTCAATTACAAAAGTTACCAAGTCAACAGAGCTGACCAGGCCAACGATGGAGCGGCAATTGTTGTAAGGAGAAATATTCCACACAAAATCCTAGATAATTTTCAAGAAAACTTCCTGGCAATTGAACTCCAAACTACGAAAGGTACAAACTTCTTAGGAACGTGTTACCAACCACCAAGACGACCTTACCTTCCCCTGGCCGACATCATGAAACTCACCAGAAGGAACAGACCTGCCTACTTCTGAACGCCAAACACAGAACCCTGGAACACGGAAGGTACAACCAGGCAGAAGCCATCCACAATATGATAAGGTACGGAAATCTAACCCACCTGGGCCCAGACTTCCCAACTTACGTCAGACAAGGCCACAGTGGTAAACCAGACATAATACTGTCAAACAACCACCACTTCCTAAACACCCACATAGAATGAGGCCCAATTATTATTATTAACATCTTTATTGACAACAAATAATTACAATTTTTCCTAATCTGAGGAATTCAATTAGGTCTTATTATAGTGAGGATAATGCTGGTATTCACTGTAAAAGCTCTGTACCTCAAGGTACAGTCCTTGCACCACTGCTTTTCTTTATTCTCATATCAGACATAGACTCAAATACAAGGCACAGCTTCGTATCATCAGATGACACAATAATCAACATGAAAATTATCTCTGCTGAAGACGTTGAAAAACTACAAGCAGATATTAATAAAGTTTTCGATTGGGCAGTAGAAAATAACATGATGTTCAACAGTGATAAATTAGGGAGCATATTCCAGGTACTCAGGTACGGCAAAAATGAGGACCTTAAACATAATACAGGGTACAAAACATAATCTAATCTGCCCATAGTAGAAAAACCACATGTCAAGGATTTGAGAATAATGATGTCCGACGACCTAACGTTTAGGGAGCATAACCAAGCAAATATCGCGTCAGCCAGAAAAATGATCGGATGGATTACGAGAACTTTCAACTCCAGGGATCCCATCACAATGGTTGTACTCTTCAAGTCACTTTTACTGTCTCGTCTATTTTGGGGTTTTCTTTATTTCGTGAACTGCTTTCTATTCCTAGTTGCTTTTCTTCAATCTGATATGAATGCTTCAGTCTCTGTTCGATTTCTTCAATATCGCTGTTTAAATTATTCCTTCTTTGTATGGAAAGTCGTGTCTGCTTAAGCATTTCTTTTTTTTCTTTTTTGTAGTGTCGTCTGCGTTCTCTTTCTACGGTGGACCTCTTTCTGGCTTTCCTCAATGTTTCAGACTTCATAGGCTTCAGAAGTCAGTTTTTATATTCCTTGTGTAGGATTTTTATTAGAACATTTCCCATTGAATGTTTGTAAGTTCCCTGTTTATTTTCTCTCAGTCTATCCTTTTATTATTAAAATTGAATTTACTGAATAACCCTTCTCGCTTGTTGTTTCTCTTGGGCCTACTACCGTTATTAATGTTAGTTTGCACTTCAATGAGCTTGTGGTCCAAGTACGTAGTGTCTGAGACAGTAATGTCTCTGATTAGTTCATCATTGTTCGTGAATATCAGGTCCAGCGTGTTTTCGTTCCTAGTTGGTTCTGTAGTCTGCTGACTGAGCAAGAATTTGTCACAGAATCTCAGTAGTTCTCTGACCTGTGATTGGTTATTTCCAGGTTGATTTCCTGCTATAATGTTATTGTTTACTATTCTCCATTGTAAACTAGGAAGGTTGATGTTTTTAAGGAAGATAATATCTGGCATTGGGTTTGTTAAGTTATCAAGTATAACACTTGGAGGGCCACCGTTGATGTCCTCGGACGCCTCGAAACATTGTTACCTTGAGGCTACCTTGAGGTGCTTCCGGGGCTTAGTGTCCCCGCGGCCCGGTCGTCGACCAGGCCTCCTGGTTGCTGGACTGATCAACCAGGCTGTTAGACGCGGCTGCTCGTTTTACACACATGTATATCAACTACATATAATGTACTGTTTCCTTTGTAAAATACCGCACATATATCATTGCACTGTACATAATTTAATAAAGCAGAAAGTGACTATATCCAGTGGGAGATATAACCCGCTCCTCAGTGGCGCGATATATGCACTGGAATATATCCAGCACTAAAAGTATAATTAACGGTTATCTTGATATGATTTCTGGGCTTAGCGTCCCTGCGGCCCGGTCCTCGACCAGGCCTCCGTTTTGTTACACATTCCCAGGAAGCAGCCCGTAGCAGCTGTCAAACTCCCAGGTACCTACTTACTGCTGGGTGAACAGGTGTATCAGAGTGAAAGAAACTCTGCTCATTTGTTTCCGTCTCCACCGGGGATCGAACCCGGAACTTTAGGACTATGAATCCCGAGCACTGTCGACTCAGCCGTCATGCCTCCCAGGACTAGTTTAGTACATATATGTACTATTTTAGGCCTCAGATTGTATTAGGCCTAGGAAGTTAAGTTACTTTAGATTTTCTTTGCAACATAAATACAAAACCTTTCCCTGTTTGTCTAAATTCAATAGTGCCGATTTCTACTTTCTAATTGCCTTTTACGTCAATATATGTAGGATGGTGGTCATTGTTACTGTAAGTACTGCCTAAACTGGGGCAGGGGGATGCTAAACCCACAGGGATATATGTACCAGGGCGCCCGGTGGTTGAGTGGACAGCACTCAGGACTCGTAATCCTGGGCACCGGGGTGGCCGGTAGTGGCGGAAAATAAACGGACAGTTTCTTTCACCCTGATGCTCCTATTACCTAACAGTAAATAGATACCTGGGAGTCAGACAGCTGTTACGGGCTGCTTCATGTGTGTGTGTGTATTGACCTAGTTGTGTTTGCGGGGGTTGAGCTTTGCTCTTTCGGCCCGCTTCTCAACTGTCAATCAACTGTTTACTAACTACTTTTTATTTTACACCACACACACACACACACACACACACACCAGGAAGCAGCCCGTGACAGCTGACTAACTCCCAGGTACCTATTTACTGCTAGGTAACAGGGGCATTCAGGGTGAAAGAAACTTTGCCCATTTGTTTCTGCCTCGTGCGGGAATCGAACCCGCGCCACAGAATTACGAGTCCTGTGCGCTATCCACCAGGCTACCAGGCCCCTGTGTGTGTGTGTGTGTGTGTGTGTGTGTGTGTGTGTGTGTGTGTGTGTGTGTGTGTGTGTGTGTGTGTGTGTGTGTGTGTGGAAAAAATTATCGTAGATTGACAGTTGAGAAGCGGGTCGAAAAGGCAGAGCTCAACCCCCGCAAGCACAACTAGGTGAATACAACTAGGAAAACCACGCTTCAGTGTGTATATACACCCACTTTACTTCAGCCCTGAATAATAATGATGGTGACAAATATACTTTCTGGATAGTGTGTAACTGCTCGAGGTCTCACAAACCCTCCCGAGGTTAGAAGGCCAGCCCGTCCTCCAAACAAAGATCCAAAAGTGATTCCATGCACCCGCCAAACCCCCTGTTTATGAATGAAAAGCGGTTTACACACGACTCACAACTGCTGACGTTCGAACATATCCGGAACAAGTGCTTCACTGACGAATTTTGTTCGAATCACAACGCAATAAATGCTTCACCCACGTACTACAAATACAAATAAGCGCCAACAGAACCTAAACACCTAACCTATCCTATGCCTATTTATACACAATATGCTAATATATTATATTATTAATTTATACTTGAGAACATTTCCGTTTTGAATGAACAGCATGTTAAAATTTGTGAATGCGTCTGTGGGGTCGACCGCTGGATGTAATGGACTTGAGTCGAGGACGGGTTGCAGACACTGCCTTAATCGACTGAGCTACGGTTCGAATCCTCGTCACGGCCCTTGTGGATTTGATCATTTGATGCATCACGTTAGTGTGATCTGTGTATGTATAGTCAAGGCTCTGCTCATCTACGTCTCTCTGGAGCCAAGAAGGAGAAAATCTCCGAGAGTGATGTAGCACTGAGAGGCATCATGAGGCCACGCCAAGCTCTCTATATTGACGTCAAGACAGTTAAGTGTTCACTGCGGCCGTCATCAGACGTGTCGTGCGTCTGGCAGGAGAGCACGGGCGCGCCGTACGACAACCCCCTCCCCCCCCCCCCACAACCCCATCAACGGGAGCATCAATCAACTGAGTCACCATCTCGATCGTCTACTGTCAAATCATTCCCGTGCTTCAAGACAACAGATTTTGGGCCAGTTCTGCCCTCACACAGCGGACGAATTAGGTCCACAGGAACGACAGTGACCAGAAGGAACAGGTCCTAGAGGCCTGGTGACGGGGGGGGGGGGGGGCCACAGTGCCAGGTGTCACGTGGAGGCGCCTGGAGTCGGGGAGACCTTCTACGTCACAGGAAAGCAAACAGCTGCCACTCCCAAGCGCCACGCTATGCCCTCCCAGCCCTCCAGCATGAGTAAGCCAGAGCACGCATTCTTTATCTGCTGCTGCCAGGTGTGCAGGTGTGGTGGTGCAGGTGTGTAGGTGTGGTGGTGCAGGTGTGGTGGTGGTGGTGCAGGTGTGTAGGTGTGGTGGTGGTGCAGGTGTGTAGGTGGTGGTGGTGCACGTGTGGCGGTGGTGCAGGTGTGGTGCTGGTGCACCAACCACCAACTCGGACAAATGTTAGAGAGGACACAAACACAGTGGCCTCCTTACCAGAGCCTCAGATATTAACACCAAGTAAAGCATCCAGCACTTCCACTAACACGATAACATCATTTATATTTGCCAACATCCAGGGTATAAAAACACGCGAATGTAACAAAGCTCACTTCATAGATGGCCTCTTACATGAGGCAATAGGCCCCAGGAGAGGTAAATGCAGTGTATGCAGCTCACACCAAGGACTACCATGATGGTGAAATATGGATCTCAGAGTACAATCTTTTCAGATGTGATAGGAAACACCGGCTTCAGGGTGGGGTCAGCCTCTACATCAAGGACACACTCATCTGTACTGAGCTACTAAACACCTCAAACTATATGGTGGAAGTGCGGATAATCAAAATAGAGATCTTAAATGTAGTTATTGTCTTTGTATATAAGTCACCGGAGACAGTTTAAGACCAACTAATGAAAATAGAACGCTGCTTGGAAAACCTCACAAATCCAGCCCCAAGCATCATCCTGCTTGGGGACTTCAACCTACGGCACCTGAAATGGAAGTCCAAAGCAGATACAGTTGTATCAGAGAGAATTCCGTGAAGTTGCATAAATGAACAGGCACATGCAAATGACCTGCTACGGATGTGCGATAGGTTTGCCTTAAACCAGCAAATAGTAGAACCAACTAGGAAGGAGAACACGCTGGACCTCATTTTCACTAATAATGATGAATTGATCAGGAACATTATGATTACAAATACCT
>NC_091172.1:31948635-32221135 GCF_040958095.1 Procambarus clarkii
TTCTCTGATTGTGCCTATGGCACCTCTGCTCTTCACTGGTTCTATTCTGCATTTTCTTCCATATCGTTCACTCCAGTACGTTGTTATTTTACTGTGCAGATTTAGGACCTGGCTCTCCAGTATTTTCCAGGTGTATATTATTTGGTATCTCTCTCGTCTCCTTTGAAGTTTATGTGATTCTCTCAGCTTCAGCGCGATCATTTCTAGTGTCCTACACAGCCTTCCTCGTCGGTGTTGGGACGGAGTGGACCGTCTGAGATGTTCTGCTATTTGTTTTCTTAGCCTATAGAAGGGGGGGGGGTGTTACCTTGAGATGATTTCGAGGCTTAGCGTTCCCGCGGCCCGGTCCTCGACCAGGCCGAGGGGGCGCCGTTCTCGTTCCAGTTTGCATCGTGTTCTCTTTTTCCTTAGTGGTATATACCGTCAACATGTTCCTTAGTGGTATATACCGTCAACATGTACCTTAGTGGTATATACCGTCAACATGTTCCTTAGTGGTATATACCGTCAACATGTTCCTTAGTGGTATATACCGTCAACATGTTAGTGGTATATACCGTCAACATGTTAGTGGTATATACCGTCAACATGTTCCTTAGTGGTATATACCGTCAACATGTTAGTGGTATATACCGTCAACATGTTCCTTAGTGGTATATACCGTCAACATGTTAGTGGTATATACCGTCAACATGTTAGTGGTATATACCGTCAACATGTTAGTGGTATATACCGTCAACATGTTAGTGGTATATACCGTCAACATGTACCTTAGTGGTATATACCGTCAACATGTTAGTGGTATATACCGTCAACATGTTCCTTAGTGGTATATACCGTCAACATGTTCCTTAGTGGTATATACCGTCAACATGTACCTTAGTGGTATATACCGTCAACATGTTCCTTAGTGGTATATACCGTCAACATGTTAGTGGTATATACCGTCAACATGTTAGTGGTATATACCGTCAACATGTTCCTTAGTGGTATATACCGTCAACATGTTAGTGGTATATACCGTCAACATGTTCCTTAGTGGTATATACCGTCAACATGTTAGTGGTATATACCGTCAACATGTTAGTGGTATATACCGTCAACATGTACCTTAGTGGTATATACCGTCAACATGTTAGTGGTATATACCGTCAACATGTTCCTTAGTGGTATATACCGTCAACATGTTAGTGGTATATACCGTCAACATGTACCTTAGTGGTATATACCGTCAACATGTTAGTGGTATATACCGTCAACATGTTAGTGGTATATACCGTCAACATGTTAGTGGTATATACCGTCAACATGTACCTTAGTGGTATATACCGTCAACATGTTAGTGGTATATACCGTCAACATGTTAGTGGTATATACCGTCAACATGTTAGTGGTATATACCGTCAACATGTACCTTAGTGGTATATACCGTCAACATGTTAGTGGTATATACCGTCAACATGTTAGTGGTATATACCGTCAACATGTTAGTGGTATATACCGTCAACATGTACCTTAGTGGTATATACCGTCAACATGTTAGTGGTATATACCGTCAACATGTTAGTGGTATATACCGTCAACATGTTAGTGGTATATACCGTCAACATGTTAGTGGTATATACCGTCAACATGTACCTTAGTGGTATATACCGTCAACATGTTAGTGGTATATACCGTCAACATGTACCTTAGTGGTATATACCGTCAACATGTTAGAGGTATATACCGTCAACATGTTAGTGGTATATACCGTCAACATGTACCTTAGTGGTATATACCGTCAAAATGTACCTTAGTGGTATATACCGTCAACATGTACCTTAGTGGTATATACCGTCAACATGTACCTTAGTGGTATATACCGTCAACATGTTCCTTAGTGGTATATACCGTCAACATGTACCTTAGTGGTATATACCGTCAACATGTTAGTGGTATATACCGTCAACATGTTAGTGGTATATACCGTCAACATGTTAGTGGTATATACCGTCAACATGTTAGTGGTATATACCGTCAACATGTACCTTAGTGGTATATACCGTCAACATGTTAGTGGTATATACCGTCAACATGTACCTTAGTGGTATATACCGTCAACATGTTAGAGGTATATACCGTCAACATGTTAGTGGTATATACCGTCAACATGTACCTTAGTGGTATATACCGTCAACATGTTAGTGGTATATACCGTCAACATGTTAGTGGTATATACCGTCAACATGTACCTTAGTGGTATATACCGTCAACATGTTAGTGGTATATACCGTCAACATGTACCTTAGTGGTATATACCGTCAACATGTTAGAGGTATATACCGTCAACATGTTAGTGGTATATACCGTCAACATGTTAGTGGTATATACCGTCAACATGTACCTTAGAGGTATATACCGTCAAAATGTACCTTAGAGGTATATACCGTCAACATGTTAGTGGTATATACCGTCAACATGTACCTTAGTGGTATATACCGTCAACATGTTCCTTAGTGGTATATACCGTCAACATGTTAGTGGTATATACCGTCAACATGTACCTTAGTGGTATATACCGTCAACATGTTCCTTAGTGGTATATACCGTCAACATGTTCCTTAGTGGTATATACCGTCAACATGTTAGTGGTATATACCGTCAACATGTTAGTGGTATATACCGTCAACATGTTAGTGGTATATACCGTCAACATGTTAGAGGTATATACCGTCAACATGTTAGTGGTATATACCACCAACATGTTAGTGGTATATACCGTCAACATGTTAGTGGTATATACCGTCAACATGTTAGAGGTATATACCGTCAACATGTTAGTGGTATATACCGTCAACATGTTAGAGGTATATACCGTCAACATGTTAGTGGTATATACCGTCAACATGTACCTAGTGCTACAGTGTCTATTTCCTCGACGTAATGGTTTAAGTCTGCATTATGTAGTTCTTCCCAGCATCGTTCTGTAAGGTCTTGTATATTCCTTCAGTTAATCAGTTTCTTACTAAAATAGAATTTCCTGAATTCTCCTCCTCTGGTATTTGAGATTGGCTGCACAAGTCTATCGTACATGCTCGTCTGAACTTCGATCAGGTTGTGATCTGAGTAACAAGTAGGGGTGAGACCTCAGATTGGTGTGAAGTCACCAGTGGAGTCCCACAGGGCTCTGTGCTTGGACCTATCCTGTTTCTGATATACGTAAATGATCTCCCAGAGGGTATAGACTCATTCCTCTCAATGTTTGCTGACGACGCCAAAATTATGAGAAGGATTATGACAGAGTAGGATAACTTGAGGCTATAAGAAGACCTGGATACTGGATAAACTGAAGGAATGGTTCAACAAATTGTTGTCAGAGTTTAACCCAAGCCAATGTAATGTAATGAAGATTAGTGTAGGGAGCAGGAGGCCAGATACAAGGTATCATTTGGGAGATTAAATTCTTCAAGAATCACAGAGAATGAAAGACCTGGGGGTTGATATCACGCCAGACCTGTCCCCGTGAAGCCCATATCAAGAGGATAACATCAGCGGCATATGCCCGGTTGGCCAACATTTGTACAGCCTTTAGGAACTTGTGTTAGGTATCATTCAGAACCTTGTATACCACATATATCAGACCAATCCTGGGGTATGCAGCTCCAGCATGGAATCCATATCTTGTCAATTATAAGACTAAACTGGAGAAGGTTCAAAGGTTTGCCACCTGACCAGTACCCTGACTGAGGGGCATGAGTTACGAGGAGAGACTACGGGAATTAAACCTCACGTCACTAGAAGACAGAAGAGTTAGGGAGGGACATGATCACCACATATAGATTTTCAAAGGAATTGATAGGGTAGATAGAGATATATTATTTAACACAAGGGGCACGGACTAGGGTACACAAATTGAGTGCCCAAATGAACCATAGGGACATTAGAAAGTTTTTTTTAGTGTCAAGAGCAGTTAACAAATGGAATGCTTTAGCAAGTGATGTTGTGGAGGCTGACCACAACATCACACTGTCTATGGCTGACTCCATACACAGTTTCAAGTGTAGATATGATAGAGCCCAGTAGGCTCAGGAATCTGTACACCAGTTGATTGACAGTTGAGAGGCGGGACCAAAGAGCCAGAGCTCAACCCCCGCAAGCACAACTAGGTGAGTACACACACACATGTTTTAAAGTGATTAAAGTGAAGTCTTTGTGTAGATGTGTGGAGGTGAGAGCACAGTACCTGGAGCAGCGTGGTAATAACTGTGGTGTGAGGGGGACAGGTGGAGGCAGGGATAAAGATAGACCTTCCCCTCAATGGTAAAACCTTCACACAACCTTCACTCACCTCACTATATTATATTTATAATTCCACAAAGACCAGTTTTGTACCTTGCATGTTTATGTGTGTGTGTGTGTGTGTGTGTGTGTGTGTGTGTGTGTGTGTGTGTGTGTGTGTGTGTGTGTGTGTGTGTGTGTGTGTGTGTGTCTGTGTGTGCACTCACCTAGTTGTACTCACCTAGTTGTGTTTGCGGGGGTTGAGCTCTGGCTCTTTGGTCCCGCCTCTCAACCGTCAATCAACAGGTGTACAGATTCCTGAGCCTATCGGGCTCTGTCATATCTACACTTGAAACTGTGTATGGAGTCAGCCTCCACCACATCACCCCCTAATGCATTCCATTTGTCAACCACTCTGACACTAAAAAGTTAACATCCGTTAACTACTCTGACACTGAAAAAATTCTTTCTAACGTCCCTGTGGCTCATTTCAGTACTCAGTTTCCACCTGTGTCCCCCTTGTTCGCGTACCACCTGTGTTGAATAGTTTGTCCTTATCTACCCTGTCAATTCCCCTGAGGATTTTGTAGGTAGTGATCATATCTCCTCTCACTCTTCTGTCTTCCAGTGTCGTAAGGCGCATTTCCCGCAGCCTTTCCTCGTAACTCATGCCTCTTAGTTCTGGGATTAATCTAGTGGCATACCTCTGAACTTTTTCCAGCTTTGTCTTGTGCTTGACACGGTACGAGCTCCATGCTGGAGCCGCATACTCCAGGATTGGTCTTACATATGTGGTATACAAGGTTCTGAATGATTCCTTACACAGGATCCCGAAGGCAGTTCTGATGTTAGCCAGCCTCGCATATGCCGCAGACGTAATTCTCTTTATGTGGACTTCAGGAGACAGGTTTGGTGTGATATCAACTCCTAGATCTTTCTCTCTGTCCGTTTCATGAAGTACTTCATCTTCCATTCTGTATCCTGTGTCTGGCCTCCTGTTTCCACCGCCTAGTTTCATTACTAGCCTAGTGTGTGTGTGTGTGTGTGTGTGTGTGTGTGTGTGTGTGTGTGTGTGTGTGTGTGTGTGTGTGTGTGTGTGTGTGTGTGTGTGTGTGTGTGTGCGCGTGTGCTCACTTAGTACTCACCTAGTTGCGCTTGCAGGCTCAAGCATCCGCTCATCCGCTCTGGTGTATCGATCACCAATAGTTCAATGCAGTGACTCTTTCACCCTTTTTGTTTTTGTCTAATCATATTTACATTTAAAACTGAGCATCTAATTGGCTTGGACAACTTCTTCATCTGGTCCGGTCCACTTATTTACAACTCTTAGACTGAAAAAGTTCTTTCTGACATCTCTGTGACTCATCTGTGTTTCCAGTTATGTCGTCTCGTTTTACTGTTCCTGAAATTAAACATTGCTTCTGTATCTACTTTGAAAATCCCCCTTAGTATCTTGTACGTCGTTATCATGTCTGCAGTATTTCCTCTGGTGTTGTGAGGCCCAGTTCTCTCAGTCTTTCTTCATAGCTCAGTTCTCTAATCTCAGGAACAAGCCTTGTTCCATATTTTTTAACATTTTTTAATTTTGTTCAGTGTTTCTTTAGGCAGGGGTTCCATGCCGGGGCAGCATACTCAACAACAGGTCTCACAAAGGATGTATACAGCGCTCTGAAGGATCTTTGCCCAAGTTGGTGAAGGATAACCGGAGGTTGGCCAGCAGTATGGCGCATGCTGGCCTCGTTATCCTGCTGGTGTCCAAGTTGGTGAAGGATAACCAGAGGTTGGCCAGCAGTATGGCGCATGCTGGCCTCGTTATCCTACTGGTGTCCAAGTTGGTGAAGGATAACCAGAGGCTGGCCAGCAGTATGGCGCATGCTGGCCTCGTTATCCTGCTGGTGTCCAAGTTGGTGAAGGATAACCGGAGGTTGGCCAGCAGTATGGCGCATGCTGGCCTCGTTATCCTGCTGGTGTCCCAGTTGGTGAAGGATAACCAGAGGTTGGCCAGCAGTATGGCGCATGCTGGCCTTGTTATCCTGCTGGTGTCCAAGTTGGTGAAGGATAGCCGGAGGTTGGCCAGCAGTATGGCGCATGCTGGCCTCGTTATCCTACTGGTGTCCAAGTTGGTGAAGGATAGCCGGAGGTTGGCCAGCAGTATGGCGCATGCTGGCCTCGTTATCCTGCTGGTGTCCAAGTTGGTGAAGGATAACCAGAGGTTGGCCAGCAGTATGGCGCATGCTGGCCTCGTTATCCTGCTGGTGTCCAAGTTGGTGAAGGATAACCAGAGGTTGGCCAGCAGTATGGCGCATGCTGGCCTCGTTATCCTGCTGGTTATCTTGAGATGATGAGTTATCTTGAGATGATTTCGGGGCCTTTTAGTGTCCCCGCGGCTCGGTCCTCGACCAGGCCTCCAACCCCAGGAAGCAGCCCGTGACAGCTGACTAACACCCAGGTACCTATTTTACTGCTAGGTAACAGGGGCATTGGGTGAATGAGGGAACAGTGCCAAAACGTTTCTGGCAATCCCAGACAACACGACACTTATCGAGAGTTGCATATCGGTATAAGCACCCCGTCCTACTGTTGAGATAAGTTACAAAAAGTACTTTTAGTGACTGTGAACCATCGTTCATACACTGACGTAATGGACAATCACATAGTTGGATTTGGTATTATTCACTTTACTGTTCAGAAAATAAAACTAAAAAAAAAAATTAATGTTGGGCCTTGAATAGCAAACATATGTTCTGCATTAGGCCTCAGACAGTGTATAAGGCCTAGGCTAGGCTAGGCCTAACCTAACCTAACCTAGGCTAGGGCTAACCTAATCTAACCTAACCTAGGCTAGGGCTAACCTAACCTAACCAAGGCCTAACCGAACCTAACCAAGGCTAGCTACTTAAGAACCTAACCTAACCACACTAAGGTTAGGTTAGGTTTTATTAGCAACAGCCTGTTGGACCAAGTTATCACACGTCGAGCCTGGCCTCAGGCCGGGCTCCAGGAGGTGGAACAACTCCCAGAACCCTCCACAGGTAAACTCCAGGTAACTTAAATACAAAACTTTTTCCGGGTTGTCCGAATTCAATAGTACCAAATTCCACTTTCAAATTGTCCATGAGGTCAATAGGTGAACAATGGTGGTCATGGTTACTGTCAGCACTGTCTAGACAGGCGGACGGGCTGGTGTAAACTGTCCAGCACTTTGACGTCACGGTTTCACGCAACCACTAACGTGATGTCCCGTGACGTCACTGTATCGCCCAGCCAATAACATTCTGCCACATGACGTCACTGTATCGGATAACCAATACCATAATGGAACGTGACGTCACTGCAGTATTATATTATTGGCTGCCCGATACAGTGATGTCACGTGGCATTACATTATTAGTGCCCCGATAGTGACGTCACATACAGGAACGTGACGTCACTGTATGGCCCAGCCAATAGCATAATACTAGGTGACGTCATGATGCCGTAAGCCAGTAAGATATCCAGACCGTGAGCCGTGTGGTCAGTAGAGCCAGCTTCCTCAGCCCCAGCAAGGAAATATTACCAAATACCCAGAAAATCAATCACTTGCTTGCATGACGCAAGCATTACAGCACTGTACCGGAGAGCCAATCACATGCTGCCACGTCACGCCGGTGTCACGTCAAGGAGGGCGGGCAGCCACTCACAACATTCCATCTGTGCCGCAGCCAGCCAATAGCCAATAACTCCCGCCCCCGCCACGCCCTTACAACACACGCCCACACACGCCCACACAGGTCCACACACGCCCACACACGCCCACACAGGTCCCGCACGCCCACACACGCCCACACACGCCCACACAGGTCCCGCACGCCCACACACGCCCACACACATAACCTCTCGTTCATTAAATCTCAGACTGAATGCAGTCATTTTTTTTTAATATGCAGTGTTGCAACTGACAAATTCTCATTGGCAGTAATATGATTATTGTTGGTCAGGGATGGGGGGGGGGAGAGGGGTGTGTGGGAGGGAGAGGAGGGAGGGAGAGGAGGGAGGGAGAGAGGGAGAGGGAGAGAGAGAGGGAGAGAGAGGGAGAGAGAGAGAGAGAGAGAGAGAGAGAGAGAGAGAGAGAGAGAGAGAGAGAGAGAGGGAGAGAGAGAGAGGGAGAGAGAGAGAGAGAGAGAGAGAGAGAGAGAGAGAGAGAGAGAGAGAGAGAGAGAGAGAGAGAGAGAGAGAGAGAGAGAGAGAGAGAGACGGAGAGAGAGAGAGAGAGAGAGAGAGAGAGAGAGAGAGAGAGAGAGAGAGAGAGAGAGAGAGAGAGAGAGAGAGAGAGAGAGAGAGAGAGAGAGGAGAGAGAGAGAGAGAGAGGAGAGAGAGAGAGAGAGAGAGAGAGAGAGAGAGAGAGAGAGAGAGAGAGAGAGAGAGAGAGAGAGAGAGAGAGAGAGAGAGAGAGAGAGAGAGAGGAGAGAGAGAGAGAGAGAGGAGAGAGAGAGAGAGAGAGAGAGAGAGAGAGAGAGAGAGAGAGAGAGAGAGAGAGAGAGAGAGAGAGAGAGAGAGAGAGAGAGAGAGAGAGAGAGAGAGCCTCCTGCCACCTTTGTTATGTAATGATAAGGACACTTGGCGCCTATCAAATGCTCTCCTCACATACGTGACAGATAATGGTCTGAGACAGACAGACAGACAGACAAGCCAAGGGTTACACGGTGGTACGAGGGGACGGGTCTGTGGCACAGACAGGGATGAACACTGAGACACGTCCAGTATAAGGCAGGGATGAACACGGGGACACGTCCAGTATAAGGCAGGGATGAACACTGGGACACGTCCAGTATCAGGCAGGGATGAACACTGAGACACGTCCAGTATAAGGCAGGGATGAACACTGACACACGTCCAGTATAAGGCAGGGATGAACACTGGGACACGTCCAGTATAAGGCAGGGATGAACACTGGGACACGTCCAGTATAAGGCAGGGATGAACACTGACACACGTCCAGTATAAGGCAGGGATGAACACTGGGACACGTCCAGTATAAGGCAGGGATGAACACTGGGACACGTCCAGTATAAGGCAGGGATGAACACTGGGACACGTCCAGTATAAGGCAGGGATGAACACTGGGACACGTCCAGTATAAGGCAGGGATGAACACTGACACACGTCCAGTATAAGGCAGGGATGAACACTGGGACACGTCCAGTATAAGGCAGGGATGAACACTGGGACACGTCCAGTATAAGGCAGGGATGAACACTGGGACACGTCCAGTATAAGGCAGGGATGAACACTGACACACGTCCAGTATAAGGCAGGGATGAACACTGGGACACGTCCAGTATAAGGCAGGGATGAACACTGGGACACGTCCAGTATAAGGCAGGGATGAACACTGGGACACGTCCAGTATAAGGCAGGGATGAACACTGGGACACGTCCAGTATAAGGCAGGGATGAACACTGGGACACGTCCAGTATAAGGCAGGGATGAACACACCACCAACATGGATAGGTTCAGCGATGGTAAATCTTGTGACGGGGCAGCGACAACAAATCTACTTGGCCTGTGAGGAAGCCTTCGACACAGCACCCCACCAGAGACTAGTGTGGAGACGTAAGCAGGAGTGACAGGGAAGGTGCTACACTGGATAAGGAGTCCATAAGCAACAGAGTGAAAGGAGAGGTGTCTGAGTAGGCCAAGCCCTGGCCTCGGGCCGGGCTTGGCCAGTAGAAGAGCTTCCACAACACCATCAAGGAGTGGTGGCAGGGCGTCACTAGTGGAGTCCCACGGGGGGCAGTACCCATACCCATGATGTACCTGGTACATGTGAATGATCTTCCACAGGAGATACACTCGTTCCTCTCAATCCCTTTAGATGGAAGATAACTTGAAGCTAACCTTGACCTTACTTTGACGAAGAACGACCTTCGTCTAAAGATGTAAGGATTTAGGTAAGGATGACCTTACCTAAAGGATGACCTGTAAAATGGTCTAACAAATGGCTACTTGAGTTCAACTCGAGCAAGTGCAAAGTAATGAAGTAGGATACTGGGAACAGGAATCGGAACACAAGGCACCAAAAAGAGACAGGGACACCCTTAAAAAATCGTGCAGTGAGAAAAACCTGGAGTTTGATATTTCACTTGTGCCTTGAGTACTGCTCAGTACTCACTTCCCCTTCAGAGCAGGAGAGATTGCTGAAATAGAGGGAATACAGAGAACATATACGGCACGCGATAAAACACCTAAACTATTGGGATTGTTTACCTGGTTGATGGGGTTCTGGGAGTTCTTCTACTCCCCAAGCCCGGCCCGAGGCCAGGCTTGACTAGTGAGAGTTTGGTCCACCAGGCTGTTGCTTGGAACATACCCACCACAGCCCGGCTGATCCGGAACTTCTCTTAGAAAACCGTCCAGTTTTCTCTTGAAGATGTCCACGGTTGTTCCGGCAATATTTCTTATAGTCGCTGGGAGGACGTTGAACAACCGCGGACCTCTGATGTTTATAGTGTTCACTGATTGTGCCTATGGCACCTCTGCTCTTCACTGGTTCTATCTTCCATCTTCTTCCATATCGTTCACTCCAGTACGTTGTTATTTTACTGTGTAGATTTGGGACCTGGGACCTGGTTCCAGGTTCCAGGGAAAGTTTCAAAGCTCTCCAAATGTACTCAATGAAAAAGAGTCGAGAGAGGTATCGAATGATATATACATGGAAAATACTGGGGGCCAGGTCCCAAATTTGCACCCAAAAATAACAACATACTGAAGTGAAGTATATGGAATATATATTCTAACAGGAAGTATAAGAAATACTGCCGGAGCAAAAGTGAAAATAGTCAAGAAAAATCAAAAGTTTTCTGCAAGAAGTGCCGGACCAACCAGGCTATAAATTGGTTAGAAAGGCGGAGTCCAAGAGCTGATATGCTGCATGTTGCAGATACAATTAGTAAATACAAACAGTAAATACACAGAGGGAGGAGGCATGAATGGTGGCCGGGGTGGGGCAGTACACAGGTACTATCACAAGGTCGTTCTCTCCGCTATCATGATATGATAACACAGATAACAACTGCCTGCAGCGGAAAATGGAACAAAACCCCGAGTATGATATACATTCACACCACAGTAATACATGAACACATATACAAGATTCTCGGAGGAGTTGATAGGGAAGATTAAGATTTATTTAACACTAGTGATATAGGAACAAGGGGACACAGGTGGAAGCTGAGTACCCAACTGAGCCACACACACATTAGAAAGAACTTTTTTTACTGCAGAGTAGTTGACAAATGGAACGTATTTAGGAAGTGATGTGGTGGAGGCTGACTCCATACACAGTTTTAAATGTAGATATGATAGAGCCCAATAGGCTCAGGAATCTGTACACCTGTTGATTGACAGTTGAGAGGCGAGACCAAAGAGCCAGAGTTCAACCCCCGCAAACACAATTAGGTGAGTACACACACAGGAAAGATAACTGATGGAGCAACAAGTACAACAAGGTGTGTGGTCGGGGAACTTGCCAGCAGTCACTCATAGGTAAACATGCGCGCATGCACACACACACATGCGCGCACGCACACACACACACATGCGCACACACACACATGCGCGCACGCACACACTCACACCTGACCTCGTTACTAACACAGCCATTACCCGGCGCCGCGTGTCGTCTTCCCTGGATGTACTCACCTAATTGTGCTTGCGGGGGTTAAGCTAGAGCTCTTTGGTCCTGCCTCTCAACTGTCAATCAACTGGCGAACAGATTCCTGAGCCTATTGGCCTCTTATCATATCTACATTTGAAACTGTGTATGGAGTCAGCCTCCACCACATCACTGCCTAATGCATTCCATCCGTTAACTACTCTGACACTGAAAAAGTTCTTTCTAACGTCTCTGTGGCTCATTTGGGTACTCAGTTTCCACCTGTGTCCCCTTGTTCGCGTCCCCCCAGTGTTGAATAGTTTATCATTGTCTACCCTGTCAATTCCCCTGAGGATTTTGTAGGTAGTGATCATGTCTTCCCTTACTCTTCTGTCTTCCAGTGTCGTGAGGTGCATTTCCCGCAGCCTTTCCTCTGAACTCATGCCTCTTAGTTCTGGGACTAGCCTAGTGGCATACCTCTGAACTTTTTCAAGCTTCGTCTTGTGCTTGACAAGGTACGGGCTCCATGCTGGAGCCGCATACTCCAGGATTGGTCTTACATAAATGGTATACAAGGTTCTGAAGGATTCCTTACACAGGTTCCTGAACGCCGTTCTGATGTTAGCCAGCCTCGCATATGCCGCAGACGTTATTCTTTTATGTGGGTTTCAGGAGACAGGTTTGGTGTAATATCAACTGGCGGCCCTGGTAGTGGCGGCCCTGGAGGTGACGGCCCTGGTAGTGGCGGCCCTGGTAGTGGCGGCCCTGGAGGTGACGGCCCTGGTAGTGGCGGCCCTGGTAGTGGCGGCCCTGGAGGTGACGGCCCTGGTAGTGGCGGCCCTGGAGGTGACGGCCCTGGTAGTGGCGGCCCTGGTAGTGGCGGCCCTGGTAGTGGCGGCCCTGGTAGTGGCGGCCCTGGTAGTGGCGGCCCTGGAGGTGACGGCCCTGGTAGTGGCGGCCCTGGAGGTGACAGCCCTGGTAGTGGCGGCCCTGGTAGTGGCGGCCCTGGTAGTGGCGGCCCTGGTAGTGGCGGCCCTGGAGGTGACGGCCCTGGTAGTGGCGGCCCTGGTAGTGGCGGCCTTGGTAGTGGCGGCCCTGGTAGTGGCGGCCCTGGTAGTGGCGGCCCTGGTAGTGGCGGCCCTGGAGGTGACGGCCCTGGTAGTGGCGGCCCTGGTAGTGGCGGCCTTGGTAGTGGCGGCCCTGGTAGTGGCGGCCCTGGTAGTGGCGGCCTTGGTAGTGACGGCCCTGGTAGTCGCGGCCCTGGAGGTGACGGCCCTGGTAGTGGCGGCCCTGGTAGTGGCGGCCCTGGAGGTGACGGCCCTGGTAGTGGCGGCCCTGGAGGTGACGGCCCTGGTAGTGGCGGCCCTGGTAGTGGCGGCCCTGGTAGTGGCGGCCCTGGTAGTGGCGGCCCTTGTAGTGGCGGCCCTGGTACTGGCGACCCTGGTAGTGGCGACCCTGGTAGTGGCGGCCCTGGTAGTGGCGGCCCTGGTAGTGGCGGCCCTGGTAGTGGCGGCCCTTGTAGTGGCGGCCCTGGTACTAGCGACCCTGGTAGTGGCGACCCTGGTAGTGGCGGCCCTGGCGGTGGCGGCCCTGGCGGTAGCGGCCCTGGAGGTGGCGGCCCTGGAGGTAGCGGCCCTGGAGGTGACGGCCCTGGAGGTGGCGGCCCTGGAGGTGACGGCCCTGGCGGTGGCGGCCCTGGCGGTGGCGGCCCTGGCGGTAGCGGCCCTGGAGGTGGCGGCCCTGGAGGTGACGGCCCTGGAGGTGGCGGCCCTGGCGGTGGCGGCCCTGGCGGTGGCGGCCCTGGCGGTGGCGGCCCTGGCGGTGGCGGCCCTGGCGGTGGCGGCCCTGGCGGTGGCGGCCCTGGCGGTGGCGGCCCTGGCGGTGGCGGCCCTGGCGGTGGCGGCCCTGGAGGTGGCGGCCTGCTTGATGGGGTTCTGGGAGTTGTTCTACTCCCCAAGCCCGGTCCCAGGCCAGGCTTGACTTGTGAGAGTTTGGTCCACCAGGCTGTTGCTTGGAGCGGCCCGCAGGCCCACATACCCACCACAGCCCGACTGATCCGGAACTTCTCTTAGAAAACAGTCAAGTTTTCTCTTGAAGATGTCCACGGTTGTTCCGGCAATATTTCTTATAGTCTCTGAGAGGGTGTTGAAGAACCGCGGACCTCTGATGTTTATACAGTGTTCTCTGATTGTGCCTATGGCACCTCTGCTCTTCACTGGTTCAATCTTGCATTTCTTCCATATCGTTCACTCCAGTACGTTGTTATTTTACTGTGCAGATTTGGGACCTGAGCCTCCAGTATTTTCCATGTGTATATTATTTGGTATCTCTCTCGTCTCCTTTCTAGAGAGTACATTTGGAGAGCTTTGAGACGATCCCAATAATTTAGGTGTTTTATCTCGTCTATGCGTGCCGTATATGTTCTCTGTATTCCCTCTATTTCAGCAATCTCTCCTGCTCTGAAGGGGGAAGTGAGTACTGAGCAGTACTCAAGACGAGACAGTAAAAGTGACTTGAAGAATACAACCATTGTGATGGGATCCCTGGATTTGAAAGTTCTCGTTATCCATCCGATCATTTTTCTGGCTGACGCAATATTTGCTTGGTTATGCTTCCTAAACGTTAGGTCGTCAGACATCATTATTCCCAAATCCTTGACATGCTGTTTTTCTACTATGGGAAGATTCGATTGTGTTTTGTACTCTGTATTATGTTTCAGATCCTCATTTTTGCCGTACCTGAGTACCTGAAATATATCACTGTTAAAAATCATGTTATTTTCTGCTGCCCAATCGAAAACTGTTGACATCTGCTTGTTATTTTCCAATGTCTTCAGCAGTGGTAATTTTCATGCTGATTTTTGTGTCATCTGCGAAGGATGACACGAAGCTGTGACGTGTATTTTTGTTTATATCTGATATGAGAATAAGGAACAGTAGCGGTGCAAGGACTGTACCTTGAGGTACAGAGCTTTTAATATCGCTTGGATTCGATTTTATTTGATTGACTGTTACTCTTTGTGTTCTGTTCGACAGGAAATTCAGTATCCAGCGTCCTACTTTTCCAGTTATTCCCATTGACCTCATTTTGTGTGCTATCACCCCATGGTCACATTTTTCGAACGCCTTTGCAAAGTCTGTGTATACAACATCTGCATTTTGCTTTTCTTCTAGAGCTTCTGTGTTCTTGTCATAGTGGTTGAGTAACTGTGACAGACAGGATCTTCCCACTCTAAATCCATGTTGTCCTGGGTTGTGCAACTCATTGTTTTCCATAAAACTAGACAGTTGATTCCTAATCACTCTTTCAAACACTTTTATTATGTGTGATGTTAGTGCAACTGGCCTATAATTTTTTGCCAAGGCTTTACTCTCCCCCTTGTGCAACGGAGCTATATCTGCAGATTTAAGTGCTGCTGGTATCTCCCCTGTATCCAGGCTCTTTCTCCATATTACGCTGAGTGCTCTCGCTACTGGTACTTCTGTTGATTGTAATCTGTTGATTGAACGAGAATTTGTCACATATTCTCAAAAGTTCTCTGACCTGTGGTTGGTTATTTCCCCGGGTCATTCCCTGCTATGATATTTGTGTTTGCCAATCTCCATCTTAGACTCGGTAAATTGAAATCTCCAAGTGGTAGTGGCGCTACCACTTGGATCACCACTACCACTACCTACCCTCTTCCACTACCACCAGGGCCACTATCAGGGGCCCTGGTAGTGGCGGCTTTGGTAGTGGCGGCCCTGGTAGTGGCGGCCCTGGTAATGGCGGCCCTGGCGGTGGCGGCCCTGGTAGTGGCGGCCCTGGCAGTGGCGGCCCTGGTAGTGGCGGCCCTGGCGGTGGCGGCCCTGGTAGTGGCGGCCCTGGCGGTGGCGGCCCTGGTAGTGGCGGCCCTGGCGGTGGCGGCCCTGGTAGTGGCGGCCCTGGTAGTGGCGGCCCTGGTGGTGGCGGCCCTGGTAGTGGCGGCCCTGGTAGTGGCGGCCCTGGCGGTGGCGGCCCTGGCGGTGGCGGCCCTGGTAGTGGCGGCCCTGGCGGTGGCGGCCCTGGTAGTGGCGGCCCTGGTAGTGGCGGCCCTGATGGTGGCGGCCCTGGTAGTGGCGGCCCTGGCGGTGGCGGCCCTGGTAATGACGGCCCTGACGGTGGCGGCCCTGGTAATGACGGCCCTGACGGTGGCGGCCCTCTGGCAGACGTCATGTGGGCACCATGCCTCATCACACACGCTACAGGAATTCAGTGTTGGTGGTCACAGCTCGTAAACTAAGTGCTCTTTTGACTGCACTTACGGTGGGAGGGGCGGGGGGTAGAGGGCGAGGGGCGAGGGAGGTGATGCTTATCGTATATTTTGGAAGCAACGTAGGTGTGTTCCTGGCGTCTCTCCCGCTCTCTCAAGGAAGTATCTGGGAGAGCGGACACACCCTTCACCACTTCCCATTATTATAACGTCTCACTCTTGCCACCTCACCCCAGGAAACAGTTGAGAGGCTATAGTTGTGGCAGTGGAGGAGTGTGATGAGTGCGTCCTCACCACCCAAAGTACCAAATCTACACAGTAAAATAACAACGTACTGGAGTGAACGACATGGAAGAAAATGTAGAATAGAACCAATGAAGAGCAGAGGTGCCATAGGCACAATCAGAGAACACTGTATAAACATCAGAGGTCCGCGGTTGTTCAACGTCCTCCCAGCAAGCATAAGAAATATTGCCGGAACAACCGTGGACATTTTCAAGAGGAAACTAGATTTATTCCTCCAAGGAGTGCCGGACCAACCGGGCTGTGGTGGGTATGTGGGCCTGCGGGCCGCTCCAAGCAACAGCCTGGTGGACCAAACTCTCACAAGTCGAGCCTGGCCTCGGGCCGGGCTTGGGGAGTAGACGAACTCCCAGAACCCCATCAACCAGGTATCAACCAGGTAACCAGACACGTGGCCCCGCGCAAAAAAGGAAACACGGCTCTCAGTATGAAGTGGGAGCAGCACATTCAGTACTGCTCCGCGCCACAGTAGTCCATGTCAACACTACCAAGTGGTAGCGTGGCTCTACAGGTAAGGATGACCTGTGCCATGTTGATAAATGTGTTTAGAATGACTATGGTGAAAATTCTGGCCACATTCCTGCCGCCTCGCCCGGTGACCGATCAGGGCGGCCGAGGCTACGAAGTGGCCGCAGCCTCGCGCCACCGCACGCAGACCTTGAGAGGGCGGAAAACTAGTAAAATTTACCTCTCGTCACCCGCCACGTGAGGCCTATTAAGCATCCCTTGCAACAAGTTACTACAACAAAATGTTCTCATAGGCCTAGGCTACCTTTCTGCACACTCGTAGATGACAGTCTCCACAGCACGAGAGAGGTAGAGAGAGACACAGCCAAGGTGAGCGGGGCGGAGCAGCAGGAGAGGAGAGTGTGGCAAGACCCGCTGTGTAGTGCGTAGTAGAGGGAGGGGAGGTGAGGAACCTCAACCCCCTCCCCCAGGCCCCCACCCCCTCATATCCCTCCCCCCCCCCCCCCTCCTCCCATACCTACACTTCCTGTTCTTTTATATTCCAGTCGACTACATTCTCCTGTCTAGTGTCACACATGTTCCTGCTCCTGTGAGAGCACGGGGCGGCTGTGGCCATATGCCAGGTTCACCGCCCGCCAGCCCCCCCACCCCACCCCCCAAAACCCCTCCCCCTACTCTGTACAGGTACGTGAGAGGCAACACGTGAGAGGCACCCGAGGGGTCGGGGACACATGAGAGGCCTAGAGGCACCCTGGAGCCTGGGGGGCACCTTAGGAGCCTTGAGCTACCAGAGGGACCCAGAGTCCCCTGAATGGGAGAGGCCTGAGGCCTAGAAGGACTTGAGGGGGGGGGGGAGGGTGCCCTGCTAGAAGTGCATAAGGGGGGGGGCTACTACAGGCACTTAGGGGGGCCTACTACAGGCACTTAGGGGGGCCTACTACAGGCACTTAGGGGGGGCCTACTACAGGCACTTAGGGGGGGCCTACTACAGGCACTTAGGGGGGCCTACTACAGGCACTTAGGGGGGCCTACTACAGGCACTTAGGGGGGCCTACTACAGGCACTTAGGGGGGCCTACTACAGGCACTTAGGGGGGCCTACTACAGGCACTTAGGGGGGCCTACTACAGGCACTTAGGGGGGCCTACTACAGGCACTTAGGGGGGCCAGAGACCTAGAGGTACTTGAAAGGGACTTGAGGCATTTGATGGAGGCTCCTGAAGAACTTGAAGAGGGTCTGAGGCCTAGAGGCACTTGGGGGGTCCTGAGGTCTAGACACTTGTAAAGGGAACCTGACTTCCACAAAGGAGTAGAGGCATTGTGTGGACATGTTAACGACATATAAGATTCTAAGTGGAACTGGCAAAATAGAGCAAGCAACACTGTTCCATCCTAGGAATAGTGAAACTTGTTCAGTGTTAAGAGTTACCACTAACCCATTCCCATAGGTGGTCACCTAGACGAAGATGTCGTGATGCTAACTCTATACATGATTGTAAATGCATTTATAAGAAAAATGTGGAAACTGATTCATGTGAGAAATTTAGAATATTCGGGAGGCGGGACCCTAGAAACACATCTAGGTAAATGCACACATGGGGGGGGGGGGCGGGGCTGAGTGGACAGCGCTCATTATTCCTAGTCCTAAAGGACCCAGACGAAGGTGGAAACAATTGTGTTTCTTTCACCCCGATGCCCCTGTTCACCTAGCAGTAAATAAGTACCTGGGCGTTAGACAGCTGCTACGCTCTGCTTCCTGGGGATGTTTGTGTGTGTGTATTCACCTAGTTGTGTTTGCGGGGGTTAAGCTTTGCTCTTTCGGCCCGCCTCTCAACTGTCACTCAACTGTTTACTAACTACTTTTTTTCCCCACCACACACACACCCCAGGAAGCAGCCCGTGACAGGTGACTAACTCCCAGGTACCTATTTATTGCTAGGTAACAGGGGCATTCAGGGTGAAAGAAAATTTGCCCATTTGTTTCTGACTGGTGCGGGAATCGAACCCGCGCCACTGAATGACGAGTCTTGCGCGCTATCCACCAGGCCCCCAGTGTGTGTGTGTGTGTGTGTGTGTAAGATAAATATATGTAGTAGACATAATAGCGGAAAAATATAATTGGTTAGAAAAGTGGGGTCCAAAAGCTAATAGCTCGATTCTGCAGATACAAATAGTAAATACACACACACAATACCCCCCTCCCCCCCTCATAACGTGGGGGACAATTGTGTGCACAAACAAGGTGCTGGTGTTTACCACCTTACCTTGAGGTGCTTCCGGGGCTTAGCGTCCCTGCGGCCCGGTCGTCGACCAGGCCTCCTGGTTGCCGGACTGATCAACCAGGCTGTTGGACGCGGCTGCTCGCAGCCTGACGTACGCCTGGTTGATCAGGTATCCTTTGGAGGTGCTTATCCAGTTCTCTCTTGAACACTGTGAGGGGTCGGCCAGTTATGCCCCTTATGTGTAGTGGAAGCGTGTTGAACAGTCTCGGGCCTCTGATGTTGATAGAGTTCTCTCTCAGAGTACCTGTTGCACCTCTGCTCTTCAACGGGGGTATTCTGCACATCCTGCCATGTCTTCTGGTCTCATGTGATGTTATTTCTGTGTGCAGGTTTGGGACCAGCCCCTCAATTATTTTCCACGTGTAAATTATTATGTATCTCTCCCGCCTGCGCTCAAGGGAGTACAGATTTAGGCTCTTTAGTCGGTCCCAGTAGTTTAGATGTTTTACTGAGTGGATTCTAGCAGTAAAGGATCTCTGCACGCTCTCCAGGTCAGCAATTTCTCCAGCTTTGAAAGGGGCTGTCATTGTGCAGCAGTACTCCACTCTAGAGAGCACAAGCGTTTTGAAAAGTATCATCATCGGTATAGCATCTCTAGTGTGAAAAGTTCTTGTTATCCAACCTGTCATTTTTCTTGCAGTTGTGACGGCTACTTTATTGTGTTCTTTAAAGGTAAGGTCTTCCGACATGAGTACACCCAGATCCTTTACATTGCCTTGAGGGGGGGGGGGATGGTAAACTCCAGTTACAAACTTACACTTTATTCCAACTGTAAACCACGCAAGTAACACTCTCCACACTCTACTACCTTTACTTTACCTTAACTCTCACACTCCACACACACAGTAGACAATATTCCCACACAGTCCTAGCAACTAGTGGTATGAGACGACGATTCCTTAATTAAGGGAACAATTTAATTTAACCTACATAAATATATGTATATGAGACACGTGCTCCTAGGGGGCAGCACCTGATTTCAACTTTAATGAATCTGCAGATCCTTACCAGAGTAGTACAGACAAGGTTACACTTAGAACATAAGGGTGGCACTTAACATAGGCTTGTACTTGACTTAGTAAGAAACATTGAGAAAATAGAGGAGGAGAAAGAGGTGAAAACGTCTCACAGACACATCCAGACCGCCCGTAGTCTCGCGGCTGAGTGGACAGCGCTCGGGGTTCGTAGTCCTAATGGCCCGGGTTCGATTCCCGGCAGAGGCGGAAAAAAAATGGGCGAAGTTATATAAATTACCATCCACGCATCCGTGGAAATAAACATTCCATTTACCTGGGCCCGTGCAGCCCCAGGCAGTAAATAGGTGTGTGGGAGTTGGACAGCTGCTACGGACTGCTTTCTGGGAATGTGTGTGAGAGGAATATATGTAGAAGATATAATAGAGAAAAAATTAGATTGGTTAGAAAGGCGGGGTCCAAGAGCTAATAGTTCCATTCTGGAGATACAAATTGTAAATACAAATAGTAAATACTCACACACACACACACGGACACACACACGGACACACACACGGACACACACACACACACACACACACACACACACACACACACACACACACACACACACTAAAAGGTTCGCATACACTCCTCCTTCACGTCCCCGTAACCACTGTTAGGTGAGCACGATCTAGTGTGACAGTTAGGTGTCAATCATATAAGTAGAGTTAGGTAGGCACAAGCTGGGTACACACGCACTCAGCACCTCACCCTACTCCCTCACACTTCATAAACAACTTTCAAAGACAATGGAAAACAAGTACCAACAAATAAAAGCTCAAACTAAATGAGCACATTTCTACCCATCACAACCCGTTCTCCAGAGCCTGTAATCCTGTACACTCGCGCACCTCAGCACACGAGTGAACACAAAATACAGGGACTCAAGAATAATGGATCAGGAATCAAAGTTCACATCAAGAACAGCATAAACAAAGCAAAAACAGCCTTAAGTAAACCCAGAAGATTCCGTGGCCTTGGCACGGACACCCAGCTACACTTACACAAGGCTCTAGTCCGGCCGCTTCTCCAATACCTCCCAGTACCTCTAAACACCTCAATGAAAATTATGTAAAAATCACAGTGGCCTTAGCCCCTACAAGGCGCTAAGGAGAGCAGTAAGACACCACGTGACCAGACAACCCAGGGGCTTCTCTTGAGGTTATCTTGAGATGATTTCGGGGCTTTTTAGTGTCCCCGCGGCCCGGTCCTCGACCAGGCCTCCACCCCCAGGAAGCAGCCCGTGACAGCTGACTAACACCCAGGTACCTATTTTACTGCTAGGTAACAGGAGGCATAGGGTGAAAGAAACTCTGCCCATTATTTCTCGCCGGCGCCTGGGATCGAACCCAGGACCATAGGATCACAAGTCCAGCGTGCTGACCGCTCGGCTGACCGGCGCCCTGGGCTCCTTCAAGCCCTGAACAAACAACCAGTGAACTACAGCACCAAGCCACCAGGGTGTGGAAATACCATGGAAATGCTAGAAGACCCAACGCTAGAACGGTTACGCAAAGCTGAGACGCCCGGCACCCACAGTGGGTCACCCAAGACCTGGGCTCTACTCCAGGATAATCGCGACAGATATTTACAAGATCAAATGCAGACAAAATAAAATACTGTGTCCCAAAATATGAGAGTGCGAAAACGAACAACAAGAGCGCATGTATACGAGTTAGCGAGTGTACACATATGAATGCTACACAGCATTCATCTATGAATATCCACATATGTTGAAGGACACGTGAAGAACCTCATAAACGCTCCCAGCTCCCTGACAAGAGCAAGCAAGCTTATCTACCACACACACACACACACACACACACACACACACACACACACACACACACACACACACACAAACACAGGACAGACTACGGGAATTAAACCTCACCACTGGGAGACAGAAGAGTTAGAAGGGACATGATCACCACATACAAGATTCTCAGAGAAATTATAATGTAGATAAAGACAGACTGGGAGACCAAGAGAGACTGGGAGACTGGGAGACTAGAGACCGACAGGGAGCCGGTCGGCCGAGCGGACAGCACGCTGGACTTGTGATCCTGTGGTCCTGGGTTCGATCCCAGGCGCCGGCGAGAAACATTGGGCAGAGTTTCTTTCACCCTATGCCCCTGTTACCTAGCAGTAAAATAGGTACCTGGGTGTTAGTCACCTGTCACGGGCTGCTTCCTGGGGTTGGAGGCCTGGTCGAGGACCGGGCCGCGGGGACACTAAAGCCCCGAAATCATCTCAAGATAACCTCAAGACTATTTACCACTAGGGGCACACGCACTAGGGGACACAGGTGGAAATTGAGTGCCCAAGTGAGCTATAGAGACATTAGAAAGAATTTGTTCAGTGTCAGAGTAGTAGACAAATGGAATGCATTAGGAAGTGATGTGGTGGAGGCTGACTCCATACACAGTTTCAAGTGTAGATATGATAGAGCCCAATAGGCTCAGGAAGCTGTACACCAGTTGATTGACAGTTGAGAGGCGGGACCATAGAGCCAGAGCTCAACCCCTGCAAGCACAACTAGGTAAGTACACAGTGTAAGCAAGGCGGACAGCTCATCTGCTGTCACAACTCACACTGTATTACACATTTCTACACCTTTTTCGACATCTTTACTCCCCCCCCCCCCTCGTCCTGGCACCCCCACTTCAAAGAGAGTTCATCCCCTCACGAGTCCCTCCCCCCCCCTCCCTCCCTCCAGCGCATATCCCCCACCACATACCCCCCCCCCCCCAACCACAACGTGCACCCCCTCCCCACCATGTAGTGGAGAGTAGTAGTGACAAGTTGCTTTGTGGTGACATGAAGGCGAACAGCCAGTGTCACGTCTGGCGGTGGCGCAAGCCTTCTCTCATGCCCTCGTGTGCTACAGCCCCTGCTGGCCTCTGTGTGCACGCGCCACTGTGTGCACGCGCCTCTGTGTGTGCGCGCCTCTGTGTGTGCTACTTGGCTACGTTTGCACACAGGCTCGAGTGTGCATGCCTCAGCACATTTGGGGTAGGGTGTACAGGTCTCCCAAAGATAACCCAAATTAATTTTTCATGGATATGATACCAACATCAAATCATATATCAGACGTCACCCTATCCCCACTGGATTTTGAAGAAGCAATAAACAGTATGCCTATGCACTCTGCACCAGGCCCTGATTCTTGGAACTCCATATTCATCAAGAACTGTAAAAAAAACACTATCGCAGGCCCTTCACATTCTGTGGAGACAAAGCCTAGATTCTCCACTATCCCTGACATACTTAAAACAGCAGAGACAGCACCACTCCATAAAGGAGGAAATAAAGCAGAGGCAAAAAATTACAGAGCGATAGCACTAACATCACACATCATAAAAATCTTTGAGAGAATGCTAAGAAGTAAGATCACAAAATAAATGGAATCACAGCATCTCCATAACCCCGGACAACATGGTTTCATTACAGAATGCTCTTGCCTGTCACAGTTGCTGGACCACTAGGACATGGCATTAGATGCCATGGAAGACAAACAAAACGCTGATGTAATTTACACAGATTTTGCAAAAGCCTTCGATAAATGTGACCATGGTGTTATTGCACATAAAATACGTTCAAAAGGAATTACTGGAAAAATAGGCAGATGGATCTACAATTTCCTGACTAACAGAACCCAATGTGTAATAGTCAACAAAATAGAATCCGGTCCATCAACCGTGAAGAGCTCAGTCCCGCAGGGTACTGTGCTTGCTCCAGTACTTTTTCTCATCCTCATATCGGACATAGACCAGAACACAACCTATAGCACTATATCATCCTTTGCAGATGACACTTGGATTTTCATGAGAGTAGACAACATAGAGGACACGGCAAACCTCAAATCAGACGTAAATCAAGTCTTTCTATGAGATACAGAAAATTATATGGTGTTTAACGAAGATAAGTTCCAGCTCATGCGCTATGGAAAAATGAAAATATAAAAACGGAAACCACGTACAAAACTCAGTCAAATCACAACATAGAACGAAAAGCCAATGTAAAGGATCTGGGTGTACTCATGTCGGAAGACCTTACCTTTATAGAACACAATAAAGTAGCAGTCACAACTGCAAGAAAAATGACAGGTTGGATAACAAGAACTTTTCACACTAGAGATGCTATACCGATGATGATACTTTTCAAAACGCTTGTGCTCTCTAGAGTAGAGTACTGCTGCACAATGACAGCCCCTTTCAAAGCTGGAGAAATTGCTGGCCTGGAGAGCGTGCAGAGAGCGTTTACTGCTAGAATCCACTCAGTAAAACATCTAAACTACAGAAACCGACTAAAGAGCCTAAATCTGTACTCCCTTGAGCGCAGGCGGGAGAGATACACAATAATTTACACGTGGAAAATATTAGAGGGGCTGGTCCCAAACCTGCACCCAGAAATAACACCACATGCGACCAGAAGACATGGCAAGATGTGCAGAATACCCCCGTTGAAGAGCAGATGTGCAACAGGTACTCTGAGAGAGAACTCTATCAACATCAGTGGCCCGAGACTGTTCAACACGCTTCTGCTACACATAAGGGGCATACTTGGCTGACCCCTCACAGTGTTCAAGAGAGAACTGGATAAGCACCTCCAAAGGATACCTGATCAACCAGGCTGTGATTCGTACGTCAGGCTGAGAACAGCCGCGTCCAACAGCCTGGTTGATCAGTCCAGCAACGAGAAGGCCTGGTCGACGACCGGGCCGCGGGGACGCTAAGCCCCGGAAACACCTCAAGGTGAGTGTAGTAGTCTTAACGTCATCCGCTAATGAGAAAGAACCGTGATAAATGAGAATTACAGACCACTACAGGTGGAACCGGAGACCCTGCTGGAGGGGTCTGATAGATGGCCTGGGGTCTGATAGATGGCCTGGGGTCTGATAGATGGCCTGGGGTCTGATAGATAGCCTGGGGTCTGATAGATGGCCCAGGGTCTGATAGATGGCCCGGGGTCACTGTACTAGTCTATAGCCGCAAGACCTCCCCCCCCCCCACAAGAGGCAAAGGCGGAGTTCAAGAGCTGAAGGTTGATCCTGCCTGTTAGGCTAATCGAGGGCCTCCCTATGCAATGGCGAATCTGTCTGCTCTGTCACCCATCCAGTCATTGGCACCTCTACTCTTCACTGGCTCTATTCTGAAATATCTATTCTACCATATCGTTCACTGCAGCATGTTGGTCCAGAAGGTCCATGTGGAGGTAAAGGTAGAGGTTGATGATGTGGAACAGCAGGTGGAGAAGAGATAGAGTCAATTAGGAGCGTAAGATGGAGGTATACGTGATGGAGGGTGGTGATCGTGGTGGGGGGGGAGGAGAGGTGGGAGGGAAGGAGGGTAGGTGGGAAGGAGGGATGGAGAGAGGGAGAGAGGGAAGGTGAGATGAGAGGAAGATAGAGAGCATCGATCCTTTGAGGCAGACGGGAGGCTGGTAGAGCCCCCATCCACCAGTCAGTCAGAGAAGGTAGACAGGCAGTAACACCTCCAGTCAAGTAGTCAAAACACCTCGGGGTCGCTGTCAGTCAGTCAGTCAGGCCTTTATGGGCTATCACTCCATGGTCATATTTGTCGCAAGCCTTTGCAAAGTATGTGAATACAACATCTGCATTTTGCTTTTCTTTTAAGGCTTCTGTGATTTTGTAATCGTGGTTGAGTAACTGTGACAGACAGCATCTTCCCGCTCTAAATCCATGTTGTCCTGTCCCAGCATGACACACACAGCATGCTGGGCTGTGTGTCCAGCGAAATGTGTAAGTAGAGGTCCACAGTGTGCTGCTTGCAGTGATGGTGGAGGAGGCTCCCGTGGGGGTACCTGGTTGATATTTGTTACTTGATGGGGTTCTGGGAGTTCTTCTACTCCCCAAGCCCGGCCCGAGGCCAGGCTTGACTTGTGAGAGTTTGGTCCACTAGGCTGTTGCTTGGAGCAGCCCGCAGGCCCACATACCCACCACAGGCCAATTGGTCCGGAACGTCTTTTAGAAAATAGTCTAGTTTTCTCTTGAAGATGTCCACGGTTGTTCCGGCAATATTTCTTATAGTCTCTGAGAGGGTGTTGAAGAACCGCGGACCTCTGATGTTTATACAGTGTTCTCTGATTGTGCCTATGGCACCTCTGCTCTTCACTGGTTCTATTCTGCATTTTCTGCCATATCGTTCACTCCAGTATGTTATTATTTTACTGTGTAGATTTGGGACCTGGCCCTCCAGTATTTCCCATGTGTATATTATTTGGTATCTCTCTCTCGTCTCTTTTCTAGCGAGTACATTTGGAGAGCTTTGAGACGATTCCAATAATTTAGGTGTTTTGTCGCGTCTATGCGTGCCGTATATGTTCTCTGTATTCCCTCTATTTCAGCAATCTCTCCTGCTCTGAAGGGGGAAGTGAGTACTGAGCAGTACCCAAGACGGGACAACACAAGTGACTTGAAGAGTACAACCATTGTGGTGGGATCCCTGGATTTGAAAGTACTCGTAATCCATCCTATCATTTTTCTGGCTGACGCAATATTTGCTTGGTTATGCTCCCTAAACGTTAGGTCGTCAGACATCATTATTCCTAAAACCTTGACATTCTGTTTTCCTACTATGGGAAGATTCGATTGTGTTTTGTACCCTGTATTATGTTTCAGATCCTCATTTTTGCCGTACCTGAGTACCTGGAATTTATCACTGTTAAACATCACGTTATTTTCTGCTGCCCAATCAAAAACCTTGTTAATATCTGCTTGTAGTTTTTCAATATCTTCAGCAGAGGTAATTTTCATGCTGATTTTTGTGTCATCTGCAAAGGATGATACGAAGCTGTGACTTGTATTTTTATCTATATCTGATATGAGAATAAGGAAAAGCAGTGGTGCAAGGACTGTACCTTGAGGTACAGAGCTTTTAACTGCGCTTGGACTCGATTATATTTGATTGACTGTCAAAACTGTACGTTTTGTCAGTGTACTAGTGCTGTGTTTTGGGGCCACTGTGTTGCTCCTCTTGTTATGGTATATTTTGACATTTTATTTTAATCATATTTTTATGTGTAACTGGTTTTTGAAAATAAAGAAAACAAATTTAATAGGCGTTTGTTTATCTGTAGTTGTCTCAACAGGATTTCATGGAACGCTTTGGCGTTTCATTGGGTGTTGATTTTTGTATTATTCAATGTTTATGCAATCGTTGTAGTGTTTCAAGTGTAGGTTAGTCATGAGGTAAACCATGAGTAAGGACATGAGGCCGACCATGAGTGAGGACATGAGGCGGACCATGAGTGAGGACATGAGGCAGACCATGAGTGAGGACATGAGTGAGGACATGAAGCAGACCATGAGTGGTTAACACAGCCGTATGAGTGTCTGGGTTGATTTTATAATACAATGTTTACCGAGCATTCACGGCACAACCGCACGAGAGAGACACAGAAAAACAGTCCTTCTGGAAACAGTATATAAGGTCTGGCTGGTCGTCTGGGAGTCCCGCTACAGACCCGTATTTCCCAGTCTGTTTATTCTCTTGGAATTGGCTGAACATTTCATGGTGACAAGTTCACATTTGAACCCATCAGACCCGTTACTTTTTTGTAATTATAATACGGCGATAAGACAGTTAAGAGGAGGTACCCAAGAGCCAAAGCGCAATCACCGCAAGCACAACTTGGTGATTTAAGACTCAGTGGATTGTTCCACAGAAATGTTTAGCAAAAGGCGAGAGAATTACGCAGTTGTGTGGGACGGGTGGAATAAGACCGGTCCACATTATCACCATTCCCAATGACGGCAGAGACAGTAATCTCGTTGATATTACTCTCCTTTCTAACGTGTTGACAGCCGGAATTGGTGCAAAAATGTTAAGATTGGACCATTAACAATGTTATTTGACGATAAGTTACAGCGTACCGCCAGAGCAGTCTTAGCACCTGTGTACTGGACACACACACAGGGACCCTACGGCCTCTCCCGCCTCCACTACTCTCCGGTCTTGGAATGGAAGACTGTTATGTCTATCCAAGTCTCCCTACGTTAACTACTCACCTTACTCAGGATACTAACTATCACGAATACCTACCTTACCTTTCGAAGATTTCGGGGATTAGTATCCCCGCGGTCCGGTCGTCGACAAGCCCCCCAGGTTGCTGGACTGATCAACCAGGCTGTTGGACGCGGCTGCTCGCAGCCTGACGTATGAGTCACAGCCTGGTTGATCAGGTATCCTTTGGAAGTGCTTATCCAGTTCTCTCTTGAACACTGTGAGGGTCGGCCAGCTATGCCCCTTATGTGTAGTGGAAGCGTGTTGAACAGTCTCGGGCCTCTGATGTTGATAGAGTTCTCTCTCAGAGTACCTGTTGCACCTCTGCTTTTCAATGGGGGTATTCTGCACATCCTGCCACGCCTCCTGGTCTCATGTGGTGTTATTTCTGTGTGCAGGTTTGGGACCAGCCCCTCTAATATTTTCCACGTATAAATTATTATGTATCTCTCCCGCCTTCGCTCAAGAGAATACAGATTTAGGCTCTTTAGTCGGTCCCAATAGTTTAGATGTTTTACTGAGTGGATTCTAGAAGTAAAGGATCTCTGCACGCTCTCCAAGCCAGCAATTTTTCCAGCTTTGAAAGGGGCTGTCATTGTGCAGCAGTACTCCACTCTAGAGAGCACAAGCGTTTTGAAAAGTATCATCATAGGTATAGCATCTCTAGTGTGAAAAGTTCTTATTATCCAACCTGTCATTTTTCTTGCAGTTGTGACGGCTATTTTATTGTGTTCTTTAAATGTAAGGTCTTCCGACATGAGTACATCGAAATCCTTTGCATTGCCTTTTCGTTCTATGTTATGATTTGACTGAGTTTTCTACGTGGTTTCCGTTTTTATATTTTCATTTTTTTCGTAGCGCATGAGCTGCAACTTATCTTCGTTAAACACCATATTATTTTCTATATCCCTTGGAAAAACCTGATTGACATCTGATTTGGAGGTTTGCCGTGTCCTTTATGTTGTCTACTCTCATAAACATCCTGGTGTCAACTGCAAGGGATGATACAGTATTATAGGTTGTGTCCTTGCTATGAGAAAAAGTACTGGAGCAAGCACAGTACCCTGGGGGACTGAGCTCTTCACGGTTGATGGACCGGATTTTATTTTGTTGACTATTACACATTGGGTTTTATTAGTCAGGAAATTGTATATCCATCTGCCTATTTTTCCGGTAATTCTTTTTGAACGCATTTTATGTGCAATAACACCATGGTCACATTTGTCGAAGGCTTTTGCGAAATCTGTGTAAATTACATAAGCGTTTTGTTTGTCTTCCATAGCATCTAATGCCATATCATAGTGGTCCAGCAACTGTGACAGGCAAGAGCGCCCTGTTCTGAAACCATGTTTTTCGGGGTTATGGAGATGCTGTGATTCCATGTATTTTGTGATCTTACTTTTTAGCACTCTCTCATAGATTTTTATGATGTGTGATGTTAGTGCTATCGATCTGTAATTTTTTGCCTCTGCCTTATTTCCTCCTTTATGGAGTGGTGCTATCTCTGCAGTTTTTAATATGTCAGGGATAATGCCAGTATCAGGCTTTGTCTCCAAAGAATATGAAGGGCCTGCGATAGCGTTTTTTTTACAGTTCTTGATGAATATAGAGTTCCAAGAATCAGGGAATCCCTGGTGCAGAGTGCAAAGGCATACTGTTTATGGCTTCTTCAAAGTCCAGTGGGGATAGGGTGACATGTGATATATGATTTGATGTTGGTATCATATCCATGAAAAATTCATTTTGGGTTATCGATCTTCAGTGTTTAGTGGTTCACTGAAAACAGAGTCGTACTGATTCCTCAGTATTTCGCTCATTTCTTTGTTGTCATCGGTGAAAGTTCCATCTCCCTTTTACAGGGGCCTGATACTAGATGTGTTTTTTTATCTTGATTTTGCATAGGACAAAAAATATTTCGGATTTCTCTCTATTTCACTGATGGCCTTTTGCTCTTTTTGCCTCTCCTGGGTTTTGTATGATTCTTGTAGCTTGAGTTCAATTGTTTCTATTTCTCTACCTAACCTTCTTCGCCGTTCTTGAGATAGGGTGAGACTCTCAACTTGTTCCGCGATTCGTTTTCTTCGCCCATAGAAGGAACGACGTTCCCGTTCCAATCTGCATATCTTTCTCTTTTTTTCTTAGGGGTATGCGGTTTGAACATATTTCTAGTGCTACTGAGCTTATTTTTTCCAGGCACTGGTTCAGGTTTGCATTTTCTAGCTGTTCTTCCCAGTTTATTTCTGTGAAGTCTTGGTTTATTTGCTCCCAGTTTATCTGTTTATTATTAAAGTTGAATTTGCTGAACTCGCCTCCACCGGAAACCGGGACTGGTTTTGAAGGTCTATTCCCCATGCTTGTCAAAACTTCAATTAACTTGTGATCTGAGTAACAGGTATTTGTAATCATTATGTTCCTGATCAATTCATTATTATTAGTGAAAATGAGGTCCAGCGTGTTCTCCTTCCTAGTTGGTTCTACTATTTGCTGGTTTAAGGCAAACCTGTCGCACATCCGGAGCAGGTCATTTGCATGTGCCTGTTCATTTAGACTACTTCCTGGTATTCTTTCTGATATTACTGTATTAGCCAGGTACTTCCATTTCAGGTGCCGTAGGTTGAAGTCCCCAAGCACAGGATGGGTGTGGAGTTCACTACCCCCTCACAGGATGGGTGCGGGAGGACAGAGAGAGAGAGAGAGAGAGAGAGAGAGAGAGAGAGAGAGAGAGAGAGAGAGAGAGAGAGAGAGAGAGAGAGAGAGAGAGAGAGAGAGACAGACAGACAGACAGACAGACAGACAGACAGACAGACAGACAGACAGACAGACAGACAGACAGACAGAGAGACAGACAGACAGACAGACAGACAGACAGACAGACAGACAGACAGACAGACAGACAGACAGACAGACAGACAGACAGACAGACAGACAGACAGACTCGACAGACAGACAAACAGACAGACAGACAAACAGACTGGGACGGGGGGGGAGTGGAAAAGGGATGAGGGTGATAAGATGGGGGTTGGAGAAGAAGTGGGGGAAGGGAGGGGCTAGGGGATGGAAGATAAAGGGTGAAATGAGATTTTGGAGAGAGCAGGGGAGGGAGGGAGGGAGGGGCGTGGTTGGAGGGGGGGTAGGAGGGGCAGAGTGCCTGGAACACGCCCACTGCTGCCGACATGTCGTCATGCTACTGGCTGCCTTGCACATGACGTCAATACCTGCCTCACTGTACACGTCAGGAATTGCCACACTGTACACGTCACAGGTTGCGTCAATGTACACGTCACAGGTTGCCACTGGTTGCGTCACTGTATACGTCACTGGTTGCGTCACTGAACACGTCACAGGTTGCGTCACTGACAACATGCCCATACACTCAGCCCCTGGGCCTGGCTCCTGAAGTTCAATATCTGTTTTCACAAGGAAATGTAAAGTACCAGTAGCGGGAACGTTGAGTGTAACATGGAGAAAGAGCCTGGATACAGGAGAGAATCAGCAGCACTTAAATCTGCAGATATAGCTCCCCTGCATAAAGGAGGGGGGCGTAGTGAAGCTTTGACAAAAAATTACATACCAGTTGCATTCAAAGCTCTCCAAATGTACTCGTTAGAGAGAAGACCGGAGACATATCAAATAATATACACGTGGAAAATACTGGAGAGACAGGTCCTAAGTCTGCACAGTAAAATAACAACATACTGGAGTGAACGATATGGAAGAAAATGCAGAATAGAACCAGTGAAGAGCAGAGGTGCCATAGGCACAATCAGAGAACACTGTATAAACATCAGAGGTCCACGGTTGTTCAACATCCTCCCAGCGACTATAAGAAATATTGCCGGAACAACCGTGGACATCTTCAAGAGAAATCTAGATAGTTTCTCCAAGGAGTGCCGGACCAACCGGGCTGTGGTGGGTATGTGGGCCTGCGGGCCGCTCCAAGCAACAGCCTGGTGGACCAAACTCTCACAAGTCAAGTCTGGCCTCGGGCCGGGCTTGGGGAGTAGAAGAACTCTTAGCACTCCATCAAGCAGGTATCACTAACATCACACATAATAAAAGTTGTTGAAAGAGTGATTATGAATCAAATTTCTCGTTTTATGGAACATAATGAGTTTCACAACCCAGGACAACATGGATTTACAGCGGGAAGATCCTGTCAGTCACAGTTACTCAACCACTATGACAAAATCACAGAAGCTTTAGAAGAAAAGCAAAATGCAGATGTTGTATACACAGACTTTGCAAAAGCATTCGACAAATGTGACCATGGGGTGATAGCCCATACAATGAAATGAATAAGAATAACGGGTAAAGTGAGGCGTTGGATTTTCAACTTTCTGTCAAACAAAATGCAATGCAAAGAGTGACAGTCAATCAAGTAAGATCAAGCCTAAGTGCAGTGAAAAGCTCTGTAGCCCTGGCCCTGCCCTGGGCACAGTCCTTGCACCGCTGCTATTTCTCATTCTTATCTCGGATATAGACAAAAATACTAGTCACAGCTTCGTGTCATCCTTTGCAGATGATACAAAAATCAGCATGAAAATTGCCTCTGTAGAAGACACTGAAAAACTACAGGCAGATATTAATAAAGTCTTCGATTGGGCAACTGAAAATAACATGATGTTTAACGGTGATAAGTTCCAGGTACTGAGGTATGGTATAAACGAGGAACTTAAACGAAACACGAGATACAGGGCACAATCAGACCTACTCATAGAAGGAAAGCAACATGTAAAAGATCTGGGAATTATGATGTCTGACGACCTGACATTTAGTGAACATAACCAAGCAAATATTGCGGCGGCGGCCAGGAAAATTATAGGATCGATTATGAGAACGTTCAAATCCAGAGACCCCACAGCAGTGCTAATACTGTTAAGTCATTTGTGCTGTCCCGTCTTGAGTATTACTCGGTTCTTAGTTCCCCTTTCAGAACACGAGAGATATCTGAATTAGAAGGAATACAGAGAACATATACGGCACGCATAGACACGATAAAACATGTAAATTATTGGGACCATCTCAAAGCTCTCCAAATGTACTCTTTGCAAAGCAGACGAGAAAGGTATCAAATTATGTATACATGGAAGATACCTAAAGGCCAGGTCCCAAATTTGCACAGTTGAATAACAACATACTGGAAAAAAAGATACAGAAGGAAATGCAGAATTAAATTAGTGAAGAGTAGAGGTGCCATAGGCACAATCAGAATGTCTGAATATCAGAGGTCCACAGCTGTTCAACACTCTCCCAACAAGCATTAGCAATATTGCTGGAACAAAGGTCGATGTATTCAAGAGGCACTTGCAAGAAGTGCCGGACCAACCAGGTTGTAGTGGATGTGGGCCTGCGGGCCGCTCCATGCAACAAACCTGTTGGACCAAGTTATCACAAATTGAGCCTGGCCTCAGGCCGGGCTCGGGGAGTAGACGAACTCCCAGAACCCTCTCCAGGTATACTGGTAATGTGTTCCACGTGTAGATTATTATGTATCTCTCTCGCCTGCGCCGTAGAGAATACAGTTTTAGAACTTTTAATCAGTCCCGATAATCAAGATAGAGTGGATTCTTGCGGTAAAGGATATTTGTACACTCTCTAGGTCAGCAACTTTTCCGACTCTGAATGAGGCTGTTAGAGTGCAACAATATTCCACCCTAGAGAGCACTAGTGTCCTGAAAAGTATCATCATCGGTATAGCATCTCTAGTGTGAAAAGTTCTTGTTATCCAACCTGTCATTTTTCTTGCAGTTGTGACGGCTACTTTATTGTGTTCTTTAAAGGTAAGGTCTTCCGACCTTGAAGACCGAGGTCTAAAAGATATGGAAGAATGATTCGCGAGGCATAAAGACTAGCAAAGTGAACTAGATCACTTGATTTGGTCGTTAGAGCGAGGACCTTGGTTCTGGCAGTCAGAGTTCCATCCCCGACGGTCCAAGTGCCTGGACATGATGCCCTTCACTCTGTCCTCATATCCCAGCTCCTTGTCTTCATATCCCAGCTCCTTGTCCTCATATCCCAGCTCCTTGTCCACATATTCCAGCTCCTTGTCTTCATATCCCAGCTCCTTGTCTTCATATCCCAGCTCCTTGTCCTCATATTCCAGCTCCTTGTCCTCATATTCCAGCTCCTTGTCCTCATATCCCAGCTCCTTGTCCTCATATTCCAGCTCCTTGTCCTCATATTCCAACTCCTTGTCCTCATATCCCAGCTCCTTGTCCTCATATTCCAGCTCCTTGTCCTCATATCCCAGCTCCTTGTCCTCATATTCCAGCTCCTTGTCCTCATATCCCAGCTCCTTGTCCTCATATCCCAGCTCCTTGTCCTCATATTCCAGCTCCTTGTCCTCATATCCCAGCTCCTTGTCCTCATATCCCAGCTCCTTGTCCACATATCCCAGCTCCTTGTCCTCATATCCCAGCTCCTTGTCCTCATATCCCAGCTCCTTGTCCTCATATCCCAGCTCCTTGTCCACATATCCCAGCTCCTTGTCCTCATATCCCAGCTCCTTGTCCTCATATCCCAGCTCCTTGTCCTCATATCCCAGCTCCTTGTCCACATATCCCAGCTCCTTGTCCTCATATCCCAGCTCCTTGTCCTCATATCCCAGCTCCTTGTCCTCATATCCCAGCTCCTTGTCCACATATCCCAGCTCCTTGTCCTCATATTCCAGCTCCTTGTCCTCATATTCCAGCTCCTTGTCCTCATATCCCAGCTCCTTGTCCTCATATCCCAGCTCCTTGTCCTCATATCCCAGCTCCTTGTCTTCATATCCCAGCTCCTTGTCCTCATATCCCAGCTCCTTGTCCTCATATCCCAGCTCCTTGTCCTCATATCCCTTCTAGGTGCTTTTGTCATTTATTTTGTTTAGCGTTCGCTGCTCATAATTACCTTAGATCTCAGCAGGTTACTTCCAAGATTAAACACAGGAACAGTTGCTCGCGACGTGTCGGGAGCAGCTGACCAGTAATGCTCGCAGGAACAACGCAATATGGACACACGGAAGGAACTAGACACAAATGATCCAGTGAGCAATATTCTCTACAAAAAACAAAAACAACTTTAATATTGTATATGGAATGAGTTAGGAATAAGTGAAGTCCCCCCACGAGGAGGATCTTTATACGTCAATACAGACACGAGGAGAATCACTGTGAGAGGTTGGTGGAGGTGAGCACACACCTGCGCACCACCACACACAGCTCGGTGTACACCTGCCACAACACCCAAGACCTTAGGTGTGTCCTTGTCCACAAGGACACACACTGTGTGGCCTTGTGACTCCTCGCACACGTGCACACTATGTACACTAATGAGCTACATGTGCACTATAACCAAGTGGTTTCAGTGTTAGTTGAGGACAAATAGCCTGCAGTAAGAAGTGAAGCGGTTCCCCTTGCGATGATTTCGCGGCTCAACGTTTACGCGGCCCGGTCCTCCACCAGGCCTCCTAGTTGCTGGAATAGTTAACCAGGCTGTTGGACGCGGCTGCTCGCTGCCTGACGTATGAGTCACAGCCTGGTTGATCAGGTATCTTTTGCAGGTGCTTATCCAGTTCTCTCTTGAGTACTGTGAGGGGTCGGCCAGTTATGCCCCTTATGTGTAGTGGAAGCGTGTTGAACAGTCTCGGGCCTCTGATGTTGATAGAGTTCTCTCTCAGAGTACCTGTTGCACCTCTGCTCTTCAACGGGGGTATTCTGCACATCCTGCCATGTCTTCTGGTCTCATGTGATGTTATTTCTGTGTGCAGGTTTGGGACCAGCCCCTCAATTATTTTCCACGTGCTGATTATTATGTATCTCTCCCGCCTGCGCTCAAGAGAGTACAGATTTAGGCTCTTTAGTCGGTCCCAGTAGTTTAGATGTTTTACTGAGTGGATTCTAGCAGTAAAGGATCTCTGCATGCTCTCCAGGTCAGCAATTTCTCCAGCTTTGAAAGGGGCTGTCATTGTGCAGCAGTACTCCACTCTAGAGAGCACAAGCGTCTTGAAGAGTATCATCATCGGTACAGCATCTCTAGTGTGAAAGGATCTTGTTATCCTGATTTATACCTGGTTGATGGGGTTCTGGGAGTTCTTCTACTCCCCATGAGAGTTTGGTCCACCAGGCTGTTGCTTGGAGCGGCCCGCAGGCCCACATACCCACCACAGCTCGGTTGGTCCGGCACTCCTTGGAGGAAACTATCTAGTTTTCTCTTGAAGATGTCCACGGTTGTTCCGGCAATATTTCTTATAGTCGCTGGGAGGACGTTGAACAACCGCGGACCTCTGATGTTTATACAGTGTTCTCTGATTGTGCCTATGGCACCTCTGCTCTTCACTGGTTCTATTCTGCATTTTCTTCCATATCGTTCACTCCAGTACGTTGTTATTTTATTGTGTAGATTGCAACAGATTCAACAGATTCAACCTGTAATTTTTCTTACAGTTGTGACGGCTGCTTTGTTGTGTTCTTTAAAGATGGAGACGGTCTGCACACAGCTTCAAGTGTAGGTGTGACAAGAGCCCCAACACCTTAGTAACCTCAATACCTGTCGACTCTTCACCACGGGAAACACAAATAGGTGACAACACACAATGGAATTTCAACAATATGACGTCATCAATGAGTGTTGCGTCACGGGGTGCTTGATGACGTCACAATGGGAGCGAGCCGCGGGGATAGGGTTAGGGGAGTAGCCAGGAGGGTTGATGGTGGGGGCTCGAGGGGGAGCGCACTTACCCATTCGCCGCTGCGCAGTGAGTGTCTGGCCGCGCCCCTTCTACTCTCTCCCTCTCCCTCCCCGGCAATCATCCACCCCTACACCACCACCTCCTCTCCTCCGCTTTCCACTCCTGCCTCTCTTCCTACTCCGTCCAGACGTCTCTCTTCATCTCTATTCCCTCTCTCTCTCTCTCTCTCTGCCACCTCCCACACCTCCTCTCTCTCTCTCTCTCTCTCTCTCTCTCTCTCTGCCACCTCCCACACCTCCTCTCTCTCTCTCTCTCTCTCTCTCTCTCTCTCTCTCTCTCTCTCTCTCTCTCTCTCTCTCTCTCTCTCTCTCTCTCTCTCTCTCTCTCTCTCTCTCTCTCTCTCTCTCTCTCTCTCTGCCACCTCCCACACCTCTCTCCTCTCTCTCCGCCACCTCCTCTCTCCCCTCTCTCTCTCTCTCTGCCACCTCTCTCTCTCTCCGCCACCTCCTCTCTCCCCTCTCCGCCACCTTGCGACATGTGTGTGTTGAGGCGCCGGGGAGCTCGTGGCTAGGGGTGCCACGCTCAGCGAGAGCTCTCCCTCCCACAGGTGATGCCAAGCACCGCCCTGCGTGTTTACCCTGCAACACGACCCACTACTCTCTGGTCCTCCACTTCCTGAGGGTGTACCCCGCCCCACGCTGCCCAGGGGCTCCAACCCCGCGTGTAGTGGCTGGCGCGAACTGTCGCCCGCTCCTCCACTACGCACACCGCGGCGTCACTCCCACCTACCAATACGCAACTTAGTGCGTCATGGCCTTGTGTGTACTCACCTAATTAGGCTTGTGATGGGTTGAGTTTTAGCTCTTTGGTACCGCCTCACAACCTTCAACTGACTGGTGGTATACAGGTTCCTGAGCTGTTTTGGCTGTAACATATATATGTATGTTTTTGAGTTGAAGGTGTGTATGGTGTCTGTCTCCACCAATAATATCTCCGCGATTCATTTGTGTGCGCTGTTCCCACCTGTGTCCCCTTGTGTGTGTCTCCTAGTGTGTGTCCCCTAGTGTGTGTCCCCTTGTGTGTGTCCCCTTGTGTGTGTCCCCTTGTGTGTGTCCCCTAGTGTGTGTCCCCTTGTGTGTGTCCCCTTGTGTGTGTCCCCTTGTGTGTGTCCCCTTGTGTGTGTCCCCTAGTGTGTGTTCCCTTGTGTGTGTCCCCTTGTGTGTGTCCCCTAGTGTTTGTCCCCTTGTGTGTGTCCCTTTGTGTGTGTCCCCTTGTGTGTGTCCCCTAGTGTGTGTCCCCTTGTGTGTGTCCCCTTGTGTGTGTCCCCTTGTGTGTGTCCCCTTGTGTGTGTCCCCTTGTGTGTGTCCCCTAGTGTGTGTCCCCTTGTGTGTTTACTAGTTGTGTTTGCGGGGGTTGAGCTTTGCTCTTTCGGCCCGCCTCTCAACTGTCAATCAACTGTTACTAACTACTAACTATTTTTTTCCACACACACACACCCCAGGAAGCAGCTCCGTAACAACTGTATAACTCCTAGGTACCTATTTACTGCTAGGTAACAGGGGCATCAGGGTGAAAGAAACTTTGCCCATTTGTTTCTGCCTGGTTCATGAATCGAACCCGGGACACACAATTACGCGTGCTGCGCGCTGTCCACTCAGCTACCAGACCCCTAAATTCTCCTTTACACCCTTGTGTGTGTGTGTGTGTGTGTACTCACCTAGTACTCACCTAGTTGTGTTTGCGGGGGTTGAGCTCTGGCTCTTTGGTCCCGCCTCTCAACCGTCAATCAACAGGTGTGTACAGATTCCTGAGCCTATTGGGCTCTATCATATCTACACTTGAAACTGTGTATCAGCCTCCACCACATCACTTCCTAAAGTGATGTGGTGTGTGTGTGTGTGTGTGTGTGTGTGTGTGTGTGTGTGTGTGTGTGTGTGTGTGTGTGTGTGTGTGTGTGTGTGTGTGAGTCCCTATCTCGTCAACCATAATACAAAATTGGAGAAGGTTCGGAGGTTTGCCACCAGACTAGTACCCGAACTGAGGGGCATGAGCAACAGGGAGAAACTACAGAAATTAAAGCTCTGTCGCTGGAAGACAGAAGTTAGAGGGGGACATGATCATCACATACACGATTCTCAGAGGAATTGATAGGGTTATCTTGAGGTTATCTGAGATGATTTCGGGGCTTAGCGTCCGCGCGACCCGGTCCTCGACCACACCACCTTTTTGTTACACACACTAGGAAGAAGCACGTAGCAGCTGTCTAACTCCTAGGTACCTATTTACAGCTAGGTGAAGAGAGGCATCAGGGTGAAAGAAACTCTTGACCATTTGTTTCCGCCTCCACTGGGGATCGAACACGGAACCTCAGGACTACGAATCCAAAGCGCTGTCCACTCAGCTGTCAGGCCCCATATGGGTAGATAAAGACAGTTTACTTAACACAGAGGGCACACACACTATGGAACACAGGTGGAAAAATGAGCCATAGAAACATTAGAAAGAATTCTTTTAGTGTCAACAAATGGAATGCACTAGGAAGTGATGTGGTGGAGGCTGACTCCATACACAGTTTCAAGTGTAGATATGATAGAGCCCAGTAGGCTCAGGAACCTGTACACCTGTTGATTGACAGTTGAGAGGCGGGACCAAAGAGCCAGAGCTCAACCCCCGCAAGCACAACTAGGTGAGAACACACACACAGAGGTATGCGACCTGAGGGCCCGTCCAGTCTCAGGTAATCCAAGGTCCACCAAACTTGGAGAGGCTCCAGCACCAGCCCTCCGTGGTGGTCACCCTCATCCACCCTCATCCACCTGCCTCCCTCATCCACCGTGCTCCACCTGCCACCATCATCCACCGTGCTCCACCTGGCCACCCTCATCCACCGTGCTCCACCTGCCACTATCATCCACCGTGCTCCACCTGCCACCTTCATCCACGAGGTGGAGGGAAGGGGAGGTGGAGGGAAGGGGTGAAGGACTGGAGGTATAAATTCTTACAGTGTTTATCAACGACAAGTTGTAAATAGTATTTGTCCAGTTCTGTTTATGTGACTGTCCTCATCTGTCGCCACCTGCTTGATGGGGTTCTGGGCGTTCTTCTACTCCCAAAGCCCGGCCCGAGGTCAGGCTTGACATGTGAGAGTTTGGTCCACCAGGCTGTTGCTTGGAGCGGCCCGCAGGCCCACATACCCACCACAGCCCGGTTGGTCCGGCACTTTTTTTTAGAAAACAGTCTAGTTTTCTCTTGAAGATGTCCACGGTTGTTCCGGCAATATTTCTTATAGTCGCTGGGAGGACGTTGAACAACCGCGGACCTCTGATGTTTATACAGTGTTCTCTGATTGTGCCTATGGCACCTCTGCTCTTCACTGTTTTTTTTTTATTTTACTGTGCAGATTTGGTACTTGGCCCTCTAGTATCTTCCACGTGTATATTATTTCATATCTCCGTGTCTCCATATCTCCATATCTTTGCAGTCTCCGTGGTGTAGTGGTAAGACACTCGCCTGGCGTTCCGCGAGCGCTATGTCATGGGTTCGTATCCTGGCCGGGGAGGATTTACTGGGCGCAATTCCTTAACTGTAGCCTCTGTTTAACGCAACAGTAAAATGTGTACTTGGATGAAAAAACGATTCTTCGCGGCAGGGGATCGTATTCCAGGGACCATAGGATTAAGGACTTGCCCGAAACGCTGCGCGTACTAGTGGCTGTACAAGAATGTAACAACTCTTGTATATATCTCAAAAAAAAAAAAAAAAAAAAAATCTCTCTCGTCTTCTTTCTAGTGAGTACATTTGGAGGGCTTTGAGACGATCCCAATAACTTAGATGCTTTATCTCGTCTATGCGTGCCGTATATGTTCTCTGTATTCCCTCTATTTCAGCAATCTCTCCTGCTCTGAAGGGGGAAGTGAGTACTGAGCAGTACCCAAGACGGGACAACACAAGTGACTTGAAGAGTACAACCATTGTGATGGGATCCCTGGATTTAAAAGTTATCGTAATCCATCCGATCATTTTTTGGCTGACGCGATATTTGCTTGGTTATGCTCCCTAAACGTTAGGTCGTCAGACATCATTATTCCCAAATCCTTTACATCCTGCTTTCCTACTATGGGCACATTTAATTGTGTTTTGTACCCTGTATTATGTTTAAGGTCCTCATTTTTATCGTATACGACAGACAAACAGACAGACAGACACATACAGACACATACAGACATTAGGCTACCACCCACAGTCTCCGCGACTACTCAAAAATTTAAATCAAGCCAATCAAACAAGATATTGCTACCTTGTCTGGCACGACCCGACGACTGGAGCTGAGGAGCTATCGCCCGACCCGACACTTTGTGATTACACAGAGAAACAATGAGGAAATACTTGCAGGGCGCCTCATTATGGGAGACCTCCAGCCAGATGACTCCTCACACACCAGGGGCTTCCTCACCACCTGTACCACTACCAGGGGATACAACGGTACCTGGGAGGGAGGGAAGAGGCCAGGAACGGTACCTGGGAGGGAGGGAGGAGGCCAGGAACGGTATCTATGAGAGGGAAGGGAGGCAGGAACGGTATCTAGGAGAGGGAAGGGAGGCAGGAACGGTATCTAGGAGAGGGAAGGGAGGCAGGAACGGTATCTAGGAGAGGGAAGGGAGGCAGGAACGGTATCTAGGAGAGGGAAGGGAGGCAGGAACGGTATCTAGGAGAGGGAAGGGAGGCAGGAACGGTATCTAGGAGAGGGAAGGGAGGCAGGAACGGTATCTAGGAGAGGGAAGGGAGGCAGGAACGGTATCTAGGAGAGGGAAGGGAGGCAGGAACGGTATCTAGGAGAGGGAAGGGAGGCAGGAACGGTATCTAGGAGAGGGAAGGGAGGCAGGAACGGTATCTAGGAGAGGGAAGGGAGACAGGAACGGTATCTAGGAGAGGGAAGGGAGGCAGGAACGGTATCTAGGAGAGGGAAGGGAGGCAGGAACGGGCCACACCAAGAGAGAGCAAGGGGCTGGGAAGAGTACCTGAGGCCCGGGGAAGTACCTGTGTGGAGTATACCTGGCTGAGGCCTACAGCGTCTCCGGCCACCAGTTACCTGATGAAGAGAGAGAGAACATAATGGTCTTAGACGCCTCTCACTAAAATGATTAACACATATTAATAATAAATGCAATATACCGTCAATATGGTATATTGGATAGACCGGTTGGGGAGGGAGGGAGCAGGAGGGGCAGGAATGTGGTCCCCCATCACCAGGTAACTCTCCCTCCCTCCCCCCCCTCCCCCCACACACACCTCTACTTGGCGAAAGTTGAACACCTCGAGGGGAAGGCCACCTGTAACCCCTCCACACCTGTAGCCCCTCCACACCTGTAACCCTCTCCACACCTGTACCTCCTATACACTACCTGTACCTCATTACACAACTGTACCACGCCTCACCTGTTCCCTTTATATCAGTACCCGCTCCGCACCTGTACCCGTCGCCTCTTCCACACCTGTGCCCCTCTGCACACCTGCACCCCCTCCACACCTGTACCCCCCCTCCACACCTGCAGCATCCATACACCTGTAGCTACCAACATCTACACCATTCCATACCTATACCACCTAACATCTACACCACTCCATACCTGTATCAAACACATATAATTTCTACACGCTTACCTCACCACACCTGCATCATCACTACATCTGTTATCACCCCTACACCTGCATTATCCATACATGTGTACGACCCTTTCCTAAAATAGCACACAACAGATTTAAACCTGGCTCCACTGGACAGTCTCAGAGCTCCGCGAACATCTGAACATAATCTCTAAATATCAGACAGCTGTAAATTTTTGCATGTCTGTGGGAAAAAGGCGAGGAATAAACATCTGTGGCTTTTCCTTCTTTATTAATAAAAATAACCTATATACAAACATGTGGAAGTGCCGGACCAACTGGGCTGTGGTGGGTATGTGGGCCTGCGGGCCACTCCAAGCAACAGCCTGGTGGACCAAACTCTCACAAGTCAAGCCTGGCCTTGGGCCGGGCTTGGGGAGTAGAAGAACTCCCAGAACCCCATCAAGCAGGTATCAAGCAGGCCCCCGTAGGTATCGGCAGCACGCCCGTGTGTGTGTGGTAGCCCACTACCACCACCTTGGTACCAGATCACCAGGCACCGGGGAAGGTTAAAGGTACCGGTCCAATACCTCTGGGCACGCTACCATCGGCGTCCTCGACGATCTACTCCAGGAACTTCATGACACATATATGATATCCATATAACTGTGGCCTTAAAGTAAGCTTCGTGATGGACAGACATAAACACACACGCCCGTACTGTGGAGGGCGGGGAGGGAGGGAGTGTGGTTGGGGGCGGGGAGGGAGGGAGGGAGTGTGGTGGGGGGGGGGGGCGGGGAGGGAGTGTGGTGGAGGGAGGGAGTGGTGGCGAAAGACAACCGACGCAGCAAATATCCGCATGTTTCCAAAGAAAGTTCAGGTGAAGGAGATCATGCGAGGGGGGGGCAAGGGACCAGGGGGGGGAGGCCTGGGTTTGGGGGGGAGGGAATGTGGTGAAAGACTGAGACAGCCGAGACACGAGAGTAGGGGGGGGGACAAGTTGCTCCGAGGAGGAGGTTGACAGACACTAGAAAAGGGCCAACAGGTGTAAGACAGGGGGGGAGACAGGTGCGAGACAGGGGGGAGACAGGTGCGAGACAGGGGGGAGACAGGTGCGAGACAGAGGGGAGACAGGTGCGAGACATGGGGGGAGACAGGTGCGAGGCAGGGGGGAGAGACAGGTGCGATACAGAGGGAGAGACAGGTGCGAGACAGAGGGAGAGACAGGTGCGAGACAGGGGGGAGAGACAGGTGCGAGACAGGGGGAGAGACAGGTGCGAGACAGGGGGAGAGACAGGTGCGAGACAGGGGGAGACAGGTGCGAGACAGGAAGCGAGAGACAGGTGCGAAACAGGGGGAGACAGGTGCGAGACAGGAAGCGAGAGACAGGTGCGAGACAGGGGAAGAGACAGGGCGAGAGACAGGTGCGAGACAGGGGAAGAGACAGGGCGAGAGACAGGTGCGAGACAGGGGAGGGAGAGATAGGTGCGAGACAGGGCGAGAGACATAGGGGAGGGGAAGAGACGTCAGAGGAACACAGCGCTATATAAGAGAGGAAGTCCAATATAATGCCCTTTTAGAGGCAGGCAGAAACAGGGGGAGGAACAGAGAGGCAGAAACGTAGCAGGAGTACGGATGGAGAGGGGGAAATGCCCAAGACTGGACTACGGTTTGTCATCAAGCCCACAAGCCCCGGGTCACTGACCTCTCTAGTGTGAAGAGGAGAGCCCCCCCCCCGGGTCACTGATCTCTCTAGTGTGAAGAGGAGAGCCCCCCCCCCGGGTCACTGACCTCTCTAGTGTGAAGAGGAGAGCCCCCCCCCCGGGTCACTGATCTCTCTAGTGTGAAGAGGAGAGCCCCCCCCGGGTCACTGACCTCTCTAGTGTGAAGAGGAGAGCCCCCCCCCCGGGTCACTGATCTCTCTAGTGTGAAGAGGAGAGCCCCCCCCGGGTCACTGACCTCTCTAGTGTGAAGAGGAGAGCCCCCCCCCCGGGGTCCCTGACCTCTCTAGTGTGAAGAGGAGAGCCCCCCCCGGGTCACTGACCTCTCTAGTGTGAAGAGGAGAGCCCCCCCCGGGTCACTGATCTCTCTAGTGTGAAGAGGAGAGCCCCCCCCCCCCGGGTCACTGACCTCTCTAGTGTGAAGAGGAGAGCCCCCCCTGGGGTCACTGACCTCTCTAGTGTGAAGAGGAGAGCCCCCCCCGGGGTCACTGACCTCTCTAGTGTGAAGAGGAGAGCCCCCCCCCCGGGTCACTGACCTCTCTAGTGTGAAGAGGAGAGCCCCCCCCCCGGGGTCACTGACCTCTCTAGTGTGAAGAGGAGAGCCCCCCCCGGGGTCACTGACCTCTCTAGTGTGAAGAGGAGAGCCCCCCCCCCCGGGGTCACTGACCTCTCTAGTGTGAAGAGGAGAGCCCCCCCCCCCCGGGGTCACTGACCTCTCTAGTGTGAAGAGGAGAGCCCCCCCCCCGGGTCACTGACCTCTCTAGTGTGAAGAGGAGAGCCCCCCCCCCGGGGTCACTGACCTTTCTAGTGTGAAGAGGAGAGCCCCCCCCCGGGTCACTGACCTCTCTAGTGTGAAGAGGAGAGCCCCCCCCGGGTCACTGACCTCTCCAGTGTAAAGAGGAGAGCCCCCCCCCCCACAGGGTCACTCGGGAGTAAATACCATTGAGATATACATTAAGTAACTTGAGGAGGACAAACAGGAAGAGGAAGAGGAGGAGAACAAACAGGAAGAGGAAGAGGAGGAGAACAAACAGGAAGAGGAAGAGGAGGAGAACAAACAGGAAGAGGAAGAGGAGGAGAACAAACAGGAAGAGGAAGAGGAGGAGAACAAACAGGAAGAGGAAGAGGAGGAGAACAAACAGGAAGAGGAGAACAAACAGGAAGAGGAAGAGGAGGAGAACAAACAGGAATATCAGAAAAGGTGAACAAAAAGGAACATGATGAAAAGGAGAAACAGAAAGAAAATGGAAATAAAATCAAGAAGAGGATAAAGAGATACGTGATGTGGAGGGAGAGGGAACAGGGAGAGGGGAGAGGGAGAGGGGGCAGGAAGAGGCGAATGAGAGGGGGAAGGAGAGGGGACAGGGAGAAGGGAATGAGAGGGGACAGGGAGAAGGGAATGAGAGGGGACAGGGAGAGGGGGAACAGGGGCAGAGGGGCAGCAAAACACCGTCCACCATATGATCAGACAATTCAGGAGCTCCATGAACTCCTGAACATATAGCCACTAAACATCAGACTGCAGCACCAAGCCATCAGGGTGTGGAACACCATCCAAATGTTAGAGGACCCAATGTTAGACAGATTGCTCCAAGATGAGACGCCCCGCTCCCACAACTGGTGGCCCAAGATGAGACGCCCCGCTCCCACAGCTGGTGGCCCAAGATGAGACGCCCCGCTCCCACAACTGGTGGCCCAAGATGAGACGCCCCGCTCCCACAGCTGGTGGCCCAAGATGAGACGCCCCGCTCCCACAGCTGGTGGCCCAAGATGAGACGCCCCGCTCCCACAGCTGGTGGCCCAAGATGAGACGCCCCGCTCCCACAGCTGGTGGCCCAAGATGAGACGCCCCGCTCCCACAGCTGGTGGCCCAAGATGAGACGCCCCGCTCCCACAACTGGTGGCCCAAGATGAGACGCCCCGCACCCACAACTGGTGGCCCAAGATGAGACGCCCCGCTCCCACAACTGGTGGCCCAAGATGAGACGCCCCGCTCCCACAGCTGGTGGCCCAAGATGAGACGCCCCGCTCCCACAGCTGGTGGCCCAAGATGAGACGCCCCGCTCCCACAGCTGGTGGCCCAAGATGAGACGCCCCGCTCCCACAGCTGGTGGCCCAAGATGAGACGCCCCGCTCCCACAGCTGGTGGCCCAAGATGAGACGCCCCGCTCCCACAGCTGGTGGCCCAAGATGAGACGCCCCGCTCCCACAACTGGTGGCCCAAGATGAGACGCCCCGCACCCACAACTGGTGGCCCAAGATGAGACGCCCCGCTCCCACAGCTGGTGGCCCAAGATGAGACGCCCCGCTCCCACAGCTGGTGGCCCAAGATGAGACGCCCCGCTCCCACAGCTGGTGGCCCAAGATGAGACGCCCCGCTCCTACAACTGGTGGCCCAAGATGAGACGCCCCGCTCCCACAGCTGGTGGCCCAAGATGAGACGCCCCGCTCCCACAGCTGGTGGCCCAAGATGAGACGCCCCGCTCCCACAGCTGGTGGCCCAAGATGAGACGCTCCGCTCCCACAGCTGGTGGCCCAAGATGAGACGCCCCGCTCCCACAGCTGGTGGCCCAAGATGAGACGCTCCGCTCCCACAGCTGGTGGCCCAAACGCTTCGATTTACTAGATGCAAACCCCGCCCCACAGTACATAATTCCCAGATGAAATACTGACCAGAATTCCCTCCCCCAATAAGTGGAAAAAATTGTGTATATATGTTAAATATATATTTATATATAAATCAACAAATAATAATAATAAAATAAAGAGCCTTAAACAGAACAACATGTGTGGAAGCATCGGAGTGTGTATATATGAATGCTACACAGTATTCATCTATGGACATCCATATATGGTGCAACACATGTGAAGAACCTCTCACACACTCACAGCTCCCTGACAAGAGGGAGCCAGCTTAGCTTAGCTGCCAACACCCACACATCGTGTCAGCAAGGCGGACAGCCCGCCTGCTTTCATACCTCTCACTGTATTTCCCACTTCTACACTTCCCTTCACCCATGCCTCTCCTTCCTCTTTACTCCCAAAAAGAAAATAAAAAAGGGAGAGTGAGGGGGAAACCAAAAAACAAGGTGGTGGAGGCGGCGAGTGAGAGAAGGTTATGGAGGTGAACGGTCTGAGCTGAGACTATGGCACTCCTGCCCCCCCCCCCCCTTCAGCACCACCTCACCCCTCAGCCCCACCACCACCCCTCAGCACCACCCCCACCCCTCAGAACCACCCCCACCCCTCAGCTCCCCACACTCACCCCTCAGCACCACCCCCACCCCTCCTCGTGGCCCTGGGTCCCCTCCCCGTGGCCCTGGGCCCCCTCCCCGTGGCCCTGGGTCCCCTCCCCGTGGCTCTGGGTCCCCTCCCCGTGGCCCTGGGTCCCCCCCGTGGCCCTGGGTCTCCTCCCCGTGGCCCTGGGTCCCCTCCCCGTGGCTCTGGGTCCCCTCCCCGTGGCTCTGGGTCCCCCCCGTGGCCCTGGGTCTCCTCCCCGTGGCCCTGGGTCCCCTCCCCGTGGCTCTGGGTCCCCTCCCCGTGGCCCTGGGTCCCCCCCGTGGCCCTGGGTCTCCTCCCCGTGGCCCTGGGTCCCCTCCCCGTGGCTCTGGGTCCCCTCCCCGTGGCCCTGGGTCCCCCCCGTGGCCCTGGGTCTCCTCCCCGTGGCCCTGGGTCCCCTCCCCGTGGCTCTGGGTCCCCTCCCCGTAGCTCTGGGTCCCCTCCCCGTGGCTCTGGGTCCCCTCCCCGTGGCCCTGCCCCCCCCCCCCCCCCGTGGCCCTGGCCCCACCCGTGGCCCTGCGTCCCTCACCCCGTGGCCCTGGGTCCCCTCCCAGTGGCCCTGGCCCCCCCGTTGCCCTGGCCCCCCCGTGGCCCTGGCCCCACCCGTGGCCCTGCGTCCCCCACCCCCGTGGCCCTGGTCCCCCCCGTGCCCCTGGGTTCCCCCTCCCCCGTGGCCCTGGGTTCCCCCTCCCCCGTGGCTCTGGTCCCCCCCGTGGCCCTGGCCCTACCCGTGGCCCTGGCCCCTCCCCGTGGTCCTGGGTTCTTGGTCTTCAGCCACATCCTGTGATTTATTCTCTGGCATTTGATCATATTTCAGATGGATTTATGAGCATAATAATGGTTACCTTGAGGTGATTCCGAGGATCAACGTCCTCGCGGCCCGGTCTTCTTCCACTCCAACTCATACACTTTCTACTTCTCAATCCAGTTCTCATTTTTGGGACTTGGAGCGTTGAAGACGTTAGAGGAAGTTCGCGTTGCGTTACCTCTGCTGACAGAGTCGAAACCACTTGGGCTGGACGGTAGAGCGACGGTCTAGCTTCATGCAGGTCGACGTTCAATCCCCGACCGTCCAAGTTGTTGGGCACTATTCCTTCCCCCCGTCCCATCCCAAATCCTTATCCTGATCACTTCCCAGTGCTATATAATCTTAATAGCTTGGCACTTCCCCTAAAAATTCCCTCCCTCCCTCTCAAGATTCAAAGGGATATAAATAAGATTTTACAAATATCAACACCAAATACAACAGGAAATAATGGACATCAAATGGATACGTTAAGAGCTAGGAGAGTCCATGGGAAATTACTTGTTTGGAAACAAGATTTGTTAATTTATGGAACGAAATTTGCGAGTAGCGCAATAGACGTGTGAGCACTGCCTTGTTTCACTGCTTCACCCACGTACTACAAATACTAATAATCACCAACAGAACCTAAACACCTGACCTAACCTAACCTATGCCTATATATACACAATATGCTAATATATTATAATATTAATTTATACTTGAGAAAATTCCCGTTTTGAATGAACAGCATGTTAAAATTTATGAATGCGTCTGTGGGGTCGACCGCTGGATGTAATGGACTTGAGTCGAGGACGGGTTGCTATAAATGCTTCATCCACGTACTACAAATACAAATAATCGCCAACAGAACCTAAACACCTAACCTAACCTATATCTATATATGCACAATATGCGATTATATTATAATATTAATATATATTTGAGAAAATTCCCGTTTTTTGAATCTTGAGGTTATCTTGAGATGATTTCGGGGTTTTAGTGTCCCCGCGGCCCGGTCCTCGACCAGGCCTCCACCCTCAGGAAGCAGCCCGTGACAGCTGACTAACACCCAGGTACCTATTTTACTGCTAGGTAACAGGGGCATAGGGTGAAAGAAACTTTGTCCATTGTTTCTCGCCGGCGCCTGGGATCGAACCCAGGACCACAGGATCACAAGTCCAGTGTGCTGTCCGCTCGGCCGACCGAATTAACAGCATTTAAAAATTTATGAATGCGTCTGTGGGGTCGACCGCTGGATGGAATGAACTTTAGTCGAGGACGGGTTGCTAAGCACAGTAGGCTGCATTTCACGCAGCCTCTCCTCGTATCTCATGTCTCTTACTTCTGGGACTAGTCTAGTGGCATACCTCTGAGCTTTTTCCAGTTTCATTTTGTGCTTGAAGGTACGGTCTCCATGCTGGGGCCGCATACTCCAGGATTGGTCTTACATATGTGGAATACAAGGTTCTGAATGATTCCTTGCTCAGGTTCCTGAAGGCAGTTCTGATGTTAGCCAGCCTTGCATACACCACAAATGTTATTCTTTTTATGTGGGTTTCAGGAGACAGGTTTGGTGTGATATCAACTCCTAGATCTTTCTCTCTGTCCGTTTCATGAAGACTTCATCTCCCATTCTGTCTCGCAGAATTCTCGCAGAAAGAGGCCAGACAATCCAGTGTCTGGCCTCCTATTTCCTCCTCCTAGTTTCATTACCTAACATTTACTATAGATGAACTGTAGTAGCCATTTATTGGACCATTCATTCAGTTTGTCTAGGTCATCTTGTAGCCTCATACTTCCTCTGTTTTAATCCTCCTCAGAATTTTTGCATCATCAGCAAACATTGAGAGGAATTATTCTATACCCTCTGGAAGATCATTTACATATATCAGAAACAGTATAGGTCCAAGGACTGAATCCTGCGGGACTCCACTTGTAACGTCTCGCCAATCTGAGACCTCACCCCTCACAGTGACTCGCTGTCTTCTGTTGCTTAGGTACTCCCTTATGTTCATTTGCCCTTATGTCAGAGTCGTTCAGAGTGAAGACTGGTTCTTCGTTCTCCCTCATTCTTGTGGGTTCCCTGACTTGCTGGCCTAAAAAGTTTTTTGTTGCCACTTCCAGTAGTTTAGCCCTCCATGCGGGAGGAGTGTGTGTCTGCTGTGGGTGTCTGCTGTGGGAGTGTGTGTCTGCTGTGGTAGTGTGTTTGTTGGCGGTGCAAGAGTTCTTCTACTCCCGAGCCTAGCCTGAGGCCAGGCTCGACTTATGATAGCTTGGTCCAACAGGCTGTTGCTTGGACCGGCCCGCACGCCCACATATCAACTAGAGTCTGGTTGGTCCGGCACTTATTGCAACACCTTATCTAAATGTATCTTGAAGATATTCACCTTCGTTGCTGCAATATTTCTAATGTTTGCTGGAGGGTGAGTCTGGATACCAGAATATAATCTATACAGGTGTGATAGGGTAAGTAGGTCACATGGAGGAGTGGGTCTGTATATTAGGGAAGACCTTGTCTGCTCCTATCTCCTTAACTCTACAAATGAGGTGGTAGAGGTACTGGGAGTAAAAATAGAGAAAATAAACTTAGTTATTATTCTAATATACAAACCACCAGATGCAACAGCTGAGGAATTCACAGAACACACAAACAAAATAGAGAATAGCCTTAATAATTTGGCGAACTCGATACCTGATATTATCTTCCTAGGTGACTTCAACCTGCCTAATCTAAGATGGAGAAAAGCAAACAATAATATTGTACCAGGAAATCTATCTGGACATAACCAACCACAGATTAGAGAACTGCTTAGATTCTGTGACAAATTTTCACTCAACCAGCAGATATCAGAGTCAACTAGAAACGAAAATATTCTAGATCTGGTCTTCACAAACAATGAAGACATAATCGGGGACATCTCAGATGCCACATACTCAGATCACAAGCTCATTGAAGTGCAAACTACCATCAATACTCAGAATAGAACTAAAACAACGATCAAGCGACAAGGATTATTCAGTAAATTATATGTTAATAATAATAAAAGGATAGACTGGGAGAAAATAAACAGGGAACTTACATTCTATGAGAAACTGTTCTAAGTAATAAAAAACCTACACAAGGAATAAAAAAAAAAACGCAATGAATAAAAAAACTGACTTCGGAAGCGTATGAACGTAGAACGAAAGCAACAAGGAGAAAGATAAGGGCAATACCGAGAAAGAATGCGGAAACGAGAAAGTTAGAACAAAAAACACAGAGGTAGCTAAGTCATGCACGGGTGCAAAAAATAAAAATACCAGCACAGATGAAAATATTTGCAGATATTATGCAAAAGAACAGTGCCGATATGGGACCAGAGGCACGGAATGCACATTCATTCATCCCCAAAAATGCCGAAACTTATTAGGGAAGGGCAGATGTCGTTTTGGTACAGAGTGTAGATATTCCACCCTAAGCTATGCAAGCTCTCACTTAATGAGAGGAAATGCTACGATCTTCATTGCCCTGATTTCCACGTTAGAGGTACACAGCGCTATATAAGAGAGGAAGTCCAATATAATAGCTATGAAATTTTTTTAGAGGCAGGCAGAAACAGGGGGAGGAACAGACAGGCAGAAACGTGGCAGGAGTACGGATGGAGAGGGGAAAATGTTCAAGACTGGACTACGATTCGTCATCAAGCCCACACATACTATACCCCCCCCCCCCCATCCCATTGAATTGATTGAATACCCCTTCTCGCTTGTTGGGTCTCTCAGACCTACTACCTTTATTTATGCTAGTTCGCACTTCAATGAGCCGAGTATTTAGTATCTGAGATTGTATTGTCTCATTAGTTCATCATTGTTTGTCAACAACAAGTCTAGTGTGTTTTCGTTCCTAGTTGGTTCTGTATCTGTTGATTGAGCGAGAATTTGTCACAGAACCTCAAAAGTTCTCTGACCTGTGGTTGGAAACATACGAGTCTGAGGAAATGGAATTGGAACAGAAAGCTATACAAGAGATAAAGAAAAATCCAAAATATTTTTTCACATACACAAAATCAAAATAAAAAACCTCAATCAGTATATTACCTTTAATTACAACTGAAGGTATCTACACAGAAGACAACAAAGAGATTAGTGTTATTCTAAAAAGCCAGTATGAGGCTATGTTTAGCACACCAATAAACAACATGAAAGTTGATGACCCAGACAGCTTCTTTATGAATGACATTCAAGCTGCAGATAATATAACGGATATTAACACGAACTCGAAAGACTTTGAAAGAGAAATTGACAATATGCCCATGCACTCAGCTCCTGGGCCTGACTCATGGAATTCAATATTCATAAAGAAATGTAAAGTACCAGTAGCGAGAGCACTCAGCGTAATATGGAGAAAGAGCCTGGATACAGGGGAGATACCAGCAGCACTTAAATTTAAATCTGCAGATATAGCTCCTCTGCACAAGGGGGGGGGGGGGGAGTAAAGCCTTGGCAGAAAATTATAGACCAGTGGTACTAACATCACACATAATAAAAGTTTTTGAAAGAGTGATTAGGAATTTCTCAAAATTTTATCAAATTTCTAGTTTTATGGAAAATAATGAGCTACACAATCCAAGTCAACATGGATTTAGAGCGGGAAGATCCTGCCTGTCACAGTTACTCAACCACTATGCAAGAATGGAAGAAAATGCAAGATTGAACCAGTGAAGAGCAGAGGTGCCATAGGCACAATCAGAGAGCACTGTATAAACATCAGGGGTCCGCGGTTGTTCAACGTCCTCCCAGCGAGCATAAGAAATATTGCCGGAACAACCGTGGACATCTTCAAGAGAAAACTGGACGGTTTTCTAAGAGAAGTTCCGGATCAGCCGGGCTGTGGTGGGTACGTGGCCCTGCGGGCCGCTCCAAGCAACAGCCTGGTGGACCAAACTCTCACAAGTCGAGCCTGGCCTCGGGCCGGGCTTGGGGAGTAGAAGAACTCCCAGAACCCCATCAACCAGGTATCAACCAGGTACTATGACAAAATCACAGCAGCTCTAGACGAAAAGCAAAATGCAGATGTTGTATACACAGACTTTGCAAAGGCATTCGACAAATATGACAATGGAGTGATAGCACACAAAATGAGGTCAATGGGTATAACTGGTAAGTAGGACGCTGGATACTCAATTTCCTGTCGAACAGAACAGAAAGAGAAACAGTCAATCATATAAAATCGAGTCCAAGTGCAGTTAAAAATTTTGTACCTCAAGGTACCGTCCTTGGACCACTGCTGTTCCTTATTCTCATATCAGATATAAACAAAAATATAAGTCACATCTTCGTGTCATACTTTACAGATGACACAAAAATTAGCATGAAAATTGCCTCTGTTGAAGACATGGAAAAATTACAAGCAGATATCAAATCAAATCAAATCAAATCAAATGTTTATTTAGGTAAGGTACATACATACAAGAGATTTTACAGAGTGATGGATTTATAGATAGGGCTAGAACATACAATGCCTAAAGCCACTATTACGCAAAGCGTTTCCGGCATTTCTATCTATATATCATTATATCAACGATTGGGCAGCAGAAAATAACATCATGTTTAACAGTGATAAATTCCAGGTACTCAGGTATGGCCAAAATAGGGATCTGGAACATAATAAACACAATCGAACTGAACACTGAACACAACACTGAACCAATCGAATCTGCCCATAGCAGGAAAACAGCATGTGAAGGATTTGGGAATAATGATGCCTGACGATTTAATGTTTAGGGAGCATAACCAAGCAAATATTGCGTCAGCCAGAAAAATGATCGGATGGATTACAAGTCACTTGTGTTGTCCCATCTCGAGTACTTCTCAGTACTCACTTCCCCTTTCAGAGCAGGAGTGATTGCTGAAATAGAGGGAATACAGAGAACATATATGGCACGCATAGACGCGATAAAGCACCTAAATTATTGGGATTGTCTCAAAGCTCTCAAAATGTACTCTTTGGAAAGAAGACGAGAGAGCAATCAAATAATATATACATGGAAGATACTTGAAAGCCAGGTCCCAAATTTGCACAGAAGAATAACAACATATTGACGCGAAAGATACGGAAGGAAATATAGAACAGAACCAGTGAGGACTAGAGTTACCATAGGCACAATCAGAGAACACTGTCTAAACATCAGAGATCTACAGCTGTTCAACACCTTGCTTGCTTGATATCTACTTGATGGCGTTCTGGGAGTTCTTCTCCTCCCCAAGCCCGGCCCGAAGTCCGTCCTGAGGCCAGGCTTGACTTGTGAGGGATTGGTCCACCAGGCTGTTGCTTGGAGCGGCCCGCAGGCCCACATACCCACCACAGCCCGGTTGGTCCGGCACTTCGTGAAGAAAATTATCTAGTTTCCTCTTGAAGATGTCCACGGTTGTTCCGGCAATATTTCTTATGCTCGCTGGGAGGATGTTGACCAACCGTGAACCTCTGATGTTTATACAGTGTTCTCTGATTGTGCCTATGGCACCTCTGCTCTTCAATGGTTCTAGTCTGCATTTTCTTCCATATCGTTCACTCCAGTACGTTGTTATTTTACTGTGAAGATTAGGGACCTGACCCTCCATTATTTTCCATGTGTATATTATTTGATATCTCTCTCGTCTCCTTTCTAGTGAGTACATCTGGAGAGCTTTGAGACGATCCCAATAATTTAAGTGTTTTATCGTGTCTATGCGTGCCGTATATGTTCTCTATATTCCCTCTTTCAGAAAACTCTCCCGCTCTGAAAGGGGAAATGAGTACCGAGCAATACTGATAGAATGTTACTCTTTGCATTCTTTATGACAGAAAATTGAAAATGCCCATTTTAACCGTTATTTCTGTTGATTTCATTTTATAGGCTATCCCTCTGTTGTCACACTTGTCGAATACCTTTGCAATGTCTGTGTATACAACGTCTGTACTTTGTTTTTCTTCTAAAGCTTATTAATTTTGTCATAGTGGTTGAGTAACCGCGACAAGGAAGGATCTTCCCCACGAAATTCATGTTGTCCTGGGTTGTGAACTTTATTATTGCCCATAGTTTTTCACAAAGCTTTACTACCTCCCTTATGCAGTGGAGGTATATCTGCTGATTTATGTGCTTCTGGGAATATATCCTGCATCCAGGTTTTTTCTCCATATTACACTGAGCGCTCGTGCATTCTTTACGGTACTGTACTTTACATTTCTTTGCGAATATTGAGTTCGAGGAGTCCGGACCCAGGGCTGAGTGCATGGGCATTTTCATTCCATTTCTTTATTATGCACCCCATACCCGTCCCATTGGTGGTGTGGAAATGGTTAAAGAGGAACATAATAGGTTCAGGAACTGAACCCCAAAGTTCGTTTAGTTAAACAAGTGACAATCTTTTGAAGCTAGTTACACAATTGTTAATATTACAAGGGCATCTTGTCATTTTACATGTCAAAGTCTTTTGTGTTCGTGTTAATATCAGTTATATTCTCTGGGGTTTGGATGTCCACGGTTGGACATCAAGAAACTGTTCGGATATTTTTCTTTGTTGTCATAGTCGTGTCTCCTTAAGTATTTCCGTGATTTGTTTCCCTTCTTGTGAAGAGTCGTCTGCATTCTCTTTCTAGTGGTCCTCTTTCTGACCCTCCGCAGAGGCACATGCTTCAAGCACACTTTGTACTCTTCGACAATTGCTCTAGTCCCTGTGTGCGAGTTTTCTTACTTAAGACTGTTTCCCATTGATGTTTGGTAGCTCTGTATTTATTATATTCAAGTCAATCCTCTAATTGCTAAAACTGAATTGTACTGAACCCTTCTCGCTTGTTCTTTTGTAGCTCTTACGGGTATTGATGCTAGTTTGGACTTCAATGAGCTTGTGGGTTGAGAATCTAGTGTCTGAGATTGTAATGTCCCTGATTATTTCTTCATTCTTTGAAGATTAAGTCGAGTGTGTTTTCGGTCCCAGTTGGCTCTGTTATCTGGTGGTTGAGCGAAAATTTGTCACAGAATCTCAATAGTTCTCTGACCTGTGGTTGGTTATTTCCAATTTGATTTCTTGTCATAATATTATTGTCTGCTATTCTCCATCTTAAACTGGGTCTCCAAGGAAGAGGAGCATGCTGGGCAGAGGAGAGCATGGAGGGCACGGGGGAGAGCGTGGAGGGCAGGGAGAGAGAGGGCAGAGAGAGGGAGGACAGGGAGAGGGAGGGCAGGGAGAGGGAGGGCAGGGAGAGAGAGGGCAGGAAGAGAGAGGGCAGGGAGAGAGAGGGCAGGGAGAGGGAGGACAGGGAGAGGGAGGGCAGGGAGAGGGAGGGCAGGGAGAGAGAGGGCAGGGAGAGAGAGGGCAGGGAGAGGGAGGACAGGGAGAGGGAGGACAGGGAGAGAGAGGGCAGGGAGAGGGAGGACAGGGAGAGGGAGGACAGGGAGAGAGAGGACAGGGAGAAGGAGGGCAGGGAGAGGGAGGGCAGGGAGAGGGAGGGCAGGGAGAGGGAGGGCAGGGAGAGGGAGGGCAGGGAGAGGGAGAACAGGGAGAGGGAGGGCAGGGAGAGGGAGGGCAGGGAGAGGGAGGCCTGGCGCAAGAGACGAGCGTCTTAGGGACATTCTTCAGCACAAATACAAGCTGTTTACACAAGAGTGTATATTTATATTCACTGTTTAATCTCAGATGCCAGAGTGAGATAAACGATGTATTGGGAGGGAGGGGTTGATGCCCGCCCGTGGGGACGGCAGCGTGTACACACACACTGTGCTGGTGACGGCAGCGTGTACACACACACTCTGCTGGTGACGGCAGCGTGTACACACACTGTGCTGGTGATGGCAGCGTGTACACACACACACACTGTGCTGGTGATGGCAGCGTGTACACACACTGTGCTGGTGATGGCAGCGTGTACACACACTGTGCTGGTGATGGCAGCGTGTACACACACTGTGCTGGTGATGGCAGCGTGTACACACACACACACACACTGTGCTGGTGATGGCAGCGTGTACACACACACACACTGTGCTGGTGATGGCAGCCTCTGCTGGTGATGGCAGCCTCTGCTGGTGATGGCAGCCTCTGCTGGTGATGGCAGCCTCTGCTGGTGATGGCAGCCTCTGCTGGTGATGGCAGCCTCTGCACACACTCTGCTGGTGATGCTCTAGCTCATGCCCTTGTCACCTAGGTCCTGCCCTTGAGGTGGTTTCGGGGCTTAGCGTCCTCGCGGCCCGGTCCTCAACCACGTCTCCTCGTTACTGGACTGATCACCCAGGCTGTTGGACGCGGCTGCTCGCAACCTGACGTATGAGTTAGACCCTGGTTGATCAGGTATCAGGTGATCAGCCTGGTTGATCAGGTACCAGGTGATCAGCCTGGTTGATCAGGTTAGTCTAGTATTATTAACCGGTTCGCCGTCATCTTTGTGTGTGTGTGTATTATTTGTGCCTGAGATCTGGCTCTTTCGGCCCGCCTCTCAACTATCAATCGATCAACTGATTTTTTTTCCACACCCACACACAAACACACACACGAAGCAGACCGTAGCAGCTGTCCAACTCCCAGGTACCTATTTACTGCTAGGTGAACAGGCGCATCAGAGTGAAAGAAACTCTGGCCATTTGTTTCTGCCATCGCCGGGGATCGATCCCCGGTCCCTAGGACTAGGAATCCCGAGCGTTGTTCACTCAGCTCTCAGGCTCCCTGTGTGTGTGTGAAACACATTCCTCCCCCCCCCCCAACTCTCCCACGGGCCAGGTGTTTCAGTAAGCCAGTTTGAGCAGTTGTGCCAACTGAAACATCATTCAATTTTATCGCAATACCCTTTTCTTGTGTTTAATCACAGGCGCCATCACATCACAACTCATATGTACAAGACTTGTCAAGTGGGGTGTGTATGAGTCGTCTGGCACACAGTGTTACCACACACAGGTGGTGGTGGTGGGGGGGGGGGGGGGGGAGGAGACGGTTGAAGCGGCGTAGATCTGGCAACAGTTGTAACGGCCACGAGCCAGGGGGGGGGGGTTACCCACTGACCACACCCCAACAACTATCCCCCCCCCCAAACAACATCACATACTCACCTTTCACCCCCCCCCCCCCCCTTCCAACCCCAATCCATGTACACTACTTGCATTCCTCGTTACTTGTAAAGTAGCCTATGTGAGAACACACACACACACACACACACACACACACACACACAGCGATGAAAGAGTTAGTGAGGCAGATCCTGACAGTTGCAATAGTGGAAACTAAAATAAATGGCATGATCTCGGATGCAATCTTTCCAGAGAGGTACCAGGTGATAAGACAAGAGAGGACACAGAGACAGGGAGGAGTAGTGGCACTCCTAATAGAGCAGAAATGGAAGTTTGAAGACCTGGAAAATCGGGGTATTAATTATTATTATTATTAACATCTTTATTGTCAAAATTAATTAAATTTTGCCTAATTTGAGGATTTTGATAAAGTCTTATTAAAGTGAGGATAATGCTAGTATTCACTGTCACGCAGGACAGAGGGTCATACATAAGACAATAGGTCTAAACTGTAGGCTGAAGCACATATATATATCATGGTTACAATCAATGTTTTAATATATGGATATGTGAAAACAACTTTCTACTGTGCACTGCCACACAAGGGCAGGGATGGGTTCATAAGTGATGCAGCTTAGAAGTAATATACATATAAATTGTTCTTCATTCTTTAAAATGAACAAGCAAATTTTGGATAAATTGTTAGGATGTCGTCCAGAACACCTGAGTCAATGAAATAGTTACACAGTTGGTGGTACAATAGGCCAGGAGGTCTAAAGTCCTTTACGGTTTCACATTCATTAATATAGTGTTCTAGTGAATGCATTAAAGGTTTATCACAGAGTTTACAATCTGAGTATTCTGGTAGTGGCTCAGCCTCACTAACCTGCCAGATGTGTCTATAGCCAAGGCGAATTCGCGCAGAGACTACATCACATTGCCTGGTCCGGTTACTGTGCTGACCATACAAATACCTATTATTACAAAACTTGTCATAGCTTTTAATACTGCAGCTTTCAGGTCTCTGGGCATTTATTAGTTCTTCTAAATCTGAATTACTTTCTTTAATTTGTATGTTTCTAATAATTGCATTAGATAGTCCAAAGTCATAATCAATGTTTTCTTTCCTGCAAGCCTCATTGGCCAATCGATCTACAAAGTCATGTCTTCCAACTCCAACATGGGATGGGATCCACACAAATTTTATACAATAGTTATTATCATTGGCAAAAATATTACATTCCATTTAATATTACAAGCTACTTCAGACATACATTGTGATGGGTTATTTAAGGACTGCAGAGCACTTTTAGAGTCACAGAAAATAACTCCACCACCATTGAGCTTAAGGTACTCAGTGGCTAGATAAATGCCCAGTAGCTCGGTCTGTGTCGTGCTTGCCCAGTTGTTCACTCTCTGTGTACTAGACATGATCATTTCATTCCCTTTATATACTGCACATGCACAACCTGTTCTACCAGTGCCTAACTGCACAGAGCCATCAGTAAAGGCATAGGATTCAGTCGGTTTGAGAATTTGAAGATGACTGTCAATAGCTTCTAATGTTATACATCTCAAAATGTCAGTGTTATACATTTGTTTTACACTGATGGGAGTATAATGCAGAGAGACCTCCACATCTTTCCAAGGGGGACTATAATGAACAGTTTTATCAGGGTTAAGAGACACATTCAGTTTCTGAAGATTATAGGCACAACAACTGAGCCACACACTGTAGGGAGCTTTTTGCGGCGGATTGAGGGAACAGTCAGAATTGTTTAGAATGGATCTCAATTTAATTTGGATAGAGCTGGGGTGACCATTATTTTTCAAAGTTTTGAAACCTATTTGTGCTTGCGGGAGTTGAGCTCTGGCTCTATGGTCCCGCCTCTCAACTGTCAATCAACTGATGTACAGATTCGTGAGCCTACTGGGCTCTATCATACCTACATTTGAAACTGTGTATGGAGTCGGCCTCCACCACATCACTGCCTAATGCATTCCATCTGTTAACTACTCAGACACTGAAAAAGTTCTTTCTAACGTCCCTGTGGTTCATGTGGGTACTTAGTTTCCACCTGTGTTCCCTTGTGAGTGTACCACCCGTGTTAAATAATCCATCCTTGTCTGCCCTGTCAATTCCCTTGAGAATTGTGTAGGTAGTGATCATGTCTCCCTGAGCTCCTCTGTTTTCCAACGACGTGAGGTGCAGTTCAAACAGTCTGTCCTCATAACTCATGCCTCTTAGTTCTGGGACTAGTCTAGTGGCATACCTCTGAACTTTTTCCAGCTTCGTCTTGTGCTTGACAAGGTACGGGCTCCATGCTGGGGCTGCATACTCCCGGATTGGTCTTACATATGCGGTATACAAGGTTCTGAAGGATTCCTTACACAGGTTTCTGAAGGCAGTTCTGATGTTAGCCAGCCTCGCATAGGCCGCTGATGTTATTCTTTTGATGTGTGTGTGTGTGCTTTCCTAATTGCTTGCTGGGGTTGAGCTCTGGCTCTTTGGTCCCGCCTCTTAACTGTCAATCAACTGGTGTACAGGTTCCTGAGCCTACTGGGCTCTATCATATCTACATTTGAAACTGTGTATGGAGTCAGCCTCCACCACATCACTTCCTAATGCATTCCATTTGTCTACTACTCTGACACTGAAAAAATTCTTTCTAACGTCTCTATGGCTCATTTGGGCACTCAATTTCCACCTATGTCCCATTAGTGTGTGTGCCCCTTGTGGTAAATAATCTGTCTTTATTTACCCTATCAATTTCTCTGATAATCTTGTATGTGGTGATCATGTTCCCTCTAACTCTTTTGTCTCCCAATGACGTGAGGTTTAATTCCCGTAGTCTCTCCTCGTAGTTCATACCCCTCAGCTCGGGTACTAGTCTGGTGGCAAACCTTTGAACCTTTTCCAGTTTAGTCTTATGCTTGACTACATATGGACTTCGTGCTGGAGCCGCATACTCCAGGATTGGTCTGACATATGTGGTATACAAAATTCTAAAAAATTCCTTACCTTACCTTGAGGTCACCTTGGGGTGCTTCTGGGGCTTAGCGTCCCCGCGGCCCAGTCGTCGACCAGGCCTCCTAGTTGCTGGACTGATCAACCAGGCTGTTGGACGCGGCTGCTCGCAGCCTGACGTATGAGTCACAGCCTGGTTGATCAGGTATCATTTGGAGGTGTTATCCTTACACAAGTTTCTAAGGCCGTTCTTATGTTAGCCAACCTGGCGTACGCCGCTGATGTTATCCTCTTGATATGAGCTTCAGGGGACAGGTCTGGCGTGATATTAACACCCAGGTCTTTCTCTCTCTCTCTGACTCTTGAAGTATTTCATCTCCCAAATGATACTTTGTTTCTGGTCTCCTGCTACCCCTACCTTCACTGCATTACATTTACTTGGGTTAAACTCTAACAGTGTGTGTATGTGAGTGTGCGTGCGTGCGTGTGCGTGCGTGCGCGTCGTGTAGTGTGTACGTCGCAGGACTGTCCCTGATACCCCCCTATTGATTTATCGATGTCGTGAGTGACTTAGCCATCGCAGCCGCCGCCTGCTGGGAAGTGTCCTTAATGCGTCTCTAGTCGCCTCATCTTCAGATCCTAGCACCTTAGTCCTAAGGACCGAGGCCCCCCCCCTCCCCCTCTCTTAAGCATCACGGTCTTAGCACCGTGATGCCTTGGTCTAAGGTCCTTGTCCTCACATGCGTGCACCCCTTCTCAGGGGCTTGTGCTAAAGAATAATAATAAATAGCAAAATAATAGCTAATAATAGCAAAAGGACCTCCGAGGTCCCAACACCCGTATTCTCCTTGATGCCTGGTTGATGGGGTTCTGGGGGTTGTTCTACTCCCCAAGCCCGGCCCCAGGCCAGGCTTGACTTGTGAGAGTTTGGTCCACCAGGCTGTTGCTTGGAGTGGCCCGCAGGTCCACATACCCACCACAGCCCGGTTGGTCCGGCACTCCTTGAAGAAAACAATCTAGTTTCCTCTTGAAGATGTCCACGGTTGTTCCGGCAATATTTCTTATAGTCTCTGGGAGGACGTTGAACAACCGCGGACCTCTGATGTTTATACAGTGTTCTCTGATTGTGCCTATGGCACCCCTGCTCCTCACTGGTTCTATTCTGTATTTTCTTCCATATCGTTCACTCCAGTACGTTGTTATTTTACTGTGTAGATTTGGGACCTGGCCACCCTTACATTGAAGTTACCTTGAGTTGTTTTCAGGGCTTAGCGTCCCCGCGGCCCTGTCGTCGACCAGGCCTCCTCGTTACTCGACTGGTCAACCAGACTGTTGGACGCGGCTGCTCGCAGCCTGACGTTTGAATCACAGCCTGGTTGATCAGGTATCCTTTAGTGGTGCTTATCGAGTTCTCTCTTGAACACTGTGAGGGGTCGGCCAGTTATGCCCCTTATGTGTAGTGGAAGCGTGTTGAACAGTCTCGGGCCTCTGATGTTGATAGAGTTCTCTCTCAGGGTACCTGTTGCACCTCTGCTCTTCAACGGGGGTATTCTGCACATCCTGCCATGCCTCCTGGTCTCATGTGATGTTATTTCTGTGTGCAGGTTTGGGACCAGCCCCTCTAATATTTTCCACGTGTAAATTATTATGTATCTCTCCCGCCTGCGCTCAAGGGAATATAGATTTAGGCTCTTTAGTCGGTCCCAATAGTTTAGATGATTTACTGAATGGATTCTAGCAGTAAAGGATCTCTGCACGCTCTCCAGGTCAGCAATTTTTCCAGCTTTGAAAGGGGCTGTCATTGTGCAGCAGTACTCCACTCTAGAGAGCACAAGCGTCTTGAAGAGTATCATCATCGGTATACCATCTCTAGTGTGAAAGGTTCTTGTTATCCAAACTGTCATTTTTCTTGCAGTTGTGACAGCTACTTTATTGTGCTCTTTAAAGGTAAGGTCTTCCGACATGAGTACACCCAGATCCTTTACATTGCTTTTTCGTTGTATGTCATGATTTGACTGAGTTTTGTACGTGATTTCCGTTTTAATATTTTCATTTTTCTGTAACGCAAGAGCTAGAACTTATCTTCATTAAATTTCATATTATTTTCTGTAGCTCATTGAAAGACCTGATTAATATCTGATTTGAGGTTCGCTGTGATCTCTATGTTATCTACTCTCATGAAAATCCTAGTGTCACCTGCAAAGGATGATACAGTGCTACAGATTGTGTCCTTGTCTATGTCCAAGGATGGACATAGACAAGGATCTCTTTTTTTCATATGAGGATGAGAAAAAGTACTGGAGCAAGCACAGTACCCTGGGGGACTGAGCTCTTCACAGTTGATGATCCGGATTTTATTTTGTTGACTATTACACACTGGATTCTGTTAGTCAGGAAATTGTAGATCTATCTGCCTATTTTTCCGGTAAGTTCAGGTCCTCCAGTAATTCCGTCCCTCCAGTATTTTCCATGTGTATATTATTTGATATCACTCTCGCCTCCTTTCTAGTGAATACATTTGGAGAGCTTTAGGACGATCCCAATAATTCAGGTGCTTTATCGCGTCTATGCGTGGCGTATATGTTCTCTGTATTCCCTCTATTTCAGCAATCTCTCCTGCTCTGAAGGGTGAAGTGAGTACTGAGCAGTACTCAAGACGGGACAATACAAGTGACTTGAAGAGTACAACCATTGTGGTGGGATCCCTGGATTTGAAAGTTCTCGTAATCCATCCGATCATTTTTCTGGCCGACGCAATATTTGATTGGTTATGCTCCCTAAGTATTAGGTCGTCAGACATCATTATTCCCAAATCCTTAACATGCTGCTTTCCTACTATGAGCAGATTCGATTGTGTTTTGTACCCTGTACTATGTTTACGGTCCTAATTTTTACCGTACCTGAGTACCTGGAATTTATCACTGTTAAACATCATGTTATTTTCTGCTACGCAATCGAAAACTTTATTAATATCTGCTTGTAGTTTTTCAATGTCTTCAGCAGAGGTAATTTTCATGTTGATTTTTGTGTCATCTGCAAAGGATGATACGAAGCTGTGACTTGTATATTAGTCTATATCTGATATGAGAATAAGGAAAACCCGTGGTGCAAGGATTGTACCTTGAGGTACAGAACTTTTAACTGCGCTTGGACTCGATTTTATATAGTTGACTGTTACTCTGTGTTCTGTTCGACAGGAAACTGAGTATTCAGCGTCCTACTTTACCAGTTATTCCCATTGACCTCATTTTATGTGCTATCACTCCATGGTCTTATTTATCGCATATATCGAATAACAGGTCCTAGCAACCTTATTTTTTAACATAGTTATCTGGTCATTTATGCAGTTACTTTAGACTATATGAAGAATTGCATAGTTTGTGTCGAGAGCTACTTTCTGTAGTACACTTGAGTAGCCCAGTGACGCAATGTGCACACTTCGGAAGTCACTTGACGCAACAGGCGCACTTCTGGAGGCCAAACAACGCAAAAGACGCACTCGTGAGTGCCACACTACACCAGAGACGCATTTCCTGCAGCTGCACGACACATTCCTTGCAACATCGTGACGCAAGACAAGCAATTTTGGCAGCAGCCTCATGACGCAAGATGATCCTGTCACTCGCCACACGCTGAACCCAGGCGAGCGATGGAACGCCTGGCGCTCGTCCTTGTGTTCGGGATAAAATACAGCTCGACCTGGCGTAGGTCCAGGTGTTTGGGGGAGGGAAAGCTGGTGTTTGTCTTGTTCAGTGAAGTTCATCTGGTGGGGTGATGTAGTCTGGTCCTTCGCTGACAGTTCTTACCCAACAGTTCGTAGAACTGCGTCGGTAGCCTGATGCAATGACCCGAATCCGTTATTTCTTGCCATATTCGATTGTAAAGGTATGCATGTAATTACCCCCTATTATTACCGTTTCAAGATCGTACTGCTCAACTTAATAGCGATACTGTGTATTTTGAATGTCTAGATCATGTCTCCTCTTCCTCCTTTCTTCTAGTGTTGTTAGGTAAAGCTCTCAGAGTCTATCACCTCAGCTCAGTCTTCCCCTCACATTCTGGGAGTATTCTTATGGCAAACCCAGATCATTTCCCCATCCTTGTTTTGTGCATCTTAAAGTGTGGTTCCCGGCTGGTGCGGCGGACTCTCCCGTTGTGAGGACCCGCGCTGGTTCCCGGCTGGTGCGGCGGACTCTCCCGTTGTGAGGACCCGCGCTGTAAACACATCTTGGAGAGTATCACTGTTACCTGAAGGTTGTCTTATTATTGGCCACCTTAGCAGGTGTTGGTGTGGTGACCTGTGTGAGCTTCCGGAGAGAGGCTCCGTGTCACGGGTACTCCCACACGCTGCTTATTATTGCTCCTCTGACTCCAGGTAACACCTTTGTATGCCCACACTCATCTTCATGACCTTTGTATGCCCACACTCATCTTTATGACGTTTGTATGCCCACACTCATCTTCATGACGTTTGTATGCCCACACTCGTCTTCATGACCTTTGTATGCCCACACTCGTCTTCATGACCTTTGTATGCCCACACTCATCTTCATGACCTTGCACTTATCTGGATTGAAGTTATTAACAGTTTGAGCGATAATGTTTGCAGGTTATCTAAGGTCTTCTAGGATCCTTCTGCACACCTGGAAGGGGTTTCGGGAGTTCTTCTACTCCCTGAGCCCGGCCTGAGGCCAGGTTCGACGTGTGATAACTTAGTCCAACAGGGAGTTGCTTGGAGGGGCCCGCAACAGCCTGTTGGACCAAGTTATCACAAGTGGAGCCTGGCCTCAGGCATGCATATTAAGGTCACGACAGACAGCGACACATAATAGTTTAGTTCATCAGTTATGTCATCTATATACTGAAGGCATAATGCTCTGATGCATTTACAGCTCCATTAATACCATTCCCATTCTTCGACATTTCACCTCTTATTTTAAGTCTTTCCTACTTATGTGTCAGTTTCCCACCCAATATAGTAGTCTAGCAGTTACTCTGCTCTGGTTCTCTAGCTTGTGCAATAGTCTCACATGTTGGTCGGTGCCAAATGTGTTCTGGCAGTCACACAGTATGCAGTCGCCCCACCCATGTTTGATCCCAGTCATTCTATCTTACAACTCCAATAGGTTGGGCAGGCCCGACTGCCCTTCACTGTACCCATGATGGGGCAGTGCTGCCAGCGCGCGCCTCCTCCCTGCTTCTCCAACCTTATTACTTGAGCGTCCAACTCTTCTCAAGACTCACCCTCTAAACAAAGGGGACTAACTGGCCCACCCCTCACCGTGTTTAAGGGGAAACTTGATAAACACCTCTAATGGATACCTGATCAACCGGGCTGTGATTCATATATAATTAGGCAGGGGGTTAAGGCGTGTAAGAGCCTAGTTGACCAAACCGACAACCAGGGGGATCTGGTTAGTTATCGGGCAGATTGTACATTAATTCCCGGAACTATCAATAGACAGACACAAGGCAGATAAGATTGTAAGTGAGTGTGTACTCACTGGGCTCTCACTCACCCAAGAGAGGCACCACGAGTGAGCGTGGTGCGTTTCTTGAACCCCAACAAGAACCCCATCAACCCCTGGTTGATGGGGTTCTGGGAGTAGTTCTAGTCCCCAAGCCCGGCTCGAGGCCAGGCCTGATTTGTGAGAGTTTGGTCCACTAGGCTGTTACTTGGAGCTGTACGCAGGTTACCTTCAGGTTACCTTGAGGTGCTTCCGGGGCTTAGCGTCCCTGCGGCCCGGTCGTCGACCAGGCCTCCTGGTTGCTGGACTGGTTTTATCTTGAAGATATCCACGGTTGTTCCGGCAATATTTCTTATGCTCGCTGGGAGGATGTTGAACAATCGTGGGCCTCTGATGTTTATACAGTGTTCTCTGATCGTTCCTATGGCACCTCTGTGGGCTCTGACTCCCAGTGAGCGTGTACTCACTGGACCCTCACTCATCCATGAGTCTGGCCACGAGAGACAAAGGCTGAGTATCAGAACCACCGCCTCAGGCGTCTCAACAGTAACGTACACAACCACCTCACAAAACAACTAACTCAACAAATATATAACTGGACACAGACGGAGACAAACAAATCACAGAAAGCAGTAAACAAACGATATTTACTGTGCTTAATTAGCCCAAGTGAAGGCGCTCTCAAGGCGCTCCACCCCCCCCCCTCACGACTAAGGAGAAGGGGGGCCTTAAGTCGTTTCTTCTTTTCACTTGCCCCAACGTACAAAATACAACGTGCTAACCTAACCAGAAACGTACGAACCCAAGCCACCCACCTGACCCGAGCTAACACTGAAAACGTTGGATATTTGCGAGCCGCTCCTGTTCATAGTACTGTGTAAAGTGTACGTTAAGGACCATAACGTGCAAAATGAGACATACTAACTGAGAGGCAGCAAGAGGTATCCATCGTGGGTTCTGTAAGAGAAGGTGTTCCTTCATGTTACCGGTTTACCCGTTGAGGATTTTTAGAGTTGTTCTAGTCCCGCAGCCCGGAGTGTTGAACAGTCTCGGGCCTCTGATGGTGATACTTCTCTCTCAGAGTACCTGATAGAGCGCAGGCGGGAGAGATACATAATAATTTACACGTGGAAAATATTAGAGGGGCTGGTCACAAACCTGCACACAGAAATAACATCACATGAGACCAGAAGGCATGGCAGGATGTGCTGAATACCCCCGTTGAAGAGCAGAGGTGCAACAGGTATTCTGAGAGAGAACTATCAACATCAGAGGCCCGAGACTGTTCAACACGCTTCCACTACACATAAGGGGCATAACTGGCCGACCCCTCACAGTGTTCAAGAGAGAACTTGACAAACACCTCCAAAGGATACCAAATGATCAACCAGGCTGTGATTCGTACGTCAGGCTGCGAGCAGCCGCGTCCAACAGCCTGGTTGATCAGTCCAGCAACCAGGAGGCCTAGTCGACGACCGGGCCGCGGGGACGCTAAGCTCCGGAAGCACCTCAAGGTAGATAATCTCAAGGTAAGGTATGTTAAGGGTCTTAAACAGAGGGGCTGTGTGTTATCTGAACAGACTTTATTATAGTTCTGATAGCAGATTTTAGCTGGATGACGATGGGCTTGAGGTAATTTACAGTGGTTGAACCTCATACACACACATACCGTATGTATGATAGGGGATATATTAGTGAGTAGTACAGTGTGAGGTGAGCAGAGTGAGAAACATAACATCTGGTGTTTGAGAGAATACCATCATATTCATACCCTCATATTAATGTTGACATTGTCTATCTGAAGGTGTATGCTGTACGACGATTTGTTTCTAAATAAGATGTAGTGCTGAAGGCCGGTTGTAAGTTTAGTGTGTTAGTTGGCTGACATTCACGAGGACATATTTGAACTAATTGCTTACATTATTGAGAGTGTTTGGGCCTGTGAGGAGTGTTCGCCGGGCTAGCCCGAGGCCCTCACAACACACTCATACCTCATACCTCATCACTCAGGCGCTGTGACTCAAATGTCAGACTACGAGCAGAGATGTTTAACAACCTGCTTGATCAGACCACAACCAGAAAGCTTGGTCAGAGACCGGGCCGCGGGAAAACTGATCCCTGGAGCCATTATAAGGTAGGCAGAAAGATAGATAAAACTATTACAGATATATTATCAATTACTCACATTTATATTAAGATAAACTAGCAGGTAAATATAGCAAGTGACGTCCGCCGGAGTCCCTCAGCCAGGGACCAATGGTCGCCACACACGTCACTACAGGCAGGGACCAATGGTCGCCACACACGTCACTACAGGCAGGGACCAATGGTCGCCACACACGTCACTACAGGCAGGGACCAATGGTCGCCACACACGTCACTACAGCCAGGGACCAATGGTCGCCACACACGTCACTACAGGCAGGGACCAATGGTCGCCACACACGTCACTACAGGCAGGGACCAATGGTCGCCACACACGTCACTACAGGCAGGGACCAATGGTCGCCACACACGTCACTACAGGCAGGGACCAATGGTCGCCACACACGTCACTACAGGCAGGGACCAATGGACGCCACACACGTCACTACAGGCAGGGACCAATGGTCGTAACACACGTCACTACAGGCAGGGACCAATGGACGCCACACACGTCACTACAGGCAGGGACCAATGGTCGCCACACACGTCACTACAGGCAGGGACCAATGGTCGCCACACACGTCACTACAGGCAGGGACCAATGGACGCCACACACGTCACTACAGGCAGGGACCAATGGTCGCCACACACGTCACTACAGGCAGGGACCAATGGTCGCCACACACGTCACTACAGGCAGGGACCAATGGTCGCCACACACGTCACTACAGGCAGGGACCAATCGGTGCCAGGCACGCCCGCGTACGCGTGGAGTCTGCCAAAATGGATAGTGAGCCTCTTACGGGGATGTGGTGAGGGAGTGAAGTATATTGGGCAGGGGATGACTCACTCCTTCACCCTCTTCCTCACCTCCTCCTCCTCCTCCCCCCCTTCCCTTTGACTTCATCCTCCTCCCCATCTCAATGCAAGAAAAGTTGAAAAAAATCTCTGGTAATTACAGAGCCTCAGACATTGCACTCTGGTTCCTAGGATAGCTACGATCTTCTGGGTGTACCCACGGTCTCCTGGGTGTACCCACGGTCTCCTGGGTGTACCCACGGTCTCCTGGGTGTACCCACGGTATCCTGGGTGTACCCACGGTCTCCTAGGTGTACCCACGGTCTCCTGGGTGTACCCACGGTCTCCTGGGTGTACCCACGGTCTCCTGGGTGTACCCACGGTCTCCTGGGTGTACCCACGGTATCCTGGGTGTACCCACGGTCTCCTGGGTGTACCCACGGTCTCCTGGGTGTACCCACGGTCTCCTGGGTGTACCCACGGTCTCCTGGGTGTACCCACGGTCTCCTGGGTGTACCCACGGTCTCCTGGGTGTACCCACGGTCTCCTGGGTGTACCCACGGTGTGGTGACCTTCCACCACCAAAATAGTGTAAACTGACGATATAAGCGTAAGGGGCCAGAATTGTTGGCTACACTAGGGGGCGCTTGTCTCAACGACACACACACACTAGGGGGCGCTTGTCTCAGCGACACACACACACTAGGGGGCGCTTGTCTCAGCGACACACACACACTAGGGGGCGCTTGTCTCAGCGACACACACTAGGGGGCGCTTGTCTCAGCGACACACACACACTAGGGGGCGCTTGTCTCAGCGACACACACTAGGGGGCGCTTGTCTCAGCGACACACACTAGGGGGCGCTTGTCTCAGCGACACACACTAGGGGGCGCTTGTCTCAGCGACACACACTAGGGGGCGCTTGTCTCAGCGACACACACTAGGGGGCGCTTGTCTCAGCGACACACACTAGGGGGCGCTTGTCTCAGCGACACACACACACACACACACTAGGGGCGCTTGTCTTAGCGACACACACACACTAGGGGGCGCTTGTCTCAGCGACACACACACACACACTAGGGGGCGCTTGTCTCAGCGACACACACACACACTAGGGGGCGCTTGTCTCAGCGACACACACACACACACTAGGGGGCGCTTGTCTCAGCGACACACACACACACACTAGGGGGCGCTTGTCTCAGCGACACACACACACACTAGGGGGCGCTTGTCTCAGCGACACACACACACACTAGGGGGCGCTTGTCTCAGCGACACACACACACACACTAGGGGGCGCTTGTCTCAGCGACACACACACACACTAGGGGGCGCTTGTCTCAGCGACACACACACACACACTAGGGGGCGCTTGTCTCAGCGACACACACACACACACTAGGGGGCGCTTGTCTCAGCGACACACACACACACTAGGGGGCGCTTGTCTCAGCGACACACACACACACTAGGGGGCGCTTGTCTCAACGACACACACACACACACTAGGGGGCGCTTGTCTCAGGGCGAGTTACTCCACCCTCAGAGTGACATTCCTGGTGACGTCAGGAGTTCGTGGTAAGACGGATGCGCCGCTCATGTCGTCACTCATGTTGGGTGAGAGCTGTACATTATTGTGACCCCCTCTCCCCTCTCCTCTCATTACACTACGCGCTAATCTATCCCTGTCTTACATACGGTATCTCTCCATGGGAGTCAATCTCTGCATATTACCTCAAGCCTATCATCACTCAGCAATAATCCGCTATCAGAACTATAACATACACTGTCTTCAGACAACACACAGCCTCCTCTGTTTAAGTCCATTAACATGCTAAACATACACTCACTCCACACATTCTCATGTGCTATTCTACATTACAAAATCTTGTTCCTAAATGCTAATCTTGATCTGAAACCTTTCCTTGATATGTGTAACAGAACTCATGGGCACCACACCAGAATGTCTCTATGATATTCCCCAGAGTCAGGCTGAACCTGTACAAACACTCATGCAAGTAAAAGGACCCAGTCTTTGGAACTCACTCCCTGATGGATTACAAAATTGGCCAACCTATGTCCTGTTCAAAAGTAAAAGATGGGGGGTGGGGGAGGGTGTAGAGGGAAGGAGGTAGGAAAAGTGATTATAGAGGAGGAAGAAGGGGTGAGGGGGAGGAAGGAAGAAGGAGATGGGAGGAGGGAGGAGGGAGCAGGAGGCGGGGGAGGGAGAGAGAAGAGTGGGACGAGGTAGGGGGGAATGGAGAGAGGGGGAAGGAGTCAAGGCTCATTTGAACTACACAAGTAGTTTTGAACCATAGATTAGGTTAGACAACTGTTTGAAAGTTACCTTTTGATGTTGGTTTGTGGTTACCTTCATGTTGCCTTCAGGTTACCTTGAGGTTACCTTGAGATTACCTTGAGATTACCTTGAGGTTACCTTGAGGTTACCTTGAGGTTACCTTGATGTTGAGATGCTTCTGGCGATCACTGTAGCCCCCGTGGAACGCATTCTGACCAGGCCTCGTGAGGTTGGTGGTCTGATCAACCAGGCTGTTAAGACACCGCTGCTCGCAACCTGGTTGATCGGTTATTCTTTAGGGTTCTCTCAAAACTCTTTAAGAAACTAGTGCTAAAGACCTGGGCGAGCCCACAGGATTTCGAAGAAGTCATAAACAGTATGCCTATGCACTCTGCATCAGGCCCTGATTCTTGGAGCTCCATATTCATCAAGAACTATAAAAAAAAAAACACTATCGCAGGCCCTTCACATTCTTTGGAGACAAAGCCTAGATACTGGCATTATCCCTGACATACTAAAAACAGCAGAGATAGCCCCACTCCATAAAGGAGGAAATAAAGCAGAGGCAAAAAAATTACAGACCGATAGCACTAACATCGCACATCATAAAAATCTTTGAGAGAGTGCTAAGAAAAATGTAGATCACAAAATACATGGAATCACAGCATCTCCATAACCCTGTACAACATGGTTTCAGAACAGGGCGCTCTTGCCTGTCGCAGTTGCTGGACTACTATGACATGGCATTAGATGCTATGGAAGACAAACAAAACGCTGATGCAATTTACACAGATTTCGCAAAAGCCTTCGACAAATGTGACCATGGTGTTATTGCACATAAAATGCGTTCAAAGGGAATTACCGGAAAAATTGGCAGATGGATCTACAATTTCCTGACTAACAGAACCCAATGTGTAATAGTCAATAAAATAAAATCCGGTCCATCAACCGTGAAGAGTTCAGTCCCCCAGGGTACTGTGCTTGCTCCAGTACTTTTTCTCATCCTCATATCGGACATAGACAAGGACACAACCTATATATAGCACTGTATCATCCTTTGCAGATGACACTAGGATTTTCATGAGAGTAGACAACATAGAGGACACGGCAAACCTCCAATCAGACGTAAATCAGGTCTTTTTATGGGCTACAGAAAATAATTTGGTGTTTAACGAAGATAAGTTCCAGCTCATGCGCTACGGAAAAAAATGAAAATATAAAAACGGAAACCACGTACAAAACTCAGGCAAATTATAACATGGAACGAAAAGGCAATGTAAAGGATCTGGGTGTACTCATGTCGGAAGACCTTACCTTTAAAGAACACAATAAAGTAGCCGTCACAACTGCAAGAAAAATGACAGGTTGGATAACAAGAACTTTTCACACTAGAGATGGTATACCGATGATGATACTTTTCAAAACGCTTGTGCTCTCTAGAGTGGAGTACTGCTGCACAATGACAGCCCCTTTCAAAGCTGGAGAAATTGCTGACCTGGAGAGCGTGCAGAGATTCTTTACTGCTAGAATCCACTCAGTAAAACATCTAAACTATTGGGACCGACTAAAGAGCCTAAATCTGTATTCTCTTGAGCGCAGGCGGGAGAGATACATAATAATGTATACGTGGAAAATATTAGAGGGGATGGTCCCAAACCTGCACACAGAAATAACATCACATGAGACCAGAAGACATGGCAGGATGTGCAGAATACCCCCGTTGAAGAGCAGAGGTGCAACAGGTACTCTGAGAGAGAACTCTATCAACATCAGAGGCCCGAGACTGTTCAACACGCTTCCACTACACATAAGGGGCATAACTGGCCGACCCTCACCGTGTTCAAGAAAGAACTGGATAAACACCTCACAAGGATACCTGATCAAGCAGGCTGTGATTCGTACGTCAGGCTGCAAGCAGCCGCGTCCAACAGCCTGGCTGACCAGTCTAGCAACCAGGAGGCCTGGTCGACGACCGGGCCGCGGGGACACTAAGCCCCGGAAGCACCTCAAGGTAATATCAAGGTAAGGTCAAGGAGCCGCTCAAGCACTGAGATGTGTCTCCCTGCAGGTCTTGACAACTGTACAAGGTCTCTTGACCCATACGAGGCAGTTCCTCCTTATATCCACACAAACTCTTTCATATGAAGCTCTAACCTACGCTTGAAACAATCCAGTGATTCTACCCTACCTGGCGTGTGTTTAACGCAAAGTTTATCGTACAAGCCAATGTGAACACTTACGGTACAAGTCAAGAGTGAAGACTTATGGTACAAGCTAAGAATAGAGTTGAGGTGAGCGGGTAGAACCAAGCAACCAACGACCAGTCATCCAACGGTTAAAGAATTCACGGAACAGATTAAAAAAATAGTTTCTTGTCAGGAAAATCTAGAACGTCCGGAGCCAAATATTATTTTCCCGGGAGACGTCAGTCTGCTCTTATTTAACACGGAGGATAACACCGTTATAACAGGGACTCAAGCCGGCAATACCCACACAGGTCAGGGTTCACCTTAGGCTGTGTGACACACCAGCAGACAACACCTGCAGACAATACCAGCAGACAACACCTGCAGACAACACCAGCAGACAACACCAGCAGACAACACCAGCAGACAACACCAGCAGACAACACCAGCACACAACACCAGCAGACAACACCAGCAGACAACACCAGCAGACAACACCAGCAGACAACACCAGCAGACAACACCAGCAGACAACACCAGCAGACAACACCAGCAGACAACACCAGCACACAACACCAGCAGACACCACCAGCAGACAACACAGCCAACTAGGAAAGAAAACACACTCGATATGATCGCCACGAACAATGAAGCAATAATTGTGTTTTTGTATTATTATTACAATATAACAGAAATACAATTAAAAGGCAGTGTTAAGGTGCTTCGGTACCTTCAATACTTCTGACAAACTTACACTACACTACACTACACTACACTACACTACACTACACTACAATACACCAATTATTTGTTCACTTCTGACAAAATTATGAAAACATTTAGTTAAAAAACAGGATCCTGTGTATCCGGGTTGTGTAGAGGCGTCTGGTAATTGTGACCATATCTAAGCAGCTCGAAACTGGAAGATTTTATTAATATCTATTTGTAACTTTTCAGAATATCCTACTGATTTTGGTGTTGTCTGCAAAGGATGACACGAAGCTATGATTTGTGCTTGTGTTTATGTTTGAACTATGGGGGTTCAGTTCCAATACCGATTACGTGCCTCTGTAACCCTTGCAAGACAGACCAACCGGGCTGTGGTGGGTATGTGGGCCTGCGGGCCGCTTCAAGCAACAGCCTGGTGGACCAAACTCTCACAAGTCAACCCTGGCCTCGGGTCGGTCTTCGGGAGTAGAAGAACTCCCAGAATCTCATCAAGCAGGTATCACTACCGCCCACGGGATGGGTATGAGGTGCATAATAAAGAAATGAAATGAAAATGATTAGAAGATGGGATAGAGAATAGTGTCTTGGGGCACAGAGTTTTTCACTTTGCTCAGACTTAATTTAGTTATTATGAATCTACAATTTGCTTTACTTTAGCTCCTTTGAACCTCATATTATTGAATGTCTCTCCACGGTCACATTTCTCGATCGCCTTTTGTTGCAAATCTGTGCATGCAACGCCTCTATTTGGTTTACATATGTGGCTGTGATCGGGGTATTGCGAGACAGATTCAGCTCGCCGTAACGACACGAAGACTTGGGCAGGAAGATGTTGTGTACCACACACTGGCTTCTGGAACTGGCAGCGTCCTCTCAAACGCCACAGTTACGTGTGCAGCAGGTGTGACAGGCTCAGTCCCTCCCCTGACCCTAGTCAGCCATACTTCTCTTGTGCCCAGACACTGGCATGTTCTCCCTCGCTGTTGTTGTCCTTCTTCTTCGTCTTGTTTTAGATTCAGCTACCCTGAACAAACAGTTGCAAGTAGCACGGGTTATGGTGAGCCCGTAGTAGACTTACCTGGCACAGGAGCGGGGCTGTAACTTGGTGTGTTCTCCCTCGCCTCATACATACAGCTAAACCATCACCCCCTCCTCCATGCAAAGGATGACACGAGAATAGTGTCTTGGGGTACTATTAAGGTACCTTGGGGTACCTTGGGGTACTATATACAGAGTAAGGATACCCCCCCCCTTGTTGTTGTAGTTGTCGTGTTATTGAAGCGGCAACTCGTTTTATTTTTGCTGAATTTGTTGTACTTGCAGCTGTGTTTGCGGAACTCTTCGTGTTGACTTTGTAAATCTTACCTTGAGGGGCGGACCATTCAAGATGTTGACCCAAGTGATGCTGGCGTGCCCTAGAGCAGGTGTTGACAACGGTGATGCTAAAACACGTGTACCCTGGGAGGGTACTTGGGCAGGTGTTCTGACCTGCTGTACTCTGGCCTCACACACGGACATACCTGCAAGGTGAATCAACGATCAGGACAAAGCATTGTCTACCTGGTGTGGGAGGGAGGGAGGGAGGGAGGGAGGGAGGGAGGGAGGGAGGGAGAGAGAGAGAGAGAGAGAGAGAGCGAGAGAGAGAGAGAGAGAGAGAGAGAGAGAGAGAGAGAGAGAGAGAGAGAGAGAGAGAGAGAGAGAGAGAGAGAGAGAGAGAGAGAGAGAGAGAGAGAGAGAGAGAGAGAGAGAGAGTCATTAAGGTTAGAAACCTTTTATATCAAAAGAGATTTACAAAGCTAAATCTATATTCGGTTGAAAGGCTAAGAATTAGGGGTGACATGAACAAATCCACAAGGGCCGTAATGAGGGTTCGAACCTACGCACGGGATGTTCCCATTTGCGCCTTAGTCAACTGCGCCACCACATGGTCAAAAGAACTGCAACCTGGAGTGCTACTGCCCCTCACTAGGGTCCCGAAGCTTCTCCGAAGCCCAATCGGGGTCTCACACAATTCCCCCCCATGCACCCGGGCTCTGTCAACCAGATGTTCATGTCGTGGAACAGTTGACTAAGGCGCATCTGGGAACACCCCGTGCGAAGGTTCGAACCCTCAACACGGCCCTTTGTGGATTTGCTCATTTTATATATCACGTTATTTGTGATTTCTGTGTGTAGGGGTGACATGATTGATGTGTACACATAGCTGAATGAGCATAACAAAGGGAATATTAATAGGGGCATTAAAAGTATCAACACATAATAAAACTCAAAACAATGTGTATAAATTGGATAAGTTTAGATATAGGAAAGACCTGGGTAAATACTAGTTCGGTAAAAAAAAGATTGTCGATTTGTGGAACCAATTACCGCGTAACATAATAGAAGTAGGATCCCTTGATTGTTTCAAGCGCAGGTTAGACATATATGAATGAGATTGGATGGCTATATATAAGAGCTGCCTCGTATGGGCCAATAGGCCTTCTGCAGTTACCTTCAGTCTTATGTTATGTTCTTATGTAAAGTAATTCTCATGAGGAAGTGCTAATCCAATACGACTATATTGTACTTGGAAGATATATGTGGACAAGGAGCTGGGGTATAAGGACAAGGAGCTGGGGATGAGGACAAGGAGCTGGGGTATGAGGACAAGGAGCTGGGATATAAGGACAAGGAGCTGGGATATAAGGACAAGGAGCTGGGATATAAGGACAAGGAGCTGGGGTATAAGGACAAGGAGCTGGGGTATAAGGACAAGGAGCTGGGGTATAAGGACAAGGAGCTGGGATATGAGGACAAGGAGCTGGGATATAAGGACAAGGAGCTGGGATATAAGGACAAGGAGCTGGGATATAAGGACAAGGAGCTGGGATATGAGGACAAGGAGCTGGGGTATGAGGACAAGGAGCTGGGGTATGAGGACAAGGAGCTGGGATATAAGGACAAGGAGCTGGGATATGAGGACAAGGAGCTGGGGTATGAGGACAAGGAGCTACGGCTGGCGCGTTGCCATCCGTGTTTTGTTTCTGTTCCAGGATGTGGTAACCACACCCAGGAGAGGGTCAGGGAACTACCAAAGTAAAGCACCAAGTTACAATTATATAGCACTTGGAAGGTCGGGGATTGAACGCCGACCTGCATGAAGTGAGACCGTCCCTCTACCGTGCAGACCAAGTGACAAGGGCCCAGGGAGGGGGGGGGGGGGGTGGTGTTACGGGTGGCTCGTTAGTGGTTAACTTGGGCCCCCGGGGTAATTACTTCCTCGTTTACGCCTTGTCATACAGCAAGTCTCGACGTCTCGCTTCATGCAGGTCAGCGTTCAATCCCCCAACCTTCCAAGTGGTTGGGCACCATTCCTTTCCCCCATCCCATGCCAAATCCTTATCCTGACCCCTTCCAAGTACTATATAATCATTATAGCTTGGCGTTTTCCCCCCCTGATAATTCCCTGGCCCACCACCTGATTCAGTAGACTTTCATCTTATGGATTTGGGAATAATGATGTCCGACGACCTAACGTTTAGGGAGCATAACCAAGCAAATATTGCGGCAGCCAGAAAAATGATCGGATGGATTACGAGAACTTTCAAGTCCAGGGATCCCATCACACTCCGGCACACTCTGGTTGTACTCTTCAAGTCACTGGTGTTGTCCCGTCTCGAGTACTACTCAGTACTCACATTGCTGAAATAGAGGGAATACAGAGAACATATATGGCACGCATAGACGAGATAAAGCACCTAAATTATTGGGATCGTCTCAAAGCTTTCCAAATGTACTCTAGAAAGAAGACGCGAGAGATACCAAATAATATACACGTGGAAAATACTGGAGGGCCAGGTTCCAAATCTACACAGTAAAATAACAACATGCTGGAGTGAACTATATGGAAGAAAATGTAGAATAGAACCAGTAAAGAGCAGAGGTGCCATAGGCACAATCAGAGAACACTGTATAAACATCAGAGGTCCACGGTTGTTCAACGTCCTCCCAGCGACTATAAGAAATATTACCGGAACAACCGTGGACATCTTCAAGAGGAAACTAGAAAGATTTCTTCAAGGAGTGCCGGATCAACCGGGCTGTGGTGGGTATGTGGGCCTGCGGGCCGCTCCAAGCAACAGCCTGGTGGACCAAACTCTCACAAGTCAGACCAGTCCTGTGGAGTAGAAGAACTCCCAGAACCCAATAAAGCAGGCAAGCAGGTTGGTAGGGAGAAAGTCTACTGAGATACACATCACTGCTGAATTGAATAATTTTATATTTCTTGTAGTTAATGATTTTCAAGAGGAAACTAGATTTATTCCTCCAAGGAGTGCCGGACCAACCGGGCTGTGGTGGGTATGTGGGCCTGCGGGCCGCTCCAAGCAACAGCCTGGTGGACCAAACTCTCACAAGTCAAGCCTGGCCTCGGGCCGGGCTTGGGGAGTAGAAGAACTCCCAGAACCCCATCAACCAGGTATCAACCAGGTATCCTGCCTTTGGGATACATAAAGTTGTATCCCTTTACCTTGCGGTTACCTTGCGTTGAGTCTGAGGGTCAAGGTTCCCGCGGCCCGGTCTCTGACCAGGCCTCCTGGTTGATGCAGTCTGGTCAACCAGGCTGTTGGACCCATAGGGGTCAACCAGGCTGTTGGACACATAGGGGTCAACCAGGCTGTTGGACCCATAGGGGTCAACCAGGCTGTTGGACACATAGGGGTCAACCAGGCTGTTGGACTCATAGGGGTCAACCAGGCTGTTGGGCCCATAGGGGTCAACCAGGCTGTTGGACACATAGGGGTCAACCAGGCTGTTGGACATATAGGGGTCAACCAAGCTGTTGGACACACAGGGGTCAACCAGGCTGTTGGACACATAGGGGTCAACCAGGCTGTTGGACACACAGGGGTCAACCAGGCTGTTGGACACAAAGGGGTCAACCAGGCTGTTGGACATATAGGGGTTAACCAGGCTGTTGGACACACAGGGGTCAACCAGGCTGTTGGACACATAGGGGTCAACCAGGCTGTTGGACTCATAGGGGTCAACCAGGCTGTTGGACTCATAGAGGTCAACCAGGCTGTTGGACACATAGGGGTCAACCAGGCTGTTGGACTCAAAGGGGTCAAACAAGCCTGTTGGACACATAGGGGTCAACCAGGCTGTTGGACACATAGGGGTCAACCAGGCTGTTGGACACATAGGGGTCAACCAGGCTGTTGGACACATAGGGGTCAACCAGGCTGTTGGACTCAAAGGGGTCAAACACGCCTGTTGGACACATAGGGGTCAAACAGGCTGTTGGACACATAGGGGTCAACCAGGCTGTTGGACACATAGGGGTCAACCAGGCTGTTGGACACATAGGGGTCAACCAGGCTGTTGGACACATAGGGGTCAACCAGGCTGTTGGACTCATAGGGGTCAACCAGGCTGTTGGACACATAGGGGTCAACCAGGCTGTTGGACCCATAGGGGTCAACCAGGCTGTTGGACACATAGGGGTCAACCAGGCTGTTTGACTCATAGGGGTCAACCAGGCTGTTGGACTCATAGGGGTCAACCAGGCTGTTGGACTCATAGGGGTCAACCAGGCTGTTGGACTCATAGGGGTCAACCAGGCTGTTGGACTCATAGGGGTCAACCAGGCTGTTGGACTCATAGGGGTCAACCAGGCTGTTGGACTCATAGGGGTCAACCAGGCTGTTGGACTCATAGGGGTCAACCAGGCTGTTGGACACACAGGGGTCAACCAGGCTGTTGGACTCATAGGGGTCAACCAGGCTGTTGGACTCATAGGGGTCAACCAGGCTGTTGGACACATAGGGGTCAACCAGGCTGTTGGACACATAGGGGTCAACCAGGCTGTTGGACTCATAGGGGTCAACCAGGCTGTTGGACACATAGGGGTCAACCAGGCTGTTGGACACATAGGGGTCTACCAGGCTGTTGGACACATAGGGGTCAACCAGGCTGTTGGACACATAGGGGTCAACCAGGCTGTTGGACTCATAGGGGTCAACCGGCGCGCGACGTGCCACTAGCGACACTGCACACACAAACATTCCTGCTCGGGAGCAAGAGATTAAGACGGAGAGTCGCGCCCCTACGGTACTCAAGGTTCAAAAATGCGAGTGGCCCAGATCGCGTTACTGTCGGACAAGCAGTCGTCTGTCCTCCAAGCAGCTGTCAGCCCAGTGTAAGACGCCGTCTATCGTAGCTAATGTACTGAGCATGCGCAGTAGTATGGTGCATGATTGGCACTCTTGTAATCTCTATGTTAATGAATAAGCATATGACTTGCTTGAACCAACAAGCGAGTTCACTCAAGGGCAGAGTGCTCATCGTAAACTTATGCTGCAGACAGCATGAGGGAACCCACAGACCTGCAGACAGCATGTGGGAGCCTGCAGACAGCATGAGTGAACCCACAGACCTGCAGACAGCATGAGGGAACCCACAGACCTGCAGACAGCATGTGGGAGCCTGCAGACAGCATGAGTGAACCCACAGACCTGCAGACAGCATGTGGGAGCCCACAGACCTGCAGACAGCATGTGGGAGCCTGCAGACAGCATGAGTGAACCCACAGACCTGCAGACAGCATGAGGGAACCCACAGACCTGCAGACAGCATGAGTGAAGCCACAGATCTGCAGACAGCATGAGGGAACCCACAGACCTGCAGACAGCATGAGGGAACCCACAGACCTGCAGACAGCATGAGGGAACCCACAGACCTGCAGACAGTATGAGTGAACCCACAGACCTGCAGACAGCATGAGTGAACCCACAGACCTGCAGACAGCATGTGGGAGCCTGCAGACAGCATGAGTGAACCCACAGACTTGAAGACAGCATGAGTCTGCAGTTCTCTGACCTGCAGACTCAGAGATGCAAGCCAGCATCTCCTGCTGGGATGCTGGCCCGGTCTGAGACCCGCGACCCGGTCTCTGACAAGGCCTCCTGGTGAGACATATTCGTTTACACTTGAGAACAATAACTAGAGCTGGATCGTATTCTGTACGCGGAAATAACTCTTAAAGGGACCAGGAGGTATGGTAGGAAGTGCACAATAGCCCCATTGAAAAGCAAAGGCGCAGTAGATGCGTTAAAAGACAATTCTATCATCTGGTTACCTGGTTGATGGGGTTCTGGGAGTTCTACTTCCCAAGCCCGGCCCGAGGTCAGGCTTGGCGTGTGAGAGTTTGGTCCACCAGGCTGTTGCTTGGAGCGGCCCGCAGGCCCACATACCCACCACAGCCCGGTTGGTCCGGCACTCCTTGGAGGAATAAATCTAGTTTCCTCTTGAAGATGTCCACGGTTGTTCCTGTAATATTTCTGATGCTCGCTGGGAGGACGTTGAACTACCGCGGACCTCTGATGTTCATACAGTGTTCTCTGATTGTGCCTATGGCACCTCAGCTCTTCATTAGTTCTATTCTGCATTTTCTTCCATATCGTTCACTCCAGTACGTTGTTATTTTACTGTGTAGATTATCGACCTGGCCTTCCAGTATTTTCCATGTGTATATTATTTGGTATTTCTCTCGTCTCCTTTCTAGTGAGTACATTTGGAGAGCTTTGAGACGATCCCAATAATTTAGGTGCTTTATCTCGTCTATGCGTGCCGTATATGTTCTCTGTATTCCCTCTATTTCAGCAATCTCTCCTGCTCTGGAGGAAGAAGTGAGTACTGAGCAGTACTCGAGACGGGACAACACAAGTGACTTGAAGAGTACAACCATTGTGATGGGATCCCTGGATTTGAAAGTTCTCGTAATCCATCCTATCATTTTTCTGGCTGGCGCAATATTTGCTTGGTTATGCTCCCTAAACGTTAGATCGTCGGACATCATTATTCCCAAATCCTTGACATGCTGTTTACCTATTATGGGCAGATTCGATTGTGTTTTGTACCCTGTATTATGTTTCAGATCCTCGTTTTTACCGTACCTGAGTACCTGGAATTTATCACTGTTAAACATCATGTTATTTTCTGATGCCCAATCGAAAACTTTATTAATATCAGCTTGAAGTTTTTCAATGTCTTCAGCCGAGGTAATTTTCATACTGATTTTTGTGTCATCTGCAAAGGATGATACCTGGTTGATACCTGGTTGATGGGGTTCTGGGAGTTCTTCTACTCCCCAAGCCCGGCCCGAGGCCAGGCTCGACTTGTGAGAGTTTGGTCCACCAGGCTGTTGCTTGGAGCGGCCCGCAGGGCCACGTACCCACCACAGCCCGGCTGATCCGGAACTTCTCTTAGAAAACCGTCCAGTTTTCTCTTGAAGATGTCCACGGTTGTGGACATACGAAGCTGTGACTTGTATTTTTTTCTATATCTGATATGAGAATAAGGAAAAGCAGCGGTGCAAGGACTGTACTTTGAGGTACAGAGCTTTTAACCGCGTTTGGACTCGATTTTATATGGTTGACAGTTACTCGCTGAGTCCTGTTTGACAGAAAACTGAGTATCCAGCGTCCTACTTTACCGGTTATTCCCATTGACTTCATTTTGTGTGCTATCACGCCATGGTCACATTTATCGAAAGCCTTTGCGAAGTCCGTGTATATCACATCAGCATTCTGTTTCTCGTCTAATGCCTCAGTGACTTTGTCGTAGTGCTCAAGTAGATGTGAGAGGCACGACAGTGCAACTGGTCTATAATTGTTTGTCAATGCTTTGCTCCCTCCCTTGTGTAGAGGCGCTATGTCTGCTACTTTAAGCGCATCTGGTATCTCCCCCGTGTCCAAGCTCTTCCTCCACACTATACTGAGTGCCTGTGCTACTGGCTCCTTGCATTTATTTATAAATATTGAATTCAAGAACATCAAGAAAGAACTTGACACACACGCCTCTGAGGGAAAGCTGATCAACCAAGGTGTGATTCTCACTTCAAGACTGCGACAACAGCGCCATCTAACAATCTGGGCAGCGCCAACCAGAAGGCCTGGTCAGAGACCGGGCCGCTGATGGATGGATATCTGGAGCCAGCACAAGGTAGACATAAAGTTGTCAGAAAAACACGCGCATACATCCACACACCTTCCATCCACATGGTGCATGTGTATTCATGCATCCATGCATGAATATACATACACTAACATACTCACTGCACACCCACATACACCCACTCCCACATACACCAACATACTCCCACATACACTACTCCCACATACACCAACATACTCCCCACCCACCCGTGCTAGAACACACATGCTAGACACTAAGACACCAAAAACTAAACCAACCACTCAAGGAATCTTAAGAAAAAATAAGAAAACGCTAATTAAACTAGTTAAGATGTATACGATCTCAGCCGGACAGCTGCAAGTCCACGGGGGCTATGTGGTGCAGTGTCAGGGACTGTGGTACAGTGTCAGGGGCTGTGGTACAGTGTCAGGGGCTGTGTGGTGCAGTGTCAGGGGCTGTGGTACAGTGTCAGGGGCTGTGGTACAGTGTCAGGGGCTGTGGTGCAGTGTCAGGGGCTGTGGTGCAGTGTCAGGGGCTGTGGTGCAGTGTCAGGGGCTGTGGTGCAGTGTCAGGGGCTGTGGTACAGTGTCAGGGGCTGTGGTGCAGTGTCAGGGGCTGTGGTACAGTGTCAGGGGCTGTGGTACAGTGTCAGGGGCTGTGGTGCAGTGTCAGGGGCTGTGGTACAGTGTCAGGGGCTGTGGTACAGTGTCAGGGGCTGTGGTACAGTGTCAGGGGCTGTGGTGCAGTGTCAGGGGCTGTGGTACAGTGTCAGGGGCTGTGGTACAGTGTCAGGGGCTGTGGTACAGTGTCAGGGGCTGTGGTGCAGTGTCAGGGGCTGTGGTGCAGTGTCAGGGGCTGTGGTGCAGTGTCAGGGGGCTGTGGTGCAGTGTCAGGGGATGTGGTACAGTGTCAGGGGCTGTGGAGGTACACTCCCTCCACGACTCGCTACCTACCTACATCAACATAAAAGTTGATGATCCAGACAGCTTCTTTATGAATGACATTCAAGCCGCAGATAATATAACGGATATTAACACAAACTCGGCCCATGCACTCAGCTCCTGGGCCGGACTCGTGGAATTCAATATTCATTAAGAAATGTAAAGTACCAGTAGCGCGAGCGCTCAGCATAATATGGAGAAAGAGCCTGGATACAGGGGAGATACCAGCAGCACTTAAATCAGCAGATATAGCTCCGCTGCACAAGGGAGGGGGGGGTAGTAAGGCCTTGGGAAAAAATTATAGAGCAGTTGCACTAACATCACACATAATAAAAGTTTATGAAAGAGTGATTAGGAATCAACTTTCTAGTTTTATAGAAAATAATGAACTACACAACCCAGGACAACATGGATTTAGAGCGGGAAGATCCTGTCTGTTACAGTTACTCAACCACTATGACAAAATCACAGAAGCTCTGGAAGAAAAGCAAAATGCAGATGTAGTATACACAGACTTTGCAAAGGCATTCGACAAATGTGACCATGGGATGATAGCTCACAAAATGAGGTCAATGGGAATAACTGGTAAAGTAGGACACTGGATACTCAATTTCCTGTCGAACGGAACACAAAGAGTAACAATAAATCAAATACAATCGAGTCCAAGCGCAGTTAAAAGCTCTGTACCTCAAGGTACAGTCCTTGCACCACTGCTTTTCCTTATTCTCATATCAGATATACACAAAAATACAAGTCACAGCTTCGTGTCATTTTTTGCTGATGACACGAAAATCAGCATGAAAATTTCCTCTGCGGAAGACATTGAAAAACTACAAGCAGATATCAACAAAGTTTTCGATTGGGCAGCAGAAAATAACATGATGTTTAACAGTGATATATTTCAGGTACTCAGGTACAGCAAAAATGAGGATGTGAAACATAATACAGGGTACAAAACACAATCGAATCTGCCCATAGTGGGAAAACAGAATGTCAAGGATTTAGGAATAATGATGTCCGACGACCTAACGTTTAGGGAGCATAACCAATCAAATATTGCGTCAGCCAGAAAAATGATGGGATGGATAACGAGAACTTTCAAATCCAGGGATCCCATCACAATGGTTGTACTCTTCAAGTTACTTGTGTTGTCCCGTCTTGAGTACTGCTCAGTACTCACTTCCCCCTTCAGAGCAGGAGAGATTGCTGAAATAGAGGGAATACAGAGAACATATACGGCACGCATAGACGCGATAAGCACCTAAATTATTGGGATCGTCTCAAAGCTCTCCAAATGTACTCACTAGAAAGGAGACGAGAGAGAGATACCAAATAATATACACGTGGAAATACTGGAGGGTCAGGTCAGAAACCAACACCGTAAAATAACAACATACTGGAGTGAACGATATGGAAGAAAATGCAGAATAGGACCAGTGAAGACCAGAGGTGCCATAGGCACAATCAGAGAACACTGTATAAACATCAAAGGTCCGCGGTTGTTCAACGTCCTCCCAGCGAGCATAAGAAATATTACAGGAACAACCGAGGACATCTTCAAGAGGAAACTAGATTGTTTTCTAAAAAAAAAAAAAAGTGCCGGTGCAGCCGGGCTGTAGTGGGTATGTGGGCCTGCGGGCCGCTCCAAGCAACAGCCAGGTGGACCAAACTCTCCAAGTCAAGCCTGGCCTCAGGCCGGGCTTGCGGAGTAGAAGAACTCCCAGAACCCCATCAACCAGGTCTCTAAACTGCTTAGGATTTGGCTACAAGAAATAAATCCAGGCATCCTGTTTGCCTCATCCTGTTCATTTATGCTTCATTTTTAAGCTTTTGGCTCCCAGACTTTGCAACCTCAACATTGTGCAGATGATACCTGGTAACTATACTATTAATATCTAAGCTCGGATCCCGACACTGTTCAGCATCAAATTGCATCTGGCAACCTTTCGTCTTTATTAACAGCCGGATCATAATAAACCACTCAGTACGGAACAATAATTGACCTGATAATGACAAATAAGATCCTACGGGGCAGATCATTCACGTCCAGGGCACAGGGTGGCCAAGACCAGGACACAGGTGGGTGGCCAAGACCAGGACACAGGTGGGTGGCCAAGACCAGGACACAGGTGGGTGGCCAAGACCAGGACACAGGAGGGTGGCCAAGACCAGGACACAGGAGGGTGGCCAAGACCAGGACACAGGTGGGTGGCCAAGACCAGGACATAGGAGGGTGGCCAAGACCAGGACACAGGTGGGTGGCCAAGACCAGGACACAGGTGGGTGGCCAAGACCAGGACACACGTGGGTGGCCAAGACCAGGACACAGGTGGGTGGCCAAGACCAGGACACAGGTGGGTGGCCAAGACCAGGACACTGGTGGGTGGCCAAGACCAGGACACAGGAGGGTGGCCAAGACCAGGACACAGGTGGGTGGCCAAGACCAGGACACAGGTGGGTGGCCAAGACCAGGACACTGGTGGGTGGCCAAGACCAGGACACAGGAGGGTGGCCAAGACCAGGACACAGGTGGGTGGCCAAGACCAGGACACAGGAGGGTGGCCAAGAGCAGGACACAGGTGGGTGGCCAAGACCAGGACACAGGAGGGTGGCCAAGACCAGGACACAGGTGGGTGGCCAAGACCAGGACACAGGTGGGTGGCCAAGACCAGGACACAGGAGGGTGGCCAAGACCAGGACACAGGTGGGTGGCCAAGACCAGGACACAGGAGGGTGGCCAAGACCAGGACACAGGAGGGTGGCCAAGACCAGGACACAGGAGGGTGGCCAAGACCAGGACAAAGGAGGGTGGCCAAGACCAGGACACAGGAGGGTGGCCAAGACCAGGACACAGGTGGGTGGCCAAGACCAGGACACAGGAGGGTGGCCAAGACCAGGACACAGGAGGGTGGCCAAGACCAGGACACAGGAGGGTGGCCAAGACCAGGACATAGGTGGGTGGGGAGCCAGCAAGTAACGTCAGTACTGAGGGCTGCCAGGGGTCACCGACCCCGTCACTACGGGGACACCGCTGCCACCGGGACCCCGCCACACACACACACGCGCGTGGGACACAAACAAGGGGACACAGGTGGAAACTGAGTACCCACATGAGCCACAGAAACGTTTGAAAGAACTTTTTCAGTGTCAGAGTAGTTAACAGATGGAATGCATTAGGCAGTGATGTGGTGGAGGCTGACTCCATACACACTTTCAAATGTAGATATGATAGAGCCCAGTAGGCTCAGGAATCTGTACACCAGTTGATTGACAGTTGAGAGGCGGGACCAAAGAGCCAGAGCTCAACCCCCGCAAGCACAACTAGGTGAGTACACACTCAACCACTGACTCAACCCCTTTATGAATGGCTGCTTCCTCCGTGGCTCCGTGAGTGGTCGTGGACCGATATACCAGTGTCTTGTCTTGACTTGTGAATGAGTGAGTAGGAGGCTACCGTCGCCTGGCTACGGTTATCTACCTTGAGGTGCTTCCGGGGCTTAGCGTCCCCGCGGCCCGGTCCTCGACCAGGCCTGTGCCCGAAACGCTTTGCGTAATAGTGGCTTTAGGCATTGTATATACTAGCTCTATCTGTAAATTCATCAATATTTGTATCACCCCTTCTATGTATGGACTTTACCTGAATAAACATTTGAATTTGAATTTGAATTTGAATTTTGTCCTCACAACTCACAAAACACTGTTTCGTGAGTTGCACATGTGCACAGGTCCGTGTGAGTTGCACAAGTCCGTGTGCACAGGTGTACACAGACACAACACTTGGAAACGCTCTTCGCACATGAAAAGGAGGAGGTTACCTTGAGGTGTTTTCGGGGCTTAGCATCCCCGCGGCCCGGTCGTCGACCAGGCCTCCTGGTTGCTGGACTGATCAACCAGGCTGTTGGACGCGGCTGCTCGCAGCCTGACGTATGAGTCACAGCCTGGTTGATCAGGAATCCTTCGAAGGTGTTTATCCAGTTCTCTTTTGAACACTGTGAGGGGTCGGCCAGTTATGCCCCTTATGTGTAGGGGAAGCATGTTGAACAGTCTCGGGCCTCTGATGTTGATAGTTCTCTCTCAGAGTACCTGTTGCACCTCTGCTCTTCAACGGGGGTATTCTGCACATCCTGCCATGTCTTCTGGTCTCATGTGATGTTATTTCTGTGTGCAGGTTTGGGACCAGCCCCTCTACTATTTTCCACGTGTAAATTATTATGTATCTCTCCCGCCTGCGCTCAAGGGAGCACAGATTTAGGCTCTTTAGTCGGTCCCAATAGTTTAGGTGTTTTACTGAGTGGATTCTAGCAGTAAAGGATCTCTGCACGCTCTCCAGGTCAGCAATTTCTCCAGCTTTCAAAGGGGCTGTCATTGTGTAGCAGTACTCCTCTTTAGAGAGCACTAGAGTCTTGAAAAGTATGATCATTGGCACATCTCTAGCTTGAAAAGTTCTTGTTATCCAGCCTGTCATTTTTCTTGCAGTTGTGACGGCTACTTTATTGTGATCTTTAAAGGTAAGGTCTTCCGACATGAGTACACCCAAATCCTCTACAATGCCTTTTCATTCTATGTTATGATTTGACTGAGTTTTGTACGTGGTTTCTGCTTTTATATTTTCATTTTTTTCCGTAGCGTAGAAGCTAGAACTTATCTTCGTTAAACACCACATTATTTTCTGTAGCCCATAGAAAGACCTGATTTACATCTGATTTGAGGCTTGCCGTGTCCTCTATGTTGTCTACTCTCATGAAAATCCTAGTGTCATCTGCAAAAGAAGATACAGTACTATAGATTGTGTCCTTGTCTATGTCCGATATGAGGATGAGAAAAAGTACTGGAGCAAGCACAGTACCCTGGGGGACTGAGCTCTTCACGGTTGATGGACCGGATTTTATTTTGTTGACTATTACACATTGGGTTCTGTTAGTCAGGAAATTGTAGATCCATCTGCCTATTTTTCCGGTAATTCCTTTTGAACGCATTTTATGTGCAATAACACCATGGTCACATTTGTCCAAGGCTTTTGCGAAATCTGTGAAAATTGAGAATTACTTCAATTTGAGAATAAACCGTGCATATATCTTGCCATGGTTCCTGGCACCAGTAACTGGGATCAAACTGAACGCCGAGATTGAATAAGGGATTTTAACCTATCCTAACTTGAGCTAAATTAACCTATCCTCATTATCAGCGGCCAGCACAATGCGCTCCCACACACCTGGCTATTCTTCACTAACTAACGACTGTATATCCTAGTATACATGGGACTCTGACATATCCACATCCGTCAGAAAATATTGATTTATTTGGCCTAACAGGTGTGGTGTGGTTCCCGGTAATACACACCTGGCCCTCATTAGCTAAAACTTTCCTACTTCGCTCAAAGGCAGTTTAAATGTTAACATTAATTATATATATACAGTATATATATATATATATATATATATATATATATATATATATATATATATATATATATATATATATATATATATATATATATACACAGAAACGTAACTTACATGTGTGTGTGTACTCACCTATTTGTGCTTGCTGGGGTTGAGCTTTGGCTCTTTAGTCCCATGAATCAACTGGGGTACAGATTCTTGGGCTTGCTGGGCTCTATCATATCTACATTTAAAACGGTGTATGGAGTCAGCCTCCACCACATCACTGCCTAATGCATTCCACTTGTTAACTACTCTGACACTGGCTGACTACTCTGACTACTTTTTCTGGCTGACAGCGTCAGCCAGAAAAATGATCGGATGGATTACGAGAACTTTCAAATCCAGGGATCCCATCACAATGGTTGTACTCTTCAAGTCACTTGTGTTGTCCCGTCTTGAGTACTGCTCAGTACTCACTTCCCCCTTCAGAGCAGGAGAGATTGCTGAAATAGAGGGAATACAGAGAACATATACGGCACGCATAGACGAGATAAAACACCTATATTATTGGGATCGTCTCAAAGCTCTCCAAATGTACTCGCTAGAGAGGAGACGAGAGAGATACTAAATAATATACACGTGGAAAATACTGGAGGGTCAGGTCCCAAATCTACACAGTAAAATAACAACGTACTGGAGTGAACAATATGGAAGAAAATGCAGAATAGAACCAGTGAAGAACAGAGGTGCCATAGGCACAATCAGAGAACACTGTATAAACATCAGAGGTCCGCGGTTGTTCAACACCCTCCCAGTGAGCATAAGAAATATTGCCGGAACAACCGTGGACATCTGGTGGTCTGCTTCAAGCAGACCACCAGATGTCCACAACACCCACACAGTCACACGTGGAGTCGCTGAATTGTTTCAAGCATAAGTTACACAGGAATTTGAATGAATATTAATAGGAGCTGCCTCGTATGGACCAATAAGAGCTGCCTCGTATGGACCAATAAGAGCTGCCTCGTATGGACCAATAGGAGCTGCCTCGTATGGACCAATAAGAGCTGCCTCGTATGGACCAATAAGAGCTGCCTCGTATGGACCAATAAGAGCTGCCTCGTATGGACCAATAGGAGCTGCCTCGTATGGACCAATAGGAGCTGCCTCGCATGGACCAATAAGAGCTGCCTCGTGTGGACCAATAGGAGCTGCCTTGTATGGACCAATAGGAGCTGCCTCGCATGGACCAATAGGAGCTGCCTCGCATGGACCAATAAGAGCTGCCTCGTATGGACCAATAGAAGCTGCCTCGTATGGACCAATAGGAGCTGCCTAGCATGGACCAATAAGAGCTGCCTCGTATGGACCAATAAGAGCTGTCTCGTATGGACCAATAGGAGCTGCCTCGTATGGACCAATAGGAGCTGCCTCGTATGGACCAATAGGAGCTGCTTCGTATGGACCAATAGAAGCTGCCTCGTATGGACCAATAGAAGCTGCCTCGTATGGACCAATAGAAGCTGCCTCGTATGGACCAATAGAAGCTGCCTCGTATGGACCAATAGGAGCTGCTTCGTATGGACCAATAGAAGCTGCCTCGTATGGACCAATAGAAGCTGCCTCGTATGGACCAATAAGCCTTCGAGCTGCAGTTTGTTTTATTCGTAGATTCTTATCTAAACAGTACAGTAAATCTTTAGAGTGCATTGTGGGTGAAGTGATAGTAAGACTTTAGATAGTAAGATAGTGGGAGGTTGTGTCAACAAGGATTACTACAAATATCTTGATGACTGAATAAGATCGTAAACTCATCTTAAAGTCTGGTAACACACGTTAGCCACACCACTAACAACCTGCTATGATGAAACCGTCCACTGAGGTTACTTTGAGGTGGTTCCGAGGATCAGCGTTCCCGCGGCCCAGTTTTTGATTAGGCTTTCTGGTTTGTAGTCTGATCAACCATGCTGTAAGACGCCGCTGCTCGATGTCTGAGGCGTGGATTACAGCTTGGTTGATCAGATATCCTTTGGAGGTGTTTATACACGCCTATGGTGTTAACTGTGAGAGGTGTTCCCTAGGCTGGTATACTCTCCTTGGAGGTGCCTGGAGGAGGTGGCTAGTCCTCCTAGATGCCTAGTCCCTAGGCCTGCGGGCCGCTCCAAGCAACAGCCTGGTGGACCAAACTCTCACAAGTCAAGCCGGGCCTCGGGCCGGGCTTGGGGAGAAGAAGAACTCCCAGAACCCCATCAACCAGGTATCAACCAACCAACCAAGTATCAACCAGTCCGCCTCCTGGCTGGGATATCTAGCTTGATAGAGTAATCAGGAGAGAACACACCTGCCTTCAGTGCTACTGTCACCGCCCTGAGTGCCACCGTCGCCGCCCTGAGTGCCACCGTCGCCGCCCTGAGTGCCACCGTCGCCGCCCTGAGTGCCACCGTCGCCGCCCTGAGTGCCAGGATCACAACACAGCGATCACTGTGACCAGCCAAGACGTGTGCCGCCTCAGCACACCACCAGCCAGCCAGGGGTTGGGTGGGGTAGGGGGGGTTAACACATGTGGAGTCACGCCTGGGGTGGCTATACTAAATTTCTCTCCCAGACACGTGTGTCGTGGTACCGTGAGTACCCGCCACACTCACAGGTACTCTGCTGGAGATACTCTCGAGCTCGTCGTGGTCTAATCGGTGGTGAGTGTGCCTGCTGGGGGAATCAAGGCATACGACCCCATTCTATAGCCTCAGTATCTTCACTATCACCTAATTCCTAACTCAAGTTCTCTCACCGTCGTTCGGTAAGTTACTTATAGCTGTTCATATATGTAAATTCAATCCTGTATCTGATTTTTTGATCTGGTTATAGTTTCAACGACGAGGAGTAATTGAAGCTGAGGAGACAGCGGTGAAACTCTGGAGTCAGCTGTAAGGTGAAGGATGAAGCAAGCACAGCGCCCCCCGGGCCCCTGGGGCCCCTGGGGCCCCCAGTATTGACTCCGCCTCGCGGGCCCCACAACTCACACCCCGACAATATCCTCTCCTGAAACCACCTTCCATCACATGATTCATCATCGACTGACAATTCAGATGAGCAATAAACTATGCTAATTTTGTTGCGCGCCTGACAGTTACCACTTCTCTGATTACAAGAGCAATAACTGCGCGATTGGCAGTATCCTTGGGTTTATTGATGCAACGTCTCATTCACGCATTGGCTAGCACCAGCCTACGTCATGAGCGGTGATTGGGTGGCGGGGAGGGTGTGTAGCAGCTGCCGGCCAATCACAAGATACGTCTTGATGACATTGTACCGTGTAACCCGATGCCCACGTTCAGATACATTCTTAGATTACACATTAAGGTTGTAGTTGATCGAACTAGTAAATAACCGCAGCAGAGGTAAGGTGGCGGACGTGGTGGCGGCCCAGTGCTCATTGTGGAGGGGGGGGGGGGGGGTGCTGGTGGGCATGGGTCGAGGGGGGGGGCATCACCAGGCGGGGCAACAATGGGGCAGGTCGGGAAGTTGATGGAGGGGGGGGGGGGAAGGATGGGGAATGTCGGGGCCAGGATGGGGGAGGGTCGGGGCCAGGATGGGGGAGGGTCGGGGCCAGGATGGGGAGGGTCGGGGCCAGGATGGGGAGGGTCGGGGCCAGGATGGGGGAGGGTTGGGGCCAGGATGGGGAGGGTCGGGGCCAGGATGGGGGAGGGTTGGGGCCAGGATGGGGAGGGTTGGGGCCAGGATGGGGAGGGTCGGGGCCAGGATGGGGAATGTCGGGGCCAGGATGGGGAATGTCGGGGCCAGGATGGGGAGGGTCGGGGCCAGGATGGGGAGGGTCGGGGCCAGGATGGGGAATGTCGGGGCCAGGATGGGGAATGTCGGGGCCAGGATGGGGAGGGTCGGGGCCAGGATGGGGAGGGTCGGGGCCAGGATGGGGAGGGTCGGGGCCAGGATGGGGAGGGTCGGGGCCAGGATGGGGAGGGTCGGGGCCAGGATAGGGGAGGGGCAGGGGTGACTGGAGCCCACGTGCCCACTGGGGCGTCAACACCAACAAAACGGGTATGTTGTTCCTGCGACAAAATTCATTCTGTATTCATCATGCCTTCCTACCCCCCCCCCCACCTGACCCCAGTCTCCTCGCACTTGGAAAGGAGGTTACTTTGAGGTTACCTTGAGGTGTTTTCGGGGCTTGGCGACACCGCGGCCCGGTCGTCGACCAGGCGGCCTCCTGGTTGCTGGACTGGTCAACCAGGCTGTTGGACGCGGCTGCTCACAGCTTGACGTATGAGTCACAGCCTGGTTGATCAGATATCCTTTGGAGGTGCTTATTCAGTTCTCTCTTGAACACTGTGAGAGGTCGGCCAGTTATGCCCCTTATGTGTAGTGGAAGCGTGTTGAACAGTTTCGGGCCTCTGATGTTGATAGAGTTCTCTCTCAGAGTACCTGTTGCACCTCTGCTTTTCAACGGGAGTATTCTGCACATCCTGCCATGCCTTCTGGTCTCATGTGATGTTATTTCTGTGTGCAGGTTTGGGACCAGCCCCTCTACTATTTTTAACGTGTAAATTATTATGTATCTCTCCCGTCTGCGCTCAGGAGAATACAGATTTAGGCATTTTAGTCGGTCTCAATAGTTTAGATGTTTTACTGAGTGGATCCTAGAAGTAAAGGATCTCTGCACGCTCTCCAGGTCAGCAATTTCTCCAGCTCTGAAAGGGGCTGTCATTGTGCAGCAGTGCTCCACTCTAGAGAGCACAAGCGTTTTGAAGAGTATCATCATTGGTATACCATCTCTAGTGTGAAAGGTTCTTGTTATCCAACCTGTCATTTTTCTTGTAGTTGTGACGGCTACTTTATTGTGTTCTTTAAAGGTAAGGTCTTCCGACATGAGTACACCCAGATCCTTTACATTGCTTTTTCGTTCTATGTTGTGATTTGACTGAGTTTTGTACGTGGTTTCAGCTTTTATATTTTCATTTTTTTCCGTAGCGCAAGAGCTGGAACTTATCTTCGTTAAATACCATATAATTTTCTGTAGCCCATTAAAAGACCTGATTTACATGTGATCGGAGGTTTGCCGTGTCCTCTATGTTGTCTGTTCTCATGAAAATCCTGGTGTCATCTGCAAAGGATGATACAGTACTATAGGTTGTGTCTTTGTCTATGTCCGATATGAGGATGAGAAAAAGTACTGGAGCAAGCACAGTACCCTGGGGGACTGAGCTCTTCACGTTTAATGGTCCGGATTTTATTTTGTTGACTATTACACATTGGGTTCTATTAGTTAGGAATTTGTAGATCCATCTGCCTATTTTTCCGGTAATTCCATTTGAACGTATTTTGTGTGCAATAACACCATGGTCACATTTGTCAAAGGCTTTTGCGAAATCTGTGAAAATTACATCAGCGTTTTGTTTGAATTCCATGTCATTTAATGTCATGTCATAGTGGTCCAGCAACTGTGACAGGCAAGAGCGCCCTGTTCTGAAACCATGTTGTTAGGGGTTATGGAGATGCTGTGATTCCATGTATTTTGTGATCTTACTTCTTAACATTTAAAGAGTTTTATGATGTGTGATGTTAGTGCTATCGGTCTGTAATTTTTTGTCTGCCTTATTTCCTCCTTTATGGAGTGGTGCTATCTCTGCTGTATTTAGTATGTCAGGGATAACGCCAGTATCTAGGCTTTGTCTCCACAGAATGTGAATGATAGCTGTTTTTTTTTTGTTTACAGTTCTTGATGAATATAGAGTTCCAGGAATCCGGGCCTGGTGCAGAGTGCATAGGCATACTGTCTATGGCTTCTTCAAAATTCAGTGGGGATAGGGTGACGTCTGATATATGATTTGATGTTGGTGTCATATCCATGAAAAATAAATTTCGGTTATCAGTCTTCAGTGTGTTTAATGGCTCGCTGAAAACAGAGTCGTACTGCTTCCACAGTAACTCGCTCATTTCTTTGTTGTCATCGGTGAAAGTTCCATCTCCCTTTCGCAGGGGCCCGATACTAGATGTGGTTTTTGATCTTGATTTTGCATAGGAGAAAAAATATTTCGGATTTCTCTATTTCACTGATGGCCTTTTGCTCTCTTTGTCTCTCTTGGATTTTGTATGATTCATGTAGCTTTAGTTCAATCGTTTCTATTTCTCTACCTAACCTTCGCCGTTCTTGAGATAGGGTGCGACTCTCAAGTTGTTCCGCGATTCGTTTTCTTCGCCTATAGAGGGAACGACGTTCCTGTTCCAATCTGCATATCTTTCTCTTTTTTTCTTAGGGGTATGCGGTTTGAACATATTTCTAGTGCTACTGAGCTTATTTTTTCCAGGCACTGGTTCAGGTTTGCATATTCTAGCTGTTCTTTCGAGTTTATTTCTGTGAAGTCTTGGTTTATTTGCTCCCAGTTTATCTGTTTATTATTGAAGTTGAATTTGCTGAAATCTCCTCCACCGGGCATCGGGACTGGTTTTGAAGGTCTATTCCTCATGCTTGTCATAACTTCAATTAAGTTGTGATCTGAGTAACAGGTATTTGTAATCATTATGTTCCTGATCAATTCATCATTATTAGTGAAAATGAGGTCCAGCGTGTTCTCCTTCCTAGTTGGTTCTACTATTTGCTGGTTTAAGGCAAACCTGTCGCACATCCGTAGCAGGTCATTTGCATGTGCCTGTTCATTTAGGCTACTTCCTGGTATTTTTTCTGATATAACTGTATTAGCCAGGTGCTTCCATTTCAGGTGCCGTAGGTTGAAGTCCCCAAGCTGGATGATGTTCGGGGCTGGATTTGTGAGGTTTTCCAAGCAGTGTTCTATTTTCATTAGTTGGTCTTTAAACTGCTGAGGAGTAGAAGGAGGCGGAGGAGGAGGATGAGTAGGAGTTGGTGGAGGAGGGGGGGGAGGCAAGTGGGGGAGGCAAGGGGGGGGGGGGGTGATGGGGGGAAGATGGAAGGAGGCGCCACCTGTCCGGGACACTTGCGGCGAGACACCCAACCTAACATCACAACAGCCGCCATGAAAGAGAGTTATGTGCGCTTTCTTTTAACTCTGACATTATCCCGCACTGTGCATCAGTGGACCACACGCACGCACACGCACGCACGCACGCACGCACGCACTCACACGCACACACACACACACACAGGGGCCTGATAGTCTGGTGGATAGCGCGCAGGACTCGTAATTCTGTGGAGCGGGTTCGATTCCCGCACCAGGCAGAAACAAATGGGCAAAGTTTCTTTCACCCTGAATGCCTCCTGTTACCTAGCAGTAAATAAATACCTTGGAGTCAGTCAGCTGTCACGGGCTGTTTTCAGGTGTGTGTGTGTGTGTGTGTAGTGTAGAGAGTGAGATAAAAAATAAGTAGTTAGTAAACAGTTGATTGACAGTTGAGAGGCGGGCCAAAAGAGCAAAGCTCAACCCCAGCAAACACAACTAGGTGAATACACACACACACACACACACAGGGTAGTTTTTCAGGTTAGTTAACTGATGGAATGCATTAGGCAGTGATATGGTGGAGGCTGACTCAATACACAGCTTCAAATGTAGATTTGATAGCCCAATAGGCTCACGAATCTGTACACCAGTTGATTGACAGTTGAGAGGCGGGACCTGTGGGGGTTGAGCCAAAGCTCAACCCCCCACAAGCACAACTAGATGAGTACACACACACAAGGTGTAACCAAATCTCAACACCAGCGTCACATACATTCCTTGCACAGTAGGAGAGAGCACCTAGAAGTTTAGTGACTCATCTTAGATTCTAGCGGGTGAACTCCTTGTATGAAAACACCATCCTGCCCTCACACAAGTCCTGCTTAAAGAAACCTACTGGAGTGTATGACAAGGAAACATTGTTATAACACAAAATAGAATGATGAACAATTTGAATGCCAAGTGTCAGAATGTATTCGATACAGTTGAACTTAACTTTCTAACGAAAAGAACGCAGAGTTCGTATCATCCTTTGCAGATGACACAAAAATCAACATGAAAATTACCTCGGCTGAAGACATTGAAAAACTTCAAGCTGATATTAATAAAGTTTTCGACTGGGCATCAGAACATAACATGATGTTTAACAGTGATAAATTCCAGGTACTCAGGTACGGTAAAAATGAGGACCATAAACATAATACAGGGTATAAAACACAATCAAATGTGCCCATAGTAGGAAAACAGCACGTAAAGGATTTGGGAATAATGATGTCCGACGACCTAACGTTTAGGGAGCATAACCAAGCAAATATTGCGTCAGCCAGAAAAATGATAGGATGGATTACAAGAACTTTCAAATCCAGGGATCCCATCACAATGGTTGTACTCTTCAAGTCACTTGTGTTGTCCCGTCTTGGGTACTGCTCAGTACTCACTTCCCCCTTCAGAGCAGGAGAGATTGCTGAAATAGAGGGAATACAGAGAACATATACGGCACGCATAGACGCGATAAAGCACCTAAATTATTAGGATGGTCTCAAAGCCCTCCAAATGTACTCACTAGAAAGAAGACGAGAGAGATATCAAATAATATACACCTGGAAGATACTGGGCCAAATACCAAATCTACACAGTAAAATAACAACGTACTGGAGTGAACAATATGGAAGAAAATGCAGAATAAAAGCAGTGAAGAGCAGAGGTGCCATAGGCACAATCAGAGAACACTGTATAAACATCAGAGGTCCGCGGTTGTTCAACACCCTCCCAGCGAGCATAAGAAATATTGCCGGAACAACCGTGGACATCTTCAAGAGGAAACTAGATTTATTCCTCCAAGGAGTGCCGGACCAACAGCCTGTTGGACCAAACTCTTATTGAGTTTACCCCATGACTTGCATATAATGGTCACAGTGGATGATGATACTTTTCAAAACGCTTGTGCTCTCTAGAGTGGAGTACTGCTGCACAATGACAGCCCCTTTCAAAGCTGGAGAAATTGCTGACCTGGAGAGCGTGCAGAGATCCTTTACTGCTAGAATTCACTCAGTAAAACATCTAAACTACTGGGACCGACTAAAGAGCCTAAATCTGTACTCCCTTGAGCGCAGGCGGGAGAGGTACATAATAATCTATACGTGGAAAATAATTGATGGGCTGGTCCCAAACCTGCACACAGAAATAACACCACATGAGACCAGAAGGCATGGCAGGATGTGCAGAATACCCCCGTTGAAGAGCAGAGGTGCAACAGGTACTCTGAGAGAGAACTATCAACATCAGAGGCCCGAGACTGTTCAACACGCTTCCACTACACATAAGGGGCATAACTGGCCGACCCCTCACAGTGTTCAAGAGAGAACTTGACAAACACCTCCGAAGGATACCTGATCAACGAGGCTCTGACTCATACGTCAGGCTGCGAGCAGCCGCGTCCAACAGCCTGGTTGATCAGTCCAGCAACCAGGAGGCCTAGTCGACGACCGGGCCGCGGTGACGCTAAGCTCCGGAAGCACTTCAAGGTAAGGTAACCACAACCTGCTCCTTAAGTGCATTCCATTTTTCCACTACTCTCACGCCTAAAGGAAAACTTCTTAGCATCTGTGACTCATTTGATTTTTCAGCTTCCACCCACGTCTCCTCGTTCTGTTAGTATTCCGTGTGAACATTTCATCTATTTCCACTCTGTCAATCCCCTGAGTATTTTATATGTTCCTATCATATCCCCCCCTATTCCTTCTTCCTTCTTTTTTCTAGAGTTGTAAGGTTCAGTTCCTTCAGGCGTTCTACATACCCCACCCCTCGTAACTCTAGGACAAGCCTCGTCGCAAACATCCGAACCTTTTCCAGTTTCCTTATGTGTTTCTTCAGATGGGGACCCCATGACGGGGCGGCATACTCTAAGACTGGCCTCACGTAGGCAGCGTTAAGCGGCCTAAATGTCTCCTTACTTAGGTTCCTGAATGATGTTCCAACTTTTGCCAGTGTAGAGTACGCTGCTGTCAATATCGAATTTATTTGTGCGTCAGGAGTTAGATTAGGTGTTACGTCCACTCCCAGGTCTCTCGAGTCGTTAAAGTCCAGCAACCAGGAGGCCTGGTCGACGACCGGGCCGCGGGGACACTAAGCCCCGGAAGCACCTCAAGGTAACCTCAAGGTAGGTAGGTAGTTCCCCTTCATTGAGTGGGAGAGGGGGGGGGAGGGAGCGGTGCAGATATAAACCTAAACATAGTGACGAACATACAGAGACAGACAGACCAACACAGTGTGTGACGGAAGCGTAAAGCAGGTGACACAGTTGTCCAGCACGGAGGAACGTCTCTGACAGTGGCAACACTGCCGCCCTGTATCCCGTTACTCTCTCTTCCTATTCCTGCGGCAGAGGTCTCCCGCCTCTCTTGCTCTTCCTGCGGCAGCAGCCTCCCGCCGGGAGCCCTCGGCCGCCAAACACGTGTATTGGGGCAAGTGACCAACACACCAGACTAACAGACCGCGTCACGGCTACAATACCACTTGCCTACAAGTATCTCTGGCAGTTCAGCTTGTACGGGGATCTAGATGAAGTCAAGTGTGGACAGACAGGAACACACACTTGAGCATTACATCTTACACTCTGACAAAATTGAGTCATTTAGTGATAAATCTAAACTCACGCTGCATCTTCTCACAAATAATGTATGTGGGCCTGCGGGCCGCTCCAAGCAACAGCCTGGTGGACCAAACTCTCACAAGTCAAGCCTGGCCTCGGGCCGGGCTTGGGGAGTAGAAGAACTCCCAGAACCCCATCAAGTAGTTATCAAGTAGAACATCTCAAACGTTCCACTCCATCCCAAGAACAACAAGGAAGGATTTATAGGGACAAGGAAGGCTTTATAGGACACTAGAAATGATCGAGCTGAAGCCGAGAGAATCACATAAAATTCAAGATAGGCAAAGACAGCAAAACGCTATAAGTGAAATAGAGAGGAACCCGAAATACTTTTTCTCGTATCCAAAAACAAGAACAAAAACTGCATCCAGCATTGGGCCCTTGCACAGGAATGATGGAACTTTCACAGGTGACAACAAAGAAATGAGAGAAATACTGAGGCTTCAGTACGATTCTGTTTTCAGTGAAGTCCTGACCATGTTGAAGATCCATCATCCAAAGGAATTCTTCATGAATGTGACATCAACATGGAACCACATATCCGATGTCACCCTAACACCACTGGACTTTGACGAAGCCATAGACAGCATGACCATGTATTCTGCACCAGGCCCAGACTCATCACCCCTGTGACCATTATGACCACTGTGACCATTATGACCATTATGACCACTGTGACCATTATGACCACTGTGACCATTATGACCACTGTGACCATTATGACCACTGTGACCATTATGACCACTGTGACCATTATGACCACTGTGACCATTATGACCACTGTGACCATTATGACCACTGTGACCACTGTGACCATTATGACCACTGTGACCACTGTGACCATTATGACCACTGTGACCATTATGACCACTGTGACCATTATGACCATTATGACCACTGTGACCATTATGACCACTGTGACCACTGTGACCATTATGACCACTGTGACCATTATGACCACTGTGACCATTATGACCACTGTGACCACTGTGACCATTATGACCACTGTGACCATTATGACCACTGTGACCACTGTGACCATTATGACCACTGTGACCATTATGACCACTGTGACCACTGTGACCATTATGACCACTGTGACCATTATGACCATTATGACCATTATGACCACTGTGACCATTATGACCACTGTGACCATTATGACCATTATGACCACTGTGACCATTATGACCACTGTGACCATTATGACCATTATGACCACTGTGACCATTATGACCATTATGACCATTATGACCACTGTGACCATTATGACCACTGTGACCATTATGACCACTGTGACCATTATGACCACTGTGACCATTATGACCACTGTGACCATTATGACCACTGTGACCATTATGACCACTGTGACCATTATGACCACTATGACCATTATGACCATTGTGACCACTGTGACCATTATGACCACTGTGACCACTGTGACCATTATGACCACTGTGACCATTATGACCACTGTGACCATTATGACCATTATGACCATTGTGACCACTGTGACCATTATGACCATTATGACCACTGTGACCATTATGACCATTATGACCACTGTGACCATTATGACCACTGTGACCACTGTGACCATTATGACCACTGTGACCATTATGACCACTGTGACCATTATGACCACTGTGACCATTATGACCACTGTGACCACTGTGACCATTATGACCACTGTGACCATAATGACCACTGTGACCATTATGACCACTGTGACCACTGTGACCATTGTGACCATGTAACACTGTAAAAGTGTTTGAGTTAGTTTATTTAAAATATATATAGAATATGAGTCACAGACAGGGATTTGGAGAGGCGCCAGTTGTCGGCCTGAGATCTCACACCTCAAAGCGTTAATGACCTCAAGTGACCTGAGGTCAGATCATGCGAATTTCACCTTGCTTCTACTAATCTCTTAGTTGGAGCCTGGTAGCCTTCAAACTTGCCGACGTTTAAGGAGTGGCTTGGTAGAGTGCCGGAGGCTATCTATTTGTGGGCGGAGTTAGCTACTAGGTTCCCCAATATAAACTCGGAGAGCTATCGAGCATGAAGCATTAAGAGAAGGAACAGCAGACGAGCCAGGAGAGCAGAGAAGACGTCCCTAGCAGGGAGGCTGTCGGCCGGCAGGGGCGAGACAGTCTCTGTCAAGCTACAGACCCACCCCCCTCTCTATTCAACTTAGACTCAGTCCTCGGTGAGTGAACAGTAAGGTGACTTGGTCGTGTTTACATATGTTGTGTGATGATCAGGGGCAGTCAGTTGTAGTGCTCTCAGATTCTTGGAGGATGACTCACTTTGAATATTAATCGTTAACATTTTAATTGGATTGCTTAAGTTATGATACTTATCATGAAAAACATAATTGTTGAATTTATTATTTAAATGGTCTTTCACTGTGTTCCCTAGAGAGTTGAGTTGAGGTGAGAAAGCCTCGGTGGTTACTAGATTCAAGATATTAATGAGTACATGTTTGGAGTTGATACATGGTGTGGGAACCGACCTGTGAGATTTATATTTATTTAATTTATATGAATTTATATTTACGTTAATTTATATACTTCGATAGCAATTTGTATAATGATAAGTGGACTGTATTTCTGCAATAATCTCACAAATCGATCCTCTACACATTAGGGGGGGTTTATTAGTTTATATATATGCAGCCAATCATACTACAGTAACTACATACATTGAAAAGGTTCCTTATCTTATAGTACAGCAGGTTAGTCCACCAGGTATAACTAGGGTGTAGACACCAAATTATCCTCTTTGAGGTAGCTTCCATATCACCCAGTAACTGGTGCACAAAATCTTCCTCCTCGTCTTGACCTGTCAAAAGGGCACTAGCTGTAAAGCCAGATACCTATATATGACAAGTTATATCAGAGAAAATACTGTACATGGAACATTGAAGACCTGGCTTAATTACCTTTAGTTTGAGGCGATTTCGCGTTCTAACCGGATAACCCTACCCAATGACATTAATGGCCACTAATGATAGATAATGGGTTTCGGAAAGAACACTTAACTTGAATTTGTAGACAGCGTGTTGATAATGGTACACCTTTAGTTTCCATAACACTACGTCCAAGTAAATTTAACAGGAGCCGAATTTGCTCCCGTGTGAGCCTCTGGTCTAGTATAAACAATGGCTGCCCTCCTTCCTCCCTCTGACGCCTGGCTTACATTGTCCACATGTCAGAAAGTGATAGAAGGGTCACATTTACTCTACTTTAATATTGATAATTAAGTTAATTTATATAAGATGTTTTTATGATGGTAAAGTCCAAAGACTAATGTATTTAAGAATAATTCCCACCATAATAGGTGGAGAATATAATAGTATGTGGTGATGATATCCCGTTTTCTATAGACGGTAATTCCACTACAAGTTACGTTTTCTATGGGTAACTTGTTTATACAACACAGCTATTATCTGTATGATATTATTATTAAATGGTGTCGGATTTTCCGACACATGGTACAGAGGGAACAGATTAATAATGACCTCTTGATAACATCTCTTGAGAATTTTGTGATACAGACAAGTTCCATTCCTTGTCTTGTATGTGATGATCTAGAATGGATGGTGGCAGCATTTCTTCTTCTATTATCTACTCTTCTACCTCTACTATCTACTCTTCTACTTCTACCTATCTACACCTCTCCCTCCACCCCTCCCTAAACTCTCACTTTCAACTAATGACCCTCCTCGCTCCTCCCACCTCTCTCCCTCTCACCCCAAACCCTCACTAATTACTTCACTATTCATTTCTTTCCTCTCGTTTTCTCTTATACGTTTGTGGCAATGATTATGTATTCTGGAGTTCTCTCTAGAGTTTCGGGTAACTGATCAAGTGACGGCGCCTTGTAGTCTTAGCACCTAGGTAGTCAAATACCTAGGTTACAAGGTGTTGAACGAGAGAGGTTGCCTTAGGAACTCTGGAGGGTGCTCTAGAATAGTTAGCTAACTGGGGACGGGATAACGGACTAGAGAGAGCTGTTTCCCCCGGCCTCGTTAGTTAACTGGGGGGTGGAATAATGGACAAGATAGAGCTATTTCCCCCACCCCCCCGTTACAACCACTGTGACCATTATGACCACTGTGACCATTATGACCATTATGACCACTGTGACCATTATGACCACTGTGACCATTATGACCACTGTGACCATTATGACCACTGTGACCATTATGACCATTATGACCACTGTGACCATTATGACCACTGTGACCATTATGACCACTGTGACCATTATGACCACTGTGACCATTATGACCACTGTGACCACTGTGACCATTATGACCACTGTGACCATTATGACCACTGTGACCATTATGACCACTGTGACCATTATGACCACTGTGACCATTATGACCACTGTGACCACTGTGACCACTGTGACCATTGTGACCACTGTGACCATTATGACCACTGTGACCATTATGACCACTGTGACCATTATGACCACTGTGACCACTGTGACCACTGTGACCATTGTGACCACTGTGACCATTATGACCATTATGACCACTGTGACCATTATGACCACTGTGACCATTATGACCATTATGACCACTGTGACCACTGTGACCACTGTGACCATTATGACCACTGTGACCATTATGACCACTGTGACCATTATGACCATTATGACCATTATGACCACTGTGACCATTGTGACCATTATGACCACTGTGACCATTGTGACCACTGTGACCATTATGACCACTGTGACCATTATGACCACTGTGACCACTGTGACCATTATGACCACTGTGACCATTATGACCACTGTGACCACTGTGACCATTATGACCATTATGACCACTGTGACCATTATGACCACTGTGACCATTATGACCACTGTGACCATAATGACCACTGTGACCATTATGACCATTATGACCACTGTGACCATTATGACCATTATGACCACTGTGACCATTATGACCATTATGACCACTGTGACCCCTGTGACCATTATGACCACTGTGACCATTATGACCACTGTGACCATTATGACCACTGTGACCATTATGACCATTATGACCATTATGACCACTGTGACCATTATGACCACTGTGACCACTGTGACCATTATGACCACTGTGACCACTGTGACCATTATGACCACTGTGACCATTATGACCACTGTGACCATTATGACCACTGTGACCATTATGACCACTGTGACCATTATGACCATTATGACCACTGTGACCATTATGACCATTATGACCACTGTGACCATTATGACCACTGTGACCACTGTGACCATTATGACCATTATGACCACTGTGACCATTATGACCACTGTGACCATTATGACCACTGTGACCATTATGACCACTGTGACCACTGTGACCATTATGACCATTATGACCACTGTGACCATTATGACCACTGTGACCATTATGACCACTGTGACCATTATGACCATTATGACCACTGTGGCCATTATGACCACTGTGACCACTGTGACCATTATGACCACTGTGACCACTGTGACCATTATGACCATTATGACCACTGTGACCATTATGACCATTATGACCATTATGACCACTGTGACCATTATGACCACTGTGACCACTGTGACCATTATGACCATTATGACCACTGTGAACATTATGACCACTGTGACCACTGTGACCATTATGACCACTGTGACCATTATGACCACCTCCCCTCCCCCCATCAGTTATCCTGCTCGCATTACACTTACAGTTAATAATATTCGACGCTGAACTTGCCGTCGATCGAATCCCTCTAGATATATTCATGAATCAAGAGCCAGTGACATGTGAGCGGTATTGATGATGGTGTGTATTGTGAGGCATGCCCTCGAGCATGGTGTGTATTGTGAGGCATGCCCTCGAGCATGGTGTGTATTGTGAGGCATGCCCTCGAGCAGAGTCTAGCATAAAGAGGCACAAGGCTTCTTGCCTAACATTCGCCTTATACTCATGAAGCGTTAAATTGGCGCAAGCAGGAGTGGCGTGTTTTCAGTTATTGCTATACTGGATCATGATAATACCCGACTACTTACCTAATAGGTCACATTTTTAACGGAATCTATCCGTTAAAAAAACGAAGTTTTGGTAAAAATTAAAGTATTAAAGTACAGTAAAGTTAACATTTTCAGTCTCGATGTGTTAGGTGGGTTGCTCTTTTTTTTTGGGGGGGGGGGGGGAGTAAAGAGGAAGGAGAGGCATGGGTGAAGGGAAGTATAGAAGTGGGAAATACAGTGAGAGGTATGAAAGCAGGCGGGCTGTCCGCCTTGCTGACAAGGGTTGCTTGGGTTTGTATGTTTCTCGTTACAAAAACAGTTGTATTTTTGATGGTATGACGAACAGAGAGACGGGGCTGTATTTGTGCTTGTATTTGTCACACCTGTTGTAAGCTACGCATCAACTAAACCCACATGTTGCCTGCACATGTGGTTGTTCCTCCTGTGTACCGTTGTAGCTGCGATATCCCTGAGGGTCTCCCATTATAAGTGAACTTGGTCCTTCTGATGTGACGAGGAGCTACGAACCCTGGCACCTGACCCACTTGCGTGCGTATGTCCCTATCTGCCTTGTGTCCAACACCATCACTTGTATCACCATATTACCCCCCCCCCCTCTACCACACCGCCACCATCACCACCACCCCACCACCACCTCCACCCCCACCAGCAACCACCCCACCACCACCCATACCAACACCTCCGCTTCGTCTCACCTTTCAAGAATTATTGATCTTATCGTTCTTCAGACGGCTCTCTACCGCTGAAGCAGAGTTGCTTCCTGCCTTACCAGAAGCACCAGCCTCCACAGGTGTCGTATTGACACCTGTATTGAAGCACCAGCCTCCACAGCTGTTGCACTTCTTCGTCTACATGTTTCACGTTCTGCAGGTGCTCAGTGTGGTTCTGCTTGTGTAATATTGACTTCTGTCCCAGTGTCAAACATTTACGTCAACCCAGAACAAAGATCCCTGCGGCCAGCACACCTGCGCCGGGAGCAACTCTAAGGATGCTTTATATAAACAACCTGCCCTTCTGCTGGGAAATACTCACAGGTTGTACCCCTAAAAGCGTCGAGATGTCAAGGACAACGCAAGTCCCACCGCTTTCCCAACTTCTCACCTGTAGTTCCTCAGACGCAATGATCACTTCTGGAATTAAACACCCTCACTGCAGGTGTTCCAACAGTTGCACATGTTACGAGGTTCATGACCCCGCCTTTCCTATCTCTCTCGACAGAACTCCCCCCCCCCCTCCCTCCCCATGAAAGACGAGTATCCGTCACACTGAGCGCCCACGCAGACACTTCATTCATACCGTCCTTTACAAAAAAAAAAAAGCTTACCACCCTGGAGTTATGTATAAGCACAGCTACAATAACTTGTAATCAGCTGTGTTCTTCTGTAGGGGAAAGAATACATAGAATCGGCACTAATCCAGCCCTCTAGCGGTCGACATAGTCAACTTGTTGAGAGGAGCAACAGTACGAGGCTACACTGACCCAGGTGTGGTCCCTGTAACACGAGCCAGTGTTAGCGAGGCCCGCCACCACACTACTCCTCCGCCCGCCCAAACAAACCATAAGTTTTTTTTTAATCCAACACTGGCCAAATGCTCTTTAATCCGGCCATCAAACATCTTTATGAATGAGATACACTTCACACATGATTTGCAAATAATTACGCTCGAATTTTTCTCCAAACATGCAACCCGTCCTCACCAGGTACGTGCAAATGACCTGCTAAGGATGTGCGACAGGTTTGCCTTAAACCAGCAAATAGTAGAACCAACTAGGAAGGAGAACACGCTGGACCTCATTTTCATCAATAGTGATAAATTGATCAGGAACATAATGATTACAAAAACCTGTTACTCAGATCACAAGTTAATTGAAGTTCTGACAAGCATGGGGAATAGACCTTCAAAACCAGTCCCGATTCCCGGTGGAGGAAATTTCAGCAAATTCAACTTCAATAATAAACAGATAAACTGGGAGCAAATAAACCAAGACTTCACAGAAATAAACTGGGAAGAACAGCTAGAAAATGTAAACCTGAACCAGTGCCTGGAAAAAATAAGCTCAGTAGCACTAGAAATATGTTCAAACCGTCTGATATATGATTTGATGTTGGTAAATCCATGAAAAATTCATTTGGGTCATCAGTCTTCAGTGTGTTTAGTGGCTCGCTGAAAACAGAGTCGTACTGATTCCTCAGTAACTCACTCATTTCTTTGTTGTCATCTGTGAAAGTTCCATCTCCCTTTTGCAGGGGCCCGATACTAGATTTGTTTTTTTTTCTCTTGATTTTGCATAGGAGAAAAAATATTTCAGATTTCTCTCTATTTTACTGATGGCCTTTTGCTCTCTTTGCCTCTCCTGGGTTTTGTATGATTCTTGTAGCTTGAGTTCAATTGTTTCTATTTCTCTTCTTAACCTTCTTCGCCGTTCTTGAGATAGGGTGCGACTCTCAAGTTGTTCCGCGATTCTTTTTGTTCGCCTATAGAGAGAACGACGTTCCCTGAAAGGTGGTCTTTTTCAAGAAACAATTCGATAAGTTCTAGCCAGAAAATGCCGGACCAACCGGGCTGTAGAGGATATGTCTCTCCAAGTAACAGCCTGTTGGACCAAGCTCTCACAAGTCAAGACTAGTGGACCCGGGCCAGAATCAGGGTGAACAATTCCCCCCCCCCCTCCCCTCCTCCAGGTAAGGTCCAGGAGAAAGTGGGTGAGGTGAACGCGCGGGTGACCTTGAGTGTCAGGTGGGCAGCTGCGCCTCTCCTTCACTCGCTGCTCGTCACTAACTGCCGGCCCACCACCTAATTATTTCCTCCCCCACTCAGGTCTAATTGAGAGTCAATTCTTCAGGTGTAGCAGAGGGCGGAGGAGTGTTGCAGGGGATGCAGTGTACTTTGGTACTGTGTGAATTAGTGGAAGGTATTTTGGTACGGTCTTTGTTGTTCACTCAACTGGATTATTCCTCAGTAATCTATGGCCAGACTATGCACCCGCGTGAAGAATTTCCCTCACGTTAAGTGTAAAGTCTGAGTATACCTGGAGAGTGTTTCGGGAGTTCTTCTACTTCCCGAGCCCGGCCTCGACGTGTGATAACTTTGTCCAACAGGCTGTTGCTTGGAGCGGCCCGCACGCCCACATATCCACCACAACCTGCTTGATCCGGGACTTCTTGCAAGAACCTGTCCAAGTGCCTCTTGAATACATTCACCGTCGTTTCGGCAATATTTCTCATGCTTGCTGGGAGGGGATTGAACAATCGTGGACCCCCTGATATTAAGATAGTGTTCTCTGATTGTGCCAATGACACCTCTACTCCTCATTGGTACTATTCTGCATTTCCTTCCGTATCTTTCACTCCAATAAGTTGTTATTCTACTATGGAAATTTGGGACCTGGCCCTCAAGTATCTTCCATGTATATATTATTTGATACATTTCTCGTCTCCTTTCCAGAAAGTACATTTGGAGAACTTTGAGATGGTCCCAATAATTTAGACGTATTATCGTTTCTATGCGTGTCGTATCTGTTCTCTGTATACCCTCTAATTCAGAGATCTCTCCTGCTCTGAAAGTGAGTTTCGAGCAATGCTCGACGGGACAGCACCAGTGATTTATATAGTATTAGCATTGCTGTGGGTCTCTGGATTTGAATGTTCTCATTTTCGATCCTATAATTTTCCTGGCCGCCGCTATATTTGCTTGGTTATGTTCACAAAATGTCAGATCTTCAGACATCATAATTCCCAGATCTTTTACATGTTGCTTTCCTTCTATGAGTAGGTCTGATTGTGTCCTGTACCCCGTGTTTTGTTTAAGTTCCTCGTTTCCATCATACCTCAGTATCTAGAACTTATCACCGTTAAACATCATGTTATCTTCAGTTGCCCAATCGATGACTTTATTCATATATGCCTGTAGTTTTTCAGTGTCTTCTATAGTGTCAATTTTCATGCTGATTTTTGTATCATCTGCAACGGCTGACTCGAAACTGTGACTAGTATTTTTGTCTATATCAAAGATAAGAATGAGAAATAGCAGCGGTGCAAGGACTGTGCCCGGGGGTACAGAGTTTTCCACTGCACTTGGGCATAATCTTACTTGATTGACAGTCACTCTCTACATTCTGTTTAACAGAAAGTTGAAAATCCAACGTTCCACTTTTTCCGTTATTCCTATTGATCTCATTTTATTGGGTATCACTCCGTAGTCACATTTGTCGAACGCCTTTGCAAAATCTGTTTATACGACATCTGCATTTTGATTTTCTTCTAGGGCTTCTGTGATTCTGTCATAGTGGTTGAGTAACTGTGACAGACAGGATTTTCCCGCTCTAAATCCATGTTGTCATGTGTTGTGAAGTTCATTATTTTCCATAAAACTGAAAATTTGGTTCCTAATCACTCTTTCAAAAACTTTTATTATGTGTGATGTTAATGCAACTGGTCTATATTTTTTTGCCAAAGCTTTACTACTCCCTTTGTGCAGAGGAGCTATATCTACAGATTTAAGTGCTGCTGGTATCTCCCCTGTATCCAGGCTCTTTCTCCATATTACGCTGAGTGGTCTCGCTACTGGTACTTTACATTTCTTTATGAATATTGAATTCCACAAGTCAGGCCTAGGGGCTGAGTGCATGGGCATGTTGTCAATTTTTCTTTCAAAGTCTTTTGAGTTCGTGTTAAAGTCCGTTACATTATCTACAGCTTCGATGTCATTCATAAAGAAGCTGTCTGGATTTTCTTTCTTTCTTTCTTCTTTCTTTTGTGTTGTTTATTGGTGTGCTAAACATAACCTCATACTGGCTTCTTAGAATTTCACTAATTTCTTTGTTGTCCTCTGTGTACGTACCTTCGGTTGCAATTAAAGGTCTAATACTGGTAGAGGTTTTTTATTTTGATTTTGCATATGTGAAAACTATATTTTGGAATTTTTCTTTAGCACTTGTATAGCTTTTTGTTCCAATTCCATTTCATCACTCGCATGATCGCTTAAGCGTCTGCTCTATTTCATTTCTCCCTGTTTAGGTTTATTTTCCTTGCTCGTGATAATCGTGTCTGTTTAAGTCTGAATGCATCACCTGAGCTAACAATAAGCTGGACTTTACATCAATGGGTGTGTGATCCTGTGTGTCGGTAGCAGTGAAGTGTATGTTGTTGATCTAAGCAATTCGACGGGCACGGGGGAGCATGGGACCAGCATTGAACCCCGCAAAGGACCCGCCGTAGTGGGTCCTTTTCCGTATCGCATGAGCTGGAACTTATCTTCGTTAAACACCAAATTATTTTCTGTAGCCCATAGAAAGACCTGATTTACATCTGACTGGAGGTTTGCCGTGTCCTCTATGTTGCCTACTCTCATGAAAATCCTAGTGTCATCTGCAAAGGATGATACAGTGCTATAGGTTGTGTCCTTGTCTATGTCCGATATGAGGATGAGAAAAAGTACTGGAGCAAGCACAGTACCCTGGGGGACTGAGCTCTTCACGGTTGATGGACCGGATTTGATTTTGTTGACTATTACACATTGGGTTCTATTAGTCAGGAAATTGTAGATCCATCTGCCTATTTTTCCGGTAATTCCTTTTGAACGCATTTTATGTGCAATAACACCATAGTCACATTTGTCGAAGGCTTTTGTGAAATCTGTGTAAATTACATCAGAGTTTTGTTTGTCTTCCATAGCATCTAATGCCATGTCATAGTGGTCCAGCAACTGCGACAGGCAAGAGCGCCCTGTTCTGAAACCATGTTGTCCGGGGTTATGGAGATGATGTGATTCCATGTATTTTGTGATCTTACTTCTTAGCACTCTCTCAAAGATTTTTATGATGTGTGATTTTAATGCTATCAGTCCGTATTTTTTTTGCCTCTGCCTTATTTCCTCCTTTATGGAGTGGTGCTATCTCTGCTGTTTTTAGTATGTCAGGGATAACGCCAGTAATTAGGATTTGTCCATAAAGAATGTGAAGGGCCTGCGATAGTGGTTTTTAACAGTTCTTGATGAATATGGAGTTCCACTGAGTTGTACTGATTTCTCAGGATTTCGCTCATTTCTTTGTTGTCATCTATGAAAGTTCCATCTCCCTTTCGCAGGGACCCGATACTAGATGTGGTTTTTTTTATCTTGATTTTGCATAGGAGAAAAAATATTTCGGATTTCTCTCTATTTCACTTATTATTATTATTATTATTAACATCTTTATTGACAAAATTAATTACAATTTTGCCTAATCTGAGGATTTCGATTAAGTCATATTAAAGAGAGGATAATGCTGGTATTCACTGTCACGCAGGACAGAGGGTCATACATAAGACAATAGGTCTAAACTGTAGGCTGAAGCACATATATATCATGGTTACAATCAATGTTTTAATGTATGGATATGTGAAAACAACTTTCTATTGTGCACTGCCACACAAGGACAGGGATGGGTTTATAAGTGATGCAGCTTAGAAGTAATATAAATAAAAATTGTGCAAATTTTGCACAATTTTGTGCAAAATTTTGGATAAATTGTTAGGATGTCGTCCAGAACACCTGAGTCAATAAAATAGTTACACAGTTGGTGGTACAAGAGGCCAGGAGGTCTAAAATTCTTTACGGTTTCACATTCAACAATATAGTGTTGTAGTGAATGCATTAAAGGTTTATCACAGAGTTTACAATCTGAGTATTCTGGTAGTGGCTCAGCCTCACTAACCTGCCAGATGTGTCTATAGCCAAGGCGAATTCGCACAATGACTACATCACATTGCCTGGTCCGGTTACTGTGCTGACCATACAAATACCTATTATTACAAAACTTGTCATAACTTTTAATACTGCAGCTTTCAGGTTTCAGTGATGGGCTTTTGCTCTCTTTGCATCTCCTGGGTTTTGTATGATTCCTGTACCTTTAGTTCAATTGTTTCTATTTCTCTACCTAACCTTCGCCGTTCTTGATATAAGGTGCGACTCTCAAGTTGTTCCGAGATTCGTTATCATCGCCTATAGAGGGAACGACGTTCCCATTCCAATTCGCATCTCTTCCTCTTTTTTCTTAGAGGTATGCGGTTTGAACATATTTCTAGTGCTACTGAGCATATTTTTTCCAGGCACTGGTTCAGGTTTGCATTTTCTAGCTGTTCTTCCCAGCTTATTTCTGTGAAGTCTTGGTTTATTTGCTCCCAGTTTATCTGTTTATTATTGAAGTTGAATTTGCTGAAATCTCCTCCACCGGGAATCTGGACTGGTTTTGAAGGTCAATTCCCCATGCTTGTCAGAACTTCAATTAAACTGTGATCTGAGTAACAGGTATTTGTAATCATTATGTTCCTGATCAACTCATCATTATTGGTTAAAATGAGGTTCCGCGTGTTCTCCTTCCTAGTTGGTTCTACTATTTGTTGGTTTAAGGCAAACCTGTCGCACATCCGTAGCAGGTCATTTGCATGTGCCTGTTCATTTAGGCTACTTCCTGGTATTCTTTCTGATATAACTGTATTAGCCAGGATCTTCCATTTCAGGTGCCGTAGGTTGAAGTCCCCAAGTGGACCTCTGATGTTTATACAGTGTTCTCTGATTGTGCCTATGGCACCTCTGCTCTTCACTGGTTCTATTCTGCATTTTCTTCCATATCGTTCACTCCAGTACGTTGTTACTGGGGTGGACGACGCACTGCCCCCCCCCCCAGCGTCAGTAACGGGGTGGACGACGAACTACGCACCACATACACGATCAATGACCAGGGGGAGATGGGAGTGTCCCCCCCCCACTCGTGCCACCCTCGGGGTAAAGGTGACGGAGGCGAGGCAGGAGGCGAGGGCAGGAGACTGGAAGTAGGGCAAGTTAAGGGAGGTGCAGGAGGTAAGGGGAGCGGGTATACATGACGCAGGGCAAATGCCTTCGACACGTGAAATGTGTTTTTCAATGTGACAAATTCGACAAAAACGGGGAAATGATAGGGGGGGGGGGAGTAGTTGAAGGTAGGAGAGGTTACCTTGAGGTGGTTCTGAGGATCAATACCCCGCCCCCCCTGCCTCCGAGGCCCGGTCTCTGACTAGGCCTCAGGGTTGGTGGTGTTTCACCAGACTGTTGGGCGCCACTGCTTCCAGTCTGACGGAAGAATCACAACCCAGCTCATCATGTAACCTTAACAGGCTTTTATCACGTTCCATTTTGAACTTTAGAGTGGAAGAGTTGGAGGGAGGACAAAAGATAGGGTAGAGGGGAGGTGGAGTAGAGGGGAGGTGGAGAAGAGGGGAGGTGGAGTAGAGGGGAGGAGGAGAAGAGGGGAGGAGGAGAAGAGGGGAGGTGGAGAAGAGGGGAGGAGGAGTAGAGGGGAGATGGAGCAGTGCCAAGTGAGACCCAGACGACAACAAAACATCCTAACACTGAGCTGCTAATCTGTAGGTACTCCCCCACTATCCATCCCACCGTCCCCCTCCTCCCCCGCACTCCACCCCACCTTCCCTACCCTCCTTGCCACCCATCCCCCAGTAACGGGCGGGGGATGGGTGGACGTCGAACTACGTCGCCCTCCTTGCCACCCACCCCCACCTCCCATCCCCTCCTAGCCACCACTCCCCCACCCCTTCTACACTCCCCATACCTTCCCCACCCATCACCCCCACTCCCCTCTCATCCCAGAATATCAACAACGAACGGTACGGCCAGGGGGTCACACGGTACGGCCAGGGGTCACACGGTACAGCCAGGGGTCACACGGTACAGCCAGGGGTCACACGGTACAGCCAGGGGTCACACGGTACAGCCAGGGGTTACACGGTACAGCCAGGGGTCACACGGTACAGCCAGGGGTCACACAGTACAGCCAGGGGTCACACAGTACAGCCAGGGGTCACACAGTACAGCCAGGGGGTCACACGGTATGGCCAGGGGTCACACGGTACGGCCAGGGGTCACACGGTACTGCCAGGGGTCACACGGTACAGCCAGGGGTCACACGGTACGACCAGGGGTCACACGGTACAGCCAGGGGTCACACAGTACAGCCAGGGGTCACACGGTACAGCCAGGGGTCACACGGTACAGCCAGGGATCACACGGTACAGCCAGGGGTCACACGGTACAGCCAGGGGTCACACAGTACAGCCAGGGGTCACACGGTACAGCCAGGGGTCACACAGTACACCCAGGGGTCACACGGTACAGCCAGGGGTCACACGGTACAGCCAGGGGTCACACGGTACAGCCAGGGGTCACACAGTACAGCCAGGGGTCACACAGTACAGCCAGGGGTCACACAGTACAGCCAGGGGTCACACAGTACAGCCAGGGGTCACACAGTACAGCCAGGGGTCACACGGTACAGCCAAGGGTCACACAGTACAGCCAGGGGTCACACGGTACAGCCAGGGGTCACACAGTACAGCCAGGGGTCACACGGTACAGCCAGGGGTCACACGGTACAGCCAGGGGTCACACAGTACAGCCAGGGGTCACACGGTACAGCCAGGGGTCACACGATACATGCAGGTTACCTTGCGATGATTTCAAGGCTCAACGTCCCCGCGGCCCGGTCTCCGACCAGGCCTCGTGGTTGCTGGACAGGTCAACCAGGCTGTTGGATGCAGCTGCTCGCAGCCTTTCTTGAGCACTGTGAGGGGTCGGCCAGTTATGCCCCTTATGTGTAGTGGGGCATTATGTGTTATGCTCCCAAGCGTGTTGAACAGTCTCGGGCCTCTGATGTTGATAGAGTTCTCTCTCAGAGTACCTGTTGCACCTCTGCTTTTCAACGGGGGTATTCTGCACATCCTGCCATGCCTTCTGGTCTCATGTGATGTTATTTCTGGGTGCAGGTTTGGGACCAGCCCCTCTACTATTTTCCACGTATACATTATTATTTATCTCTCCCGCCTGCGCTCAAGAGAATAGAGGTTTAGGCATTTTAGTCGGTCCCAATAGTTTAGATGTTTTACTGAGTGGATTCTAGCAGTAAAGGCTCTCTGCACGCTCTCCAGGTCAGCAATTTCTCCAGCTTTGAAAGGGGCTGTCATTGTGCAGCAGTACTCCACTCTAGAGAGCACTAGCGTCTTGAAAAGTATCATCATCGGTACAGCATCTCTAGTGTGAAAAGTTCTTGTTATTCAACCTGTCATTTTTCTTGCAGTTGTGACGGCTACTTTATTGTGTTCTTTAAATATAAGGTCTTCCGACATGAGTACACCCAGATCCTTTACATTGGCTTTTCGTTCCATGTTATGATTTGACTGAGTTTTGTACGTGTTTTCTGCTTTTATATTTTCCTTTTTTTTCGTAGCGCATGAGCTGGAACTTATCTTCGTTAAACATCATATTATTTTCTGTAGCCCATAGAAAGACCTGATCTACATCTGATTGGAGGTTTGCCGTGTCCTCTATGTTGTCTACTCTCATGAAGATCCTAGTGCAAAATAAAAATACAGTGCTATGAGTTGTGTCCTTGTCTATGTCCGATATGAGGATGAGAAAAAGTACTGGAGCAAGCACAGTACCCTGGGGGACTGAGCTCCTCACGGTTGATAGACCGGATGTGAATTTTGTTGACTATTACACATTGGGTTCTATTAGTCAGGAAATTGTAGATCCATATCTGCTTTTTTCCTTTAATTCCTTTTGAACGCATTTTATGTGCAATAACACCATGGTCACATTTGTCAAAGACATTTGCGAAATCTGTCTAAATTACATCAGCGTTTTGTTTGTCTTCCATGGCATCTAATGCCATATCATAGTGGTCCAGCAACTGCGACAGGCAAGAGCGCTCTGTTCTGAAACCATGTTGTCCGGGGTTATGGAGATGCTGTGATTCCATGTATTTTGTGATCTTACTTCTTAGCACTCTCACAAAGATTTTTATGATGTGTGATGTTAATGCAATCGGTCTGTATTTTTTTGTCTCTGCCTTATTTCCTCCTTTATGGTGTGGTGTTATCTCTGCTGTTTTTAGTATGTCAGGGATAACGCCAGTATCTAGGCTTTGTCTCCACAGAATGTGAAGGGCCTGCGATAGTGGTTTTTTACAGTTCTTTATGGATATGGAGTTCCAGGAATCTGGGCCTGGTGCAGAGTGCATAGGCATACTGTTTATGGCTTCTTCAAAATCTAGTGGGGATAGGGTGACGTCTCATATATGATTTGATGTTAGTGTCATATCCATGAAAAATAAATTTCGGTTATCAGTCTTCAGTGTGTTTAATGGCTCGCTGAAAACAGAGTCGTACTGATTCCTCAGGATTTCGCTCATTTCTTTGTTGTCATCTGTGAAAGTCATCACCCTTTCGCAGGAGTCCGATACTAGATGGGGTTTTTAATTTGTATTTTGCATAAGTGAAAAAATATTTCGGATTTCTCTCTATTTCACTGATGGCCTTTTGCTCTCTTTGCCTCTCCTGGGTTCTGTATGATTCATGAAGCTTTAGTTCAATAGTTTCTATTTATCTACCTAACCTTCTTCGCCGTTCTTGAGATAGGGTGAGACTCTCAAGTTGTTCCGCGATTCGTTTTCTTCGCCTATATAGGGAACGACGTTCCCGTTCCAATATGCATTTATTCCTCTTTTTTTCTTAGGGGTATGCGGTTTGAACATATTTCTAGCGCTACTTAGCTTATTTTTTCCAGGCACTGGTTCAGGTTTGCATTTTCTAGCTGTTCTTCCCAGCTTTTTTCTGTGAAGTCTTGGTTTATTTGCTCCCAGTTTATCTGTTTATTATTTAAGTTGAATTTACTGAAATCTCCTCCACCGGGAATCGGGACTGGTTTTGAAGGTCTATTCCCTATGCTTGTCAGAACTTCAATTAAGTTGTGATCTGAGTAACAGGTATTTGTAATCATTATGTTCCTGATCAATTCATCATTATTAGTGAAAATGAGGTCCAGCGTGTTCTCCTTCCTAGTTGGTTCTATTATTTGCTGGTTTAAGGCTGACATCCGTAGTGCGAGAGTCGTGGTGCATTATATGCTGCACTCCACCGCGTATAGCATTATATAAATGGAACAATTATATCATGAATGGCAAGCGCGAGCAGACACGTGGCTGTGTTTTTGTTTACATTATTGGAGGATGGGGCGGCGCGCGCGTGTACTGTGACTTACGGTAACTACCGGGACTGGGGGTAGAAATAGCCTAAGCTACTCTATCGCTTTGAGATGTATTTCTTTCTTGTCTCAATAAACATACTTGATCTTGAACTACCGGGACGTTGGGGGGGGGGGTGTTGAGTGAGGGAGTCGTGGAGCAGCATTTTTTGCTTGGGGGGGGGGAGGGGATGGGGAGTACGAAGATGGAGCGGTACAGGTGATGGGAAAAAGTTTAGAAATGGGGAATACAGTACGAGTTATGATAGCAGGTGGGCTGTCCGCCTTGCTGACACGGTGTGTGTGTGTTGGAAACTGCCTCTCTTTCGTCAGGGAGCTGTACTCACCTAGTTGTATTTTCGGTAGTTGAGCTCTGGCTCATTGGTCCCGCCTCTCAACTGTTAATCAACTGGTGCACAGATTCCTGAGCCTACTGGGCTCTATTATATCTAAACTTGAAACTGTGTATGGAGTCAGCCTCCACCACATCACTGCCTAATGCATTCCATCTGTTAACTACTCTGACACTGAAAAAGTTCCTTCTAACGTCTCTGTGGCTCATGTGGGTACTCAGTTTCCACCTGTGTCCCCTTGTTCTGAAGGGAAACAAGGGGACTATGTGCCAAGAGTGCCTATTTGTTTCCTCCTCCGCCGGGGAACGAACCCGGAACCTCAGGACTACGAATCCGAAGTGCTGCCCACTCAGCTATCAGATCCCTTGTAACCCTGAGCAAGTTACGTTGACACAAGACTTACGGGTAAACTTTATGCGAATAGCTCCTTATAATCTTGTCGTCATAATTAATTTAAACAAGAGGGAAAGTGGACGGGGAAGGTGGAAGGAGAGAGAGAGAGCGAGAGAGATGGAGAGGAAAGCGCTGAAAAATACATAAGCAAAAAGAGAAATGGTCACGACGTACAAGATACTAAAAAGCGTATACGAGTTCAACAGAAATAACCAGTTTTATATGCAGAAAAACTGAGCAAGAGGGAGACATGTGTCGCTGGAAACACCTAAAGAGTCAGGGGAATGTGAGGAAGTCCACTGCAGTAGACTAATGAACGGGGGGAGTGCACCGCGGGCTTCCCTGACCAGGCCTCCTGGTTGGTGATCTGCTCAACCACACTGTTGAGACCGCTGCTCGCAGTCTGACAATCGTCCCAGTTGGCTGATATATGCCCAGAGGATTTGGAAGGTGGGTGTTTGATCTGGGAGTGTCCGACCCAGACACGGGCCAGGGTCGGCCCGGAGGTTCCAAGGAGTAAGCAGGTGGGGGGGCCCCCGGCAGGCCGGGATGCGGCCCATCATCCTCCTCACTCCCTGACGTCACCGTAACATCTATGATGTCACTAAGCTGCTGTAACATCACAGGAGCAGCTAGGATGTCACCAAGTCAGAACAAGGGGAAGGAAGTAGTTATGATTCCACAGGAACACCAACCACGTGCTCCTGTGGTTTAGCCAGGGACCCAGGCTTTATCTGGCGTCGACCAGAGTTGGTGGCCGCTGTTCGCAGTCTCATGTAGCAATCACAACCAGGTTGATCACGCACCTTTAAAAGGGATTTAACCCTCGACTCCCTTGAACATGGCTTAAAAATATGTTAGTGATGCCTACCTTAAGCTGATTTTTTTTTACCTTGACCTTGCGTTGAGGTGATTTCGGGGCTTAGCGACTCCGCGGCCCGGTCGTCGACCAGGCCTCCTGGTTGCTGGACTGATCAACCAGGCTGTTGGACGCGGCTGCTCACAGCCTGACGTATGAGTCACAGCCTGGTTGATCAAGTATCCTTTGGAGGTGCTTATCCAGTTCTCTCTTGAACACTGTGAGGGGTCGGCCAGTTATGTCCCTTATGTGTAGTGGAAGCGTGTTGAACAGTCTCGGGCCTCTGATGTTGATAGTTCTCTCTTGAACACTGTGAGGGGTCGGCCAGTTATGTCCCTTATGTGTAGTGGAAGCGTGTTGAACAGTCTCGGGCCTCTGATGTTGATAGTTCTCTCTTGAACACTGTGAGGGGTCGGCCAGTTATGTCCCTTATGTGTAGTGGAAGCGTGTTGAACAGTCTCGGGCCTCTGATGTTGATAGTTCTCTCTTGAACACTGTGAGGGGTCGGCCAGTTATGTCCCTTATGTGTAGTGGAAGCGTGTTGAACAGTCTCGGGCCTCTGATGTTGATAGTTCTCTCTTGAACACTGTGAGGGGTCGGCCAGTTATGTCCCTTATGTGTAGTGGAAGCGTGTTGAACAGTCTCGGGCCTCTGATGTTGATAGTTCTCTCTTGAACACTGTGAGGGGTCGGCCAGTTATGTCCCTTATGTGTAGTGGAAGCGTGTTGAACAGTCTCGGGCCTCTGATGTTGATAGTTCTCTCTTGAACACTGTGAGGGGTCGGCCAGTTATGTCCCTTATGTGTAGTGGAAGCGTGTTGAACAGTCTCGGGCCTCTGATGTTGATAGTTCTCTCTTGAACACTGTGAGGGGTCGGCCAGTTATGTCCCTTATGTGTAGTGGAAGCGTGTTGAACAGTCTCGGGCCTCTGATGTTGATAGTTCTCTCTTGAACACTGTGAGGGGTCGGCCAGTTATGTCCCTTATGTGTAGTGGAAGCGTGTTGAACAGTCTCGGGCCTCTGATGTTGATAGTTCTCTCTTGAACACTGTGAGGGGTCGGCCAGTTATGTCCCTTATGTGTAGTGGAAGCGTGTTGAACAGTCTCGGGCCTCTGATGTTGATAGTTCTCTCTTGAACACTGTGAGGGGTCGGCCAGTTATGTCCCTTATGTGTAGTGGAAGCGTGTTGAACAGTCTCGGGCCTCTGATGTTGATAGTTCTCTCTTGAACACTGTGAGGGGTCGGCCAGTTATGCCCCTTATGTGTAGTGGAAGCGTGTTGAACAGTCTCGGGCCTCTGATGTTGATAGTTCTCTCTTGAACACTGTGAGGGGTCGGCCAGTTATGTCCCTTATGTGTAGTGGAAGCGTGTTGAACAGTCTCGGGCCTCTGATGTTGATAGTTCTCTCTTGAACACTGTGAGGGGTCGGCCAGTTATGTCCCTTATGTGTAGTGGAAGCGTGTTGAACAGTCTCGGGCCTCTGATGTCGATAGAGTTCTCTCTCAGAGTACCTGTTGCACCTCTGCTCTTCAACGGGGGTATTCTGCACATCCTGCCATGTCTTCTGGTCTCATGTGGTGTTATTTATGTGTGCAGGTTTGGGACCAGCCCCTCTACTATTTTCCACGTGTAAATTATTGTGTATATCTCCCGCCTGCGCTCAGGAGAATACAGATTTAGGCTCCTTAGTCGGTCCCAATAGTTTAGATGTTTTACTGAGTGGATTCTAGCAGTAAAGGATCTCTCCTGCACGCTCTCCAGGTCAGCAATTTCTCCAGCTTTGAAAGGGGCTGTCATTGTGCAGCAGTACTCCACTCTAGAGAGCACAAGCGTTTTGAAAAGTATCATCATCGGTAAAGCATCTCTAGTGTGAAAAGTTCTTGTTATCCAACCTGTCATTTTTCTTGCAGTTGTGACGGCTACTTTATTGTGTTCTTTAAAGGTAAGGTCTTCCGACATAAGTACACCCAGATTCTTTACATTGCCTTTTCGTTCTATGTTATGATTTGCCTGAGTTTTGTACGTGGTTTCCGTTTTTATATTTTCATTTTTTCCTTAGCGCATGAGCTGGAACTTATCTTCGTTAAATAACATATTATTTTCTGTAGCCCATAGAAAGACCTGATTTACATCTGATTGGAGGTTTGCCGTGTCCTCTATGTTGCCTACTCTCATGAAGATCCTAGTGTCATCTGGAAAGGATGATACAGTGCTATAGGTTGTGTTCTTGTCTATGTCCGATATGAGGATGAGGAAAAGTACTGGAGCAAGCACAGTACCCTGGGGGACTGAGCTCTTCACGGTTGATGGACCGGATTTTATTTTTTTGACTATTACATATTGGGTTCTGTTAGTCAGGAAATTGTAGATCCATCTGCCTATTTTTCCGGTAATTCCTTTTGAACGCATTTTATGTGCAATAACACCATGGTCACATTTATCAAAAGCTTTTGCGAAATCTGTGTAAATTACATCAGCGTTTTGTTTGTCTTCCATAGCATCTAATGCCATATCATAGTGGTCCAGCAACTGCGACATGCAAGAGCGCACTGTTCTGAAACCATGTTGTCCGGGGTTATGGAGATGCTGTGATTCCATATATTTTGTGATCTTACTTCTTAGCACTCTCTCAAATATTTTTGAGTGTGCTCATAGCATCATTATATACCTACCATTAAACCATAGCATCATTATAACCTATTCTTAAATGGGGTTCCTCAGCTCATTCTCCCAGGGAAGCGAAGAATAAATTAGGGGACTTTATTGAGTGAATTTGTGCCGTAAAAGTTTTGTGTATGTCCTGCGGGTCAGTGTTATCTCCAACAGTAAATAGGGTTGTTATTGTGCCACAAGATTCTACACTAGATAGCAGTTACGTCTTGAAATAGTACCATCATTAGTTTGTTATCAGTGGCTTGAAGATTCTTGTTATCTAGCAAATATATGTTCATCCAGTTGTAAAGATAACGCCTTTGGCGTACAGATACTACTCACCTTGCGTATAGAGATGCCCTCACGTATAGATGCCTGACATAGAGATGCCTCACATAGAGTTGCCTCACATAGAGATGCCTCACATAAAGATGCCTCACATAGAGATGCCTCACGTAGAGATGCCTCACATGGAGATGCCTCACGTAGAGATGCCTCACATAGAGATGCCTCACATAGAGATGTCTCACATAGAGATGCCTCACATAGAGAAGCCTCACATAGAGATGCCTCACATAGAGAAGCCTCACATAGAGATGCCTCACATAGAGATGCCTCACATAGAGATGCCTCACATAGAGATGCCTCACACAGAGATGCTTCACTTAGAGATGCCTCACATAGAGATGCCTCACATAGATATGCCTCACATAGAGATGGCTCACGCCGAGGCAGAGTAGCAGGGAGCGCATGACGGGTTGACTGGAAATACCAAATGATGTTGCAACTCGGCCCCCTCTCCCTCTCTCCCCTTCCCTCCATGACTTGTACATGTGACAGATAATTCGCGTGGAGTGGGCGGCGAGTGGGGAGGGGGGGGGTAGTTCAGCTGGGTGGGTGGCGAGGGGGGGGTAGTTCAGCTGGATGGGTGGCGAGGGGGGGGGTAGTTCAGCTGGGTGGGTGGCGAGGGGGGGGGGGGTAGTTCAGCTGGGTGGGTGGCGAAGGGGGGGGTAGTTCAGCTGGGTGGGTGGCGAGGGGGGGGGTAGTTCAGCTGGGTGGGTGGCGAGGGGGGGGGGTAGTTCAGCTGGGTGGGTGGCGAGGGGGGGGTAGTTCAGCTGGGTGGGTGGCGAGGGGGGGGGGGGTAGTTCAGCTGGGTGGGTGGCGAGGGGGGGGTAGTTCAGCTGGGTGGGTGGCGAGGGGGGGGGGGTAGTTCAGCTGGGTGGGTGGCGAGGGGGGGGTAGTTCAGCTGGGTGGGTGGCGAGGGGGGGGTAGTTCAGCTGGGTGGGTGGCGAGGGGGGGGGTAGTTCAGCTGGGTGGGTGGCGAGGGGGGGGTAGTTCAGCTGGGTGGGTGGCGAGGGGGGGGGGGTAGTTCAGCTGGGTGGGTGGCGAGGGGGGGGTAGTTCAGCTGGGTGGGTGGCGAGGGGGGGGGGTAGTTCAGCTGGGTGGGTGGCGAGGGGGGGGGGGTAGTTCAGCTGGGTGGGTGGCGAGGGGGGGGGGGTAGTTCAGCTGGGTGGGTGGCGAGGGGGGGGGTAGTTCAGCTGGGTGGGTGGCGAGGGGGGGGGGGGTAGTTCAGCTGGGTGGGTGGCGAGGGGGGGGTAGTTCAGCTGGGTGGGTGGCGACTCTCAACATTGAATATACTGGTATAGGTTTCAGTGCGTCTGTGACCATCACTCAAAACCCAAATGTCGAGTACCCAATGTGTCAACTTTGTCAAAGAGAAAACATGCACTCCCTTGAACATTATATTTTAGAACGTCCCATATTGACTGACTTTCGCCCTCCTGGGCTGAGGTATACTGAACTCTGTAACTACTATATGAGTGCTGGAACACTTGATGATACATTGGACTTGTACCCAAGATTGACCATGTAATATATCAATAATACAATGTATGTATGTGATATAACTATATATAAGTCACCGGAGGCAAACCCTCAGCAGTTTAAAGACCAACTAACACTGCTTGGAAAACCTCACAAATCCAGCCCCGAACATCATCCAGCTTGGGGACTTCAACCTACGGCACCTGAAATGGAAGCACCTGGCTAATACAGTTATATCAGAAAGAATACCAGGAAGTAGCCTAAATGAACAGGCACATGCAAATGACCTGCTACGGATGTGCGACAGGTTTGCCTTAAACCAGCAAATAGTAGAACCAACTAGGAAGGAGAACACGCTGGACCTCATTTTCACTAATAATGATGAATTGATCAGGAACATAATGATTACAAATACCTGTTACTCAGATCACAACTTAATTGAAGTTATGACAAGCATGAGGAATAGACCTTCAAAACCAGTCCCGATGCCCGGTGGAGGAGATTTCAGCAAATTCAACTTCAATAATAAACAGATAAACTGGGAGCAAATAAACCAAGACTTCACAGAAATAAACTCGGAAGAACAGCTAGAATATGCAAACCTGAACCAGTGCCTGGAAAAAATAAGCTCAGTAGCACTAGAAATATGTTCAAACCGCATACCCCTAAGAAAAAAAGAGAAAGATATGCAGATTGGAACAGGAACGTCGTTCCCTCTATAGGCGAAGAAAACGAATCGCGGAACAACTTGAGAGTCGCACCCTATCTCAAGAACGGCGAAGAAGGTTAGGTAGAGAAATAGAAACAATTGAACTCAAGCTACAAGAATCATACAAAACCCAGGAGAGGCAAAGAGAGCAAAAGGCCATCAGTGAAATCGAGAAATCCGAAATATTTTTTTCTCCTATGCAAAATCAAGATAAAATACCACATCTAGTATCGGGCCCCTGCGAAAGGGAGATGGAACTTTCACCGATGACAACAAAGAAATGAGCGAGATACTGTGGAAGCAGTACGACTCTGTTTTCAGTGAGCCATTAAACACACTAAAGATTGATAACCCAAATTAATTTTTCGTGGATATGACACCAACATCAAATCATATATCAGACGTCGCCCTATCCCCACTGGATTTTGAAGAAGCCATAGACAGTATGCCTATGCACCAGGCCCGGATTCCTGGAACTCCATATTTATCAAGAACTGTAAAAAAACACTATCGCAGGCCCTTCACATTCTGTGGAGACAAAGCCTAGATACTGGCATTATCCCTGACATACTAAAAACAGCAGAGATAGCACCACTCTATAAACGAGGAAATAAGGCAGAGGCAAAAAATTACGGACCGATAGCACTAACATCGCACATCATAAAAATTTTTGAGTGCTAAGAAGTAAGATCACAAAATACATGGAATCACAGCATCTCCGTAACCCTGTACAACATGGTTTCAGGACAGGGCGCTCTTGCCTGTCGCAGTTGCTGGACCACTATGACATGGCATTAGATGCTATGGAAGACAATCAAAACGCTGATGTAATTTACACAGATTTCGCAAAAGCCTTCGACAAATGTGACCATGGTGTTATTGCACATAAAATGCGTTCAAAAGGAATTACAGGAAAAATAGGCAGATGGATCTACAATTTCCTGACTAACAGAACCCAATGTGTAATAGTCAACAAAATAAAATCCGGACCATCAACCGTGAAGAGCTCAGTCCCCCAGGGTACTGTGCTTGCTCCAGTACTTTTTCTCATCCTCATATCGGACATAGACAAGAACACAACCTATAGCACTGTATCATCCTTTCCAGATGACACTAGGATCTTCATGAGAGTAGGCAACATAGAGGACACGGTAAACCTCCAATCAGATGTAGATCAGGTCTTTCTATGGGCTACAGAAAATAATATGGTGTTTAACGAAGACAAGTTCCAGCTCATGCGCTAAGGAAAAAATGAAAATATAAAAACGGAAACCACGTACAAAACTCAGGCAAATCATTATATAGAACGAAAAGGCAATGTAAAGGATCTGGGTGTACTCATGTCGGAAGACCTTACCTTTAAAAGACTTACCTTTAAAGAACACAATAAAGTAGCCGTCACAACTGCAAGAAAAATGACAGGTTGGATAACAAGAACTTTTCACACTAGAGATGCTATACCGATGATGATACTTTTCAAAACGCTTGTGCTCTCTAGAGTGGAGTACTGCTGCACAATGACAGACCCTTTCAAAGCTGGAGAAATTGCTTACCTGGAGAGTGTGCAGAGAGCCTTTACTGCTAGAATCCACTCAGTAAAACATCTAAACTATTGGGACCGACTAAAGAGCCTAAATCTGTACTCCCTTGAGCGCAGGCGGGAGAGATACATAATAATCTATAGTGGAAAATATTAGAGGGGCTGGTCCCAAACCTGCACACAGAAATAACATCACATGAGACCAGAAGACATGGCAGGATGTGCAGAATACCCCCTTGAAGAGCAGAGGTGCAACAGGTACTCTGAGAGAGAACTCTATCAACATCAGAGGCCCGAGATTGTTCAACACGCTTCCACTACACATAAGGGGCATAACTGGCAGACCAGTTACTAGTCTTGAACACCTACCCCTCACAGTGTTCAAGAGAGAACTGGATAAGCACCTCCAAAGGATACCTGATCAACCAGGCTGTGACTCATACGTCAGGCTGCGAGCAGCCGCGTCTAACAGCCTGGTTGATCAGTCCAGCAACCAGGAGGCCTGGTCGACGACCGGGCCGCGGGGACACTAAGCCCCGGAAGCACCTCAAGGTAACCTCAAGGTAAGGACCCCTCACAGTGTTCAAGAGAGAACTGGATAAGCACCTCCAAAGGATACCTGATCAACCAGGCTGTGACTCATACGTCAGGCTGCGAGCAGCCGCGTCTAACAGCCTGGTTGATCAGTCCGGCAACCAGGAGGCCTGGTCGACGACTGGGCCGCGGGGACGCTAAGCCCCGGAAGCACCTCAAGGTAAGGTAGGGTATATAACCTGAGCTTGTAAAAGCGTCTTAATCACCTTCAGTGGTTAAGTGCTTAAATTAATAACACATAGCCGATATAACACATTATATCAGATATTCCATAATTGTATGTGTATGTATATATATATATATATATATATATATATATATATATATATATATATATATATATATATATATATATATATATATAGGCTTGTTCCATTCAGGCTTGTTCGCATATATATATATATATATATATATATATATATATATATATATATATATATATATTAGTATATTTTGGTAGCAGTCTTTCCTGTAGACATATATTATTAAATATGACCGAAAAAGTAAGATTAATAATTCTAACACGAATTTTCTCAATCTTTCGTACATTACGCTTCACTGTTGGAGGTAAATCAAAAATCAATTCTCCAAAATTCATTTTTATTTCTAGTCTGACGCGACACGAGCGCGTTTCGTAAAACTTATTACATTTTCAAAGACTTTAGTTCACAAATACACAACTGAATAGAACTTACGCATCTCCGATTTTATATCTACATTTGAGTGAGGTGGAAGGGGTGATGTGGCATTAACACAAGACAGAACAAGAGGTGGCATTAATAGGGTATTAATTTCATCAACACAAGACAGAACAAGAGGTGGTATTGATAGGGTATTAATTTCATCAACACAAGACAGAACACGAAACAATGGATATTGAATAGAAGTGTTTGTAGAAAGCCTATTGGTCCATATTTCTTGATGCTTCTATATTGGAGCGGAGTCTTGAGGTGGGTAGAATATTGTTGTGCAATAATTGGCTGTTGATTGCTGGTGTTGACTTCTTGATGTGTAGTGCCTCGCAAACGTCAAGCCGCCTGCTATCGCTGTTGATTTCTGTGTTGTTTACTAGGATTTCTCTGGCGATGGTTTGGTTGTGGGAAGAGATTATATGTTCCTTAATGGAGCCCTGTTGCTTATGCATCGTTAAACGCCTAGAAAGAGATGTTGTTGTCTTGCCTATATACTGAGTTTTTTGGAGCTTACAGTCCCCAAGAGGGCATTTGAAGGCATAGACAACGTTAGTCTCTTTTAAAGCGTTCTGTTTTGTGTCTGGAGAGTTTCTCATGAGTAGGCTGGCCGTTTTTCTGGTTTTATAGTAAATCGTCAGTTGTATCCTCTGATTTTTGTCTGTAGGGATAACGTTTCTATTAACAATATCTTTGAGGACCCTTTCCTCCGTTTTATGAGCTGTGGAAAAGAAGTTCCTGTAAAATAGTCTAATAGGGGGTATAAGTGTTGTGTTAGTTGTCTCTTCAGAGGTTGCATGGCTTTTCACTTTCCTTCTTATGATGTCTACGACGAAACCATTGGAGAAGCCGTTATTGACTAGGACCTGCCTTACCCTACAGAGTTCTTCGTCGACTTGCTTCCATTCTGAGCTGTGGCTGAGAGCACGGCCAGCCTACTCATGAGAAACTCTCCAGACACAAAACAGAACGCTTTAAAAGAGACTAACGTCGTCTATGCCTTCAAATGCCCTCTTGGGGACTGTAAGCTCCAAAAAATCCAGTATATAGGCAAGACAACAACATCTCTTTCTAGGCGTTTAACGATGCATAAGCAACAGGGCTCCATTAAGGAACATATAATCTCTTCCCATAACCAAACCATCGCCAGAGAAATCCTAGTAAACAACACAGAAATCATCGATAGATACAGCGATAGCAGGCGGCTTGACGTTTGCGAGGCACTACACATCAAGAAGTCAACACCAGCAATCAACAGCCAATTATTGCACAACTATATTCTACCCACCTCAAGACTCCGCTCCAATATAGAAGCATCAAGAAATATGGACCAATAGGCTTTCTACAAACACTTCTATTCAATATCCATTGTTTCATGTTCTGTCTTGTGTTGATGAAATTAATACCCTATTAATGCCACCTCTTGTTCTGTCTTGTGTTAATGCCACATCACCCCTTCCACCTCACCCAAATGTAGATATAAAATCGGAGATGCGTAAGTTCTATTCAGTTGTGTATTTGTGAACTAAAGTCTTTGAAAATGTAATAAGTTTTACGAAACGCGCTTGTGTCGCGTCAGACTAGAAATAAAAATGAATTTTGGAGAATTGATTTTTGATTTACCTCCAACAGTGAAAAGAAATGTACGAAAGATTGAGAAAATTCGTGTTAGAATTATTAATCTTACTTTTTCGGTCATATTTAATAATATATATATATATATATATATATATATATATATATATATATATATATATATATATATATATATATATATATATATATATATATATATATATATATATGCAGAATAACCACATATGAAAAATAGAAACTGCTTAACGCGTTTTCGGCTAATTCGCCTTCATCAGAGCAAAGTAGAATCAGTAGTAGAATGGATTCTACTTTGCTCTGATGAAACACTTTGCTCTGATGAATCACTTTGGGTACAAAGTGATTCTACTTTGCTCTGATGAAGGCGAATTAGCCGAAAACGCGTTAAGCAGTTTCTATTTTTCATATGTGGTTATTCTGCATACTTGGATCAGTGTTTTTGTGATCATTGTTGCATATATATATATATATATATATATATATATATATATATATATATATATATATTTATATATATATATATATATATATATATATATGAATGTGTATAAAGTATATGTGGAAGCTGGTCAGAATTGCATTTCACCTTTATAAATGCACTTTAATGACACTATGTAAAAGACACATCGACCTTTATGTAGGGTAAACGTAACTCTGTGTATGTATTTATGTCTATAGGTTAGATTAGCATTTTAAAAGCTCTACAACCACCTTCTGCGGTTGATTGTTCAATACATCCCTGGACTATATGTTTAACTGATCTCTCACCCTGTCCATGGAGGACAGAAGAAAATGTATATATGCTGGTTAGCATTGTAAATGTCCGGCCACGTCTGTGGTATAAAATAATAATAATAATAATAATAATAATAATAATAAACTCTAGGTATAGAGGTGTGTATGGGGTCTCCCTCCACACCTCACTAGTGACCTTGTGCATTAAGTACTCTAACGCACAACATCTCTCTCTAATGTCTCTGGCTCATTTGTGTTCTTGATTTCAATCTATGTCCACCTGTTCGTACCCAACCACTTTGGCTGGACGGTAGAGCGACGGTGTCGCTTCAAGCAGGTCAGCGTTCAATCCCCGACAGTCTAGGTGGTTGGGCACAATTCCTTCCCCTCGTCACATCCTAAATCTTTATCCTTACTCCTTCCCAGTGCTATATAGTCGTAATGGCCTGGCGGTTTCTCCTTCCCTCCCGCCAAACACACGACCAAACTACGACGTTGATACAAGGTTCGGAGAAGGTTTAACACTCCATGAGTCTCGAACCCTGGACCACACGTGTGTGAGGCCGACGCCCCACCAACTGGGTTATTAGGTTAGGTTAGGTTAGGTTAGGTTAGGTTAGGTTAGGTTATGTTATGTTCTCTGATTGTGCCTATGGCACCTCTACTCCTCACTGGATCTATTCTGCATTTCCTTCCGTATCTTTCGCTCCAGCATGTTGTTATTCTACTGTGCAAATTTGGGACCTGGCCCGCCAGTATCTTCCATATATATATTATTTGATACCTCTCTCGTCTCCTTTCCAAAGCGTACATTTTGAGAGCGTTGAGACCGCCCCAATAATTTAGGTGCTTTATCGTGTCTAAGCGTGCCGTATATGTTCTCTGTATTCCCAAGTCTTTTGCACTCCCATTCCAGGATTACTGTTGGGGTAAGCCTGGTGTTGGGGTAAGCCTGGTGTTAGGGTAAGCCTGGTGTTGGGGTAAGCCTGGTGTTGGGGTAAGCTTGGTGTTAGGGTAAGCTTGGTGTTGGGGTAAGCCTAGTGTTGGGGTAAGCCTGGTGTTAGGGTAAGTTTGGTGTTGGGGTAAGTTTGATGTTGGGGTAAGCCTGGTGTTGGGGTAAACCTGGTGTTGGGGTAAGCCTGGTGTTGGGGTAAGCCTGGTGTTGGGGTAAGCCTGGTGTTGGGGGTAAGCCTGGTGTTGGGGTAAGCCTGGTGTTGGGGGTAAGCCTGGTGTTGGGGTAAGCCTGGTGTTGGGGTAAGCCTGGTGTTGGGGTAAGCCTGGTGTTGGGGTAAGCCTGGTGTTGGGGTAAGGGGTAGGCTAGGGAGGATTCCGCAATAGGTGTGACACAGGACACAGCCAATAAACTGATGAACTGTATCCTGTATGTGTCTCCCAGCTGGTCCCCCCCCCTCTACACCTGCCCCCTCCCCGACACTCCCCCACAGGTGCCACCCAACACTACACCCCAGGTACACCCACGGTGCACTCCAGGTATACCCAAGGTACACCCCAGGTACACCCACGGTACACCCCAGGTACACCCAAGGTACACCCCAGGTACACCCACGGTACACCCCAGGTACACTCTAAGTATACCCTAGATACACCCCAAGAACACCCTAGGTATACCCTAGGTACACCCCAGGTACACCTCAGGTACACCCCAGGTACACCCCAGGTACACCCTAGGTACACCCCAGGTACACCTCAGGTACACCCCAGGTACACCCCAGGTACACCCCAGGTACACCCTAGGTACACCCCAGGTACACCTCAGGTACACCTCAGGTACACCCCAGGTACACCCCAGGTACACCTCAGGTACACCCCAGGTACACCTTAGGTACACCCCAGGTACACCCCAGGTACACCTCAGGTACACCCCAGGTACACCCCAGGTACACCTCAGGTACACCCCAGGTACACCCCAGGTACACCCCAGGTACACCCACGGTACACCCACGGTACACCCCAGGTACACCCCAGGTACACCTCAGGTACACCCCAGGTACACCCCAGGTACACCTCAGGTACACCCTAGGTACACCCCAGGTACACCTCAGGTACACCCCAGGTACACCTCAGGTACACCCTAGGTACACCCCAGGTACACCTCAGGTACACCCCAGGTACACCCCAGGTACACCCCAGGTACACCCCAGGTACACCTCAGGTACACCCCAGGTACACCCCAGGTACACCTCAGGTACACCCCAGGTACACCCCAGGTACACCTCAGGTACACCCAAGGTACACCCCAGGTACACCCAAGGTACACCCCAGGTACACCCAAGGTACACCCAAGGTACACCTCAGGTACACCCCAGGTACACCCCAGGTATGGACACACACATAAGTGTACAACAACTGTGTCAAAACAGAATTTACACCCAAAGAATGTAAACATGTTCACGAATGAGGAGAATTAATCATAACATAGAGGAAGGCAGCCACGTGGACCACAACATAAGGGGAAGGCAGCCACGTGGACACAACATAAGGGGAAGGCAGCCACGTGGACACAACATAAGGGGAAGGCAGCCACGTGGACCACAACATAAGGGGAAGGCAGCCACGTGGACCACAGCATAAGGGGAAGGCAGCCACGTGGACCACAACATAAGGGGAAGGCAGCCACGTGGACCACAACATAAGGGGAAGGCAGCCACGTGGACCACAGCATAAGGGGAAGGCAGCCACGTGGACCACAACATAAGGGGAAGGCAGCCACGTGGACCACAACATAAGGGGAAGGCAGCCACGTGGACCACAACATAAGGGGAAGGCAGCCACGTGGACCACAGCATAAGGGGAAGGCAGCCACGTGGACCACAACATAAGGGGAAGGCAGCCACGTGGACCACAACATAAGGGGAAGGCAGCCACGTGGACCACAACATAAGGGGAAGGCAGCCACGTGGACACAACATAAGGGGAAGGCAGCCACGTGGACACAACATAAGGGGAAGGCAGCCACGTGGACACAACATAAGGGGAAGGCAGCCACGTGGACCACAGCATAAGGGGAAGGCAGCCACGTGGACACAACATAAGGGGAAGGCAGCCACGTGGACACAACATAAGGGGAAGGCAGCCACGTAGACCACAGCATAAGGGGAAGGCAGCCACGTGGACCACAACATAGGGGAAGGCAGCTTAACATCTGCATCAATATACACACACATAGGCCTAACAAAGGTAACTCCCGCATCATCACTGGAGGTCTACATAAGCCTAAATAAGATAACATCGGCAGCGGACGCGAAGGTGGCCTACATAGGCCTACAGATGGCGTTAACAAACATGAAAAGATGAACTCCTTGAATGCAAACCACGCACCTTAACCTACCTCAGACCAGTTCCAGATGATGCAGCACCGGCATGGATTGTTCATCATGTGAAACACGAGAAAAAGATGAAAAAAGCCAAAAGGCTCAAACAAGTCAAAGCAATAAGGACAGGTTAAGGGAATTCAATAAGACAACCCGGAAAAGAAGAGAAGGATCAGAGAAGACATGATCACAACATGCATAATACTGAGGGTAATATTAGTATGCAATGTGGGTAGAGAGCAAGAGGAATACATTGCAAGAAATGTATAACCTGCGTTCAGGTCATTCTTCTGCGTCCACAGATTCAGTTAAATAATAACAATTTGAACGTTGAGATGAAGAATACATCAATAGACGGAGGCAGGGCCCAAGAGCCAGATTCGACAAAGAATTCGAACGTCGGAATAGCTGTATTGTACTAGCTAAACAAGGCTAGTAGGCGGGGCCCATGAGTTAAACCTCTCAAATCTGTAAATCACTCAAAGGTAAGTAAGTACCTTTGAGTACTTAAGTACTTAGTACTTACTTTGAGTACCCAAACACACACACAGGGGATGGTGGCTGAGTGTTTAGCGCTCTAGGCTCGTGGACCTAGGGACCGGGGTTCTATCCCCTCAGCCGGCGGAAACAGATGGGCAGTTTCCTTTCCTATCGCCCTGATGTTTCTGTTGCCTAGCAGTAAATAGGTACCTGAGAGTTAGACAGCTGTTATTGGCTGCTTCCTGTATGTGTGTGTGTGTGTGTGTGTGTGTGTGTGTGTGTGTGTGTGTGTGTGTGTGGAGAACCAACCAAAGGCTCTTTCGACCAAAGAGTCAAAACTCAACCATCGCAAGCACAAATAGGTGAGTACACACACACACACACACACACACACACACACACACACACACACACACACACACACACACACACACCCACACACACACACACACACACCCACACAAACACCCACACACACACACACACACACACACACACACACACACACACACACACACACACACACACACACACACACCTACACCCACACCCACACACACACACACAAACACACACACACACACACACACACACACACACACACACACACACACACACACACACACACACACACACAGAGGAGTGAACAAACAAGAGAGGCACACCCCAAGGATACAGCAGAAAGCGACGCGTCACCACATTCCAGCGTCAGCATGAACGATGCAAATTTACAAATACAACACCATGAGCAGACTCGGGCGTTTTGCAATGCTGATTCAAGCAAAATTTTTTGCCAATTTAGCGAACATTCAGAGCATTTCGTAGAGCTAAAACCATTCGTCAAGTAACGCGTGGATGAACAATTGACTGCATGCTTGACATGTTGAGAGACTGACAGAAAACAGAGAGACACAGAGCGTGTGTGTACTCACCCAACTAATTGTGCTTGCGGGGGTTGAGCTCTGGCTCTTTGGTCCCGCCTCTCAACTGTCAATCAACAGGTGTACAGGTTCCTGAGCCTACTGGGCTCTATCATATCTACACTTGAAACTGTGTATGGAGTCAGCCTCCACCACATCACTGCCTAATGCATTCCATTTGTCAACCACTCTGACACTAAAAAAAGGGCTTTCTAATATCTCTGGTATACGTGTGTGTGTGTGTGTGTGTGTGTGTGTGTGTGTGTGTGTGTGTGTGTGTGTGTGTGTGTGTGTGTGTGTGTGTGTGTTTGTGTGTGTGTGTGTGTGTGTGTGTGTGTGTGTGTGTGTGTGTGTGTGTGTGTATTCACCTAGTTGTATTCACCTAGTTGTGTTTGCGGGGGTTGAGCTTTGCTCTTTCGGCCAGCCTCTCAACTGTCAATCAACTGTTTACTAACTAGTTGTGCAAGTTGAGGAAGAGGGGGGGGAGAACGTGTGGGGGTGATGGTTGTAGTGATGGAGAAGCTAGGGGTGGGTGGTGAGGGGAGCTGGTTGCTACCTGGTTGATGATACCTGGTTGATGATACCTGGTTGATGATAGCTGGTAGGCCTGGCAGCAGCAGTAATTATGGAGAGGGTGTTGGTCGGGGCGGGCACCTAGGACCAGACGAAGTATTTGCCAGGGTCCTGAAGGAATGTGAAGATCAACTCATGTCAACCTTTTTTCGTTGTATATTTATAAACCATCTGCGTAGAGTACCAGAGACACGGAGGCCTGTCAATGTGGTGCCAAATTTTCAGAGGGATAAAATGAATGTATAAAGGTTCGAAATAGGCCTAATGCAAACAGGATACCTGGCATTTACACCAAGACATGTCCGTAATAACGCAGCTGAAGTTATCTTGCCCTTATTAAGACATATTTAGACTAGGCCTCTGTGGTTTAGTTTTGGGCCCGGGATTGAACGGAATTAGGACCCCCCCCCCACAATGAAGTATACAAATGGATGAAAGGGGTAAAACAAGGGTGATATTAATCCACTCGTAAATGAATATAACACAAAATACAACACAAACAATTGTTTTAAATAAAAAAAAATACATCCAGATAAGATCTCTGGAAACCCTGGTTAGGAAATACAGTATAGTGAAATGCAGTATGTCTGAAATACATTATGTCTGAAATACCGTATTGGTGGGATGTATGGCATATTTCAGGTAAACTAACAGACGTGAGGTCACTGGAGTTGTTTCAAGCGTAGTTTGGGTACAATTAGTCGTCACATGACATGGACCAAAATGCCTTCTGCAGCTTCCTACACCCTAGTGATCTTATGATAGAGAAGAGTGTAGTTCAAATAAGTTTATTGAGAAAAAGAAATATATCTCAAAGGGATAGAGTAGCACAAGCTATTTCTACCGTGGTAAGAGTGTAGTGATGGGAAGCCTGCAGCAGGCGGAGAAAGGGGCGGAGGTGGCGATAGTGTGCTGGAGTGAGAGGGAGGCTAGGGGGCCTTATTGACAATCGTGGAGAATGTAAGATAAATCAGGCAGATAAGACCGCACTTTACCCCAGTCCAACCTCTTACTCATTACCTTGTCAGCAAATTCCATAGATGTCGGAGTGCCAAGGACGCACAGGTCAGCACAAGGCAGGTGTGGGGAGCAAAGGGAGAGGTGGTGAACCAGTCTAGCTGTCCGCCTCGCTGACACGCGTACGTCTGCCTGCACTTGTAAGCCAGGATAAGGCAAGCTTGCTCATTTGCTAGATTTAAAGTGGGATAAGCTAAGTATTTGTGTAGTATTTTCCACAAATATTTCAGCATATGTGGATATACAGTACATATATACATGTTTTGGTTTTTGAATAGGACTATATATATACTCTAGTGTTTGTGGTTCACAATAACCTACTTCTGTCTGCATTAGGCCTATTGAGTGCGCATGCGTACATGAGGGTTTGCAGACAGTTATTTTTACCTTCATTTTTTCTGGGAATTAGGTATCACGAGTTTATTGCCCTCGAGTAAATATAGGCTCTTGGCCCACCAGCTGTAGCAGTAGGGCGACTTCTGACGCAATCGCACTAACAGCCTGTCTGTCAACACTCTGGTCGAATACTACACTCTAGTGGCGGGCTGTGGGAGTCTCACCTTTACTGGTTGGACATCAATTCAAGGAGCTCTAACTGATCAAATGTCTTGCAACTCTATTGAGAGAAAGAGAGAAAGAGAGAGAGAGAGAGAGAGAGAGAGAGAGAGAGAGAGAGAGAGAGAGAGAGAGAGAGAGAGAGAGAGAGAGAGAGAGAGAGAGAGAGAGAGAAGAGAGAGAGAGAGAGAGAGAGAGAGAGAGAGAGAGAGAGAGAGAGAGAGAGAGAGAGAGAGAGAGAGAGAGAGAGAGAGAGAGAGAGAGAGAGATAGAGAGAGAGAGAGAGAGAGAGAGAGAGAGAGAGAGAGAGAGAGAGAGAGAGAGAGAGAGAGAGAGAGAGAGAGAGAGAGAGAGAGCGAGAGAGAGAGAGAGAGAGAGAGAGAGAGAGAGAGAGAGAGAGAGAGAGAGAGAGAGAGAGAGAGAGAGAGAGAGAGAGAGAGAGCGAGAGAGAGAGAGAGAGAGAGAGAGAGAGAGAGAGAGAGAGAGAGAGAGAGAGAGAGAGAGAGAGAGAGAGAGAGAGAGAGAGAGAGAGAGAGAGAGAGAGAGAGAGAGAGAGAGAGAGAGAGAGAGAGAGAGAGAGAGAGAATGTATACATGAACCATTTTCAAGCATACATAGCCTAAGTTACACGAAAATGTTACAATATATATTATTTAATATTGTGGCAGGAAGCATATACATCGAGCCCTGAAATCTGAAGCATCCAATAAACACTGAGGAATTTTGTATCTTCGAAGCGAATTAATCTGCCGGGCGCAGTGTACTTTCGGCAGCTTTACAGAAGGACATACAGTACTCCCAATAAACATTCAGAGGCGCAATGTGTTGCAGGATTTAGGGAAGTAGGCTGTGTGTGGGTTTTCATAAAAGCACAAGCAAAAACGGTGACAAAAAGGATCGAATATCGGTGCTTATAAGCGCGGCCATTCAATGTAGGCCAAGCCAAATATGGACATTTGTTGCCCGTTAGCCAAGACAAACGTGAGCGGGTCAAGTTGACGACCCGCTCACCACATGGGCTCACGTCCTGCCAAACATCTTTTTCTTCTATATCTGCCAACATATCGCATGGTTTAAAGTTTGTTTGCAGTATCTCTACTAAAATTATCTACTCTGAAAGCTTACTGCGGAAACACGTTCATGGCAGCGTTTATTCACTGCCGCAAATTCCACTGTAAATCACTTCTCTATCTCAAATTACAATAAGAAAATACCACCACACATGAATGAACATTTCTAATAAAAAACTACATTCCTTTATTGAGCTTCCAGTTTCATCAACAAACAACGCTCTGAACCTATGTGCTGATAGCCAGTGCCAATTCCACTGCGAATAGCCTAATATTTACATAACTCTCCCACCAGTTATACTTCTAAATGTAAATAGTTAAGTTTCAACAACAGGTTTGTCCCATTTAATCCTTTTTGCGCTATCGCTCACAGGATGAGTCTGGGATGAACAATAAACTAGCCGCCTCCGGCGACACCAATAAATAATAAATTTCTTCCTTTAACCAACTCTGGAAATACAACAAAATTGCACTTATACTCAAGACGCAATACCTGACTGGTGTAAACACATGAGTGGTTCATGAGGGAGCTGTCCTTCCTCTGTACTTGCCACAACGGACATTAAATGGTGTAATAAAAAACTTAAACCTGTTCTAGATTTAAATCTTAGGCCTAATTTAGTACATGTATGTCATATAATAGGCCTAGAAAAGTTCAGGTTTAGTTGCTGCCTTTTTTACTGGTGTCCTCTTTCAACTTAATAGAACAAAAGATTTTAAGGTGCAACAGTCCATTTTTGTAAGTTCGACCAATAATTTATATAATACTATCCATTACTGGATGACAGACTTATTTTGATATAAACTGAGACGACATTCTTTTACACTTAAACATGTCTAAAGTAAGTTGTCGATATTAGGGTGATAGACATTCACAGTGTACTGAAGGGTCAAAAGTCAGCTCCTTACCAGTTGTCCGATGTCTTATGCAGTAACTCCCAACATTCCTGTTTCTTAACATGTCTACTTTTGAAAATATTGTGTTAGATTCTACTATCTCTCCTTATATCCCATTTAATTTTCTCATTAACCTTATGCTAAACAGTTTCCATCCACATTCCCTTGTTTAATCCCGCCTGCACCGAACATGTTGTTTTTACTAATCGTATTCCCCAGATAATCATAAATGTTGTTATCATGTCTTCTCAATTCCGTCTTTCGTCGTGTGCACTGAAGCTCTGTTCCATTAAGACTTTTTCACAGCTCAATCTTGGCAGGTGTGGTGGCAGCCTTGTTACATACTTCGTGACAACAGTCTCCGTGGTGTAGTGGTAAGACACTCGCCTGGCGTTCCGCGAGCGCTTTGTCATGGGTTCGTATCCTGGCCGGGGAGGATTTACTGGGCGCAATTCCTTAACTGTAGCCTCTGTTTAACGCAACAGTAAAATGTGTACTTGGATGAAAAAACGATTCTTCGCGGCAGGGGATCGTATTCCAGGGACCATAGGATTAAGGACTTGCCCGAAACGCTACGCGTACTAGTGGCTGTACAAGAATGTAACAACTCTTGTATATATCTCAAAAAAAACTTCTGGAGGTTTGTTTACATGCTTCAGAGAGAAGTATGAAAGCAAACGTTCCTGCGAGGCTTCCCCGAGCTTTCATTTGTCACAACTCTTGCCGTAATCCCACTTAATCGCCCACATCGGTCCCGAGGACCTCACATCGGACCTTACTTATTTTATGGAGATGGATGTACCCGGCGGTGCCCGAGTCGACCACAAAAACTTGCGCCATTTAAGTGTTGAGAGCGCCCAGAAAGCAAATGTGCCATTTACCCTTTGGCGCCCGGGTCGACCCTAAAATGTTTTGCCATTTAAGTGTTCTGGACCTCTAAAATGCAAATTAGCCATCAGGAAATTCCCCCTCCCCAACTAGTCACGCTGCAAAGTTGGGTGAGGCTAGCCCCAAACATCTGGCCTTCAACCATGCACAGAAAAACTAACAACTCCTCTTTTATAAATAATACATTAACACTGTTTCACCTTTTTTGTCGAGAACCGTCACCAGAATTCGCCACCAAGTCTCAATCTTCAATTAACACAGTTGTTTTCAACGTCATGTACAGGCGATGAGTCACAATAACGTGACTAAAGTATGTTGACCAGACCACACACTTGAAGGTGAAGGGACGACGACGTTTCAGTCCGTCCTGGACCATTCTCAAGACGATTGTGAGAATGTCATATACTAGGTATATACAATACCTAGTAATCATTTTCCTTACCTAGTAAGGAAAATCACTGTATATGAATATCATACACAATCGACTTGAGAATGGTCCAGACCGGACCGAAACGTCGTCGTCCCTTCACCTTCTAGTGTGTGGTCTGGTCAACAACGTCATGTACTTTATATTGAAGTATGTTCTTCTTTGCTACCTAATTCTCGAATGGTCTCCCATATTACTAATCAAATTTAGTAAGCCCTGGTTGACCAGTCCAGCAACGAGGAGGCCTGGACGAGGCCGCGGGGCCGCTAGCGAGGGCTGGGGTAACCTGTTGAGTGCATGCCAAAATCATCAAAGCTTTAATGAAAAACGTTCTCAGGTGCCAACCGAAATTTTGGTGAACATATTATTTCGTGTCTTTTAAGAATTAGAAGAACCTTATAAAATAATCAAAATTCACACTAAAGCGTTAAAATCAAGGAATATTCAAGTGATAATTGTAACTCATTTAGAAATGAGTGAATGCGTTAAGTATTCTCTATTTTTCACATGTGGTTATTCTGCATATATATATATGAGGAGCTGGAGGAACTCGACAATTTATGATAAACATCTTTGTACCCTATATGTAACTCCTTTTTGTAACAAAGCTTAAATAAAACAAATATATATGTATATATACAAAAAGAATGGGGGGTGGTAGGAGAAGAAAATATTAAAGTGTTTAGTGAGAATCCAGAAGGTCTTCTCTGAATATACTTCATTTTCTTCTCCGAGGCTATGGGTCCTTACAATTCCAGAAACACCACACCCAATAACTGGTAAAGTAGGACGCTGGATACTCAGTTTTCTGCCGAACAGAACACAAAGAGTAACAGTCAACCATATAAAATCAAGTCCAAGCGCAGTTAAAAGCCCTGTACCTCAAGGTACAGTCCTTGCACCACTGCTTTTCCTTATTCTCATATCAGATACAGACAAGAATACAAGGCACAGCTTCGTATTATCTTTTACAGATGACACAAAAATCAGCATGAAAATTGCCTCTGCTGAAGACATTGAAAAACTACAAGCAGATAATAATAGTTTTCGACTGGGCAGCAGAAAATAACATGACGTTTTACAGTGATAAATTCGGGTACCCAGATACGGTAAAAATGAGAACCTTAAACATAATACAGGGTACAAAGCGCAATCAAATTTGCCCATAGTAGGAAAGCAACTTGTAAAGGATTTGGGAATAATGATGTCTTACGATCTAACGTTTAGGGAGCATAACCAATCAAATATTGCGTCAGCCAGAAAAATGATCGGATGGATTACAAAAACTTTCAAATCTAGGGATCCCATCACAATGGTTGTACTCTTCAAGTCACTTGTGTTGTCCCGTCTTGATTACTGCTCAGTACTCACTTCCCACTTCAGAGCAGGAGAGATTGCTGAAATAGAGAAAATACAGAGCACATATACGGCATACATAGACGCGATAAAGCACCTAAGTTATTGGGATCGCCTTAAAGCTCTCCAAATGTACTCACTAGAAAGAAGACGAGAGAGATACCAAATAATATATACATGGAAAATACTGGAAGGCCAGGTCCCAAATCTACACAGAAAAATAACAACATACTGGAGTAAACGATATTGAAGAAAATGCGAAATAGAACCAATGAAAATCTGGGGTGCCATTTGCACAATCAGAGAACACTGTATAAACATCAGAGGTCCACGGTTGTTCAACATCCTCCCAGCGACTATAAGAAATACTCGCTGGAGGTATTCCGGTTGTGGGAACAACCGTGGACATCTTCAAGAGAAAACTAGATAGTTTTCTTCATGGAGTGCCGGACCAACCGGCCTGTGGTGGGTATGTGGGCCTGCGGGCCGCTTCAGGCAACATCCTGGTGGACCAAACTCTCACAAGTCAAGCCTGGCCTTGGGCCGGGCTTGGGGAGTAGAACTCCCAGAACCCCATCAAGCAGGTACCCAACAAACACCACATCCCGGAAAGGAGACGAGAGAGGTATTAAATAATTAATATATACTGTACATGGAAGAGACTGACGGGCCAGGTCCCAAATTTGCACAGTAGAATAACAACATGCTGCAACGAAAAATACGGAAGGAAAAGCAGAATTAAATTAGTGAAGAGTAGAGGTGCCATATGCACAATTAGAGAACACTGTCTGAACATCAGAGGTCCACAGCTGTTCAACACCCTCCCAGCAAGCATTAGAAATGTTGCTGGAACAACGGTTATCTTGAGATGATTTCGGGGCTTTAGTGTCCCCGCGGCCCGGTCCTCGACTAGGCCTCCACCCCCAGGAAGTAGCCCGTGACAGCTGACTAACTCCCAGGTACCTATTTACTGCTAGGTAACAGGGGCATTCAGGGTGAAAGAAACTTTGCCCATTTGTTTCTGCCTCGTGCGGGAATCGAACCCGCGCCACAGAATTACGAGCCCTGCGCGCTATCCACCAGGCTACGAGGCCCCTGGAATACGGTGGATGTATTCAAAAGGCACTTAGATAAGTTCTTGCAAGAAGTGCCGGACCAACCAGAATGTAGTAGATATGTGAGCCTGCGGGTCGCTCCAAGCAACCAACCAAACTCCAAGCTCCAAGCAACCTGTTGGACCAAGTTACGACAAGTCGAGCCTGGCCTCTGGCCTCAGGCCGGGCTCAGGGAGTAGAAGAATTCCCTGAACCAGGCTGTGCTTCATACGTCAGGCTGCGACCAGCAGCGTCCAACAGCCTGGTTGACCAGTCCAACAACGAGGAGGCCTGGTCGACGACCGGGCCGCGGGGTCGCTAAGCCCCGAAATCATCTCAAGGTAATCCTCTCCAGGTATACTCCCACCCAAGGAACACCACACCACCACGCAGGATCAATCATCCCAGCCAGACCAGACACATCTGACAGATCCCGTCTAAACCCTTGACATTTGCAAATCCGCCACTCCATAAATGTGTATAATAGTGTCCCGTGGCTCAGTATGCGGTAACCTCTGCATGCGGGGTCTGATGTACACCCGAGAATGGTCACACGAATAAACATCACGTTGAGAAACCCTGTACATGTTTATCTGTGCCCTCTAGTGTGTTGTTTTACACAACCACACCCCTCCCCCCACGCCACGCCCTTCTGCTTCACATTACATACACGTGCAATTGAGTTCGAACCTTGAGCAATATCTACATACGGCCTATTCTTAAACAGTGCTGGAAACCCATTCCAGAAATGAGCACTCGGATATAATTTATTACGAAAACAATAGACACGGAGGAATGTCTCAAACAGTTTCACTTAAAAAGTAATAGTGAAATAATATTAGAAGATACCAAATAATTTATCAATAGCTATAAAGAGAATGACTTTTTTGTCGAGAGAGAGTGAGAGACGGGGGGGAAGGGGGGGAGGCAGATAAACATACCTGGACAATGCCGGATGTTCCTTCTAGTAATATATTATATATCAAGTGATAATTGATAATGATCATAATACTCAGTCAAATCTGACGAATAATTTGAGATATGAAAATCTTCAAGTCTGAAACTTTCCAATATTCTCCCAACATAACATCCATAGGCCTATGTGGCCTATGCCATGCCCTAAACAGTCATCAACAGAGAATAATGAAAAGTGTCTGATCACGTGGGCTGTGGCGTCTACGTTGGACTGCGAGCTATTACAAATAGTTTGATTGATCAACTGGGGCAACCCAGGAGGCCTCTAATGATACATCTCATCATCCTGGAGGATATTCGAATTATAGAATTCCAGAGAATGATTGAGTACCACTGCGTTCCTTATGTTATCATCACTCCATAGGTGTGTCACTTCCTTATACCATATACTAACCTGATATCCAATCCCACTTAGACGGTGGGAGACACTACAGGTCCTCGGGTACAATATTATCCAAACTTGGAAGGTTGTAAGAAGGCCTTGGTTACACTTGCCAATACCTATGAATAAACATGCATTACAATTTGTATTCTGCGACTCTTAAATGGATCTCATGACGCCTCCAACCACCTCCGCAAGGTTTGTATGTGTACTTATGTATGCAATATATATATATATATATATATATATATATATATATATATATATATATATATATATATATATATATATATATATATATATATATATATATATATATATATATATATATATATGTGTGTGTGTGTGTGTGTGTGTGTGTGTGTGTGTGTGTGTGTGTGTGTGTGTGTGTGTGTGTGTGTGTGTGTGTGTGTGTGTCTGCGTCTGTGTGTGTACTCACCTAATTGTGCTTGCGGGGATTGAGCTCTGGCTCTTTGGTCCCGCCTCTCAACCGTCAATCAACAGGTGTACAGGTTCCTGAGCCTATTGGGCTCTATCATATCTGCTCTTGAAGCTGTGTATGGAGTCAGCCTCCACCACATCACTTCCTAATGCATTCCATTTGTCAACCACTCTGACACTGAAAAAGTTCTTTCTAATATCTCTGTGGCTCATTTGGGCACTCAGTTTCCACCTGTGTCCCCTAGTGCATGTGCCCATTGTGTTAAATTGCCTGTCTTTATCTACCCTGTCGATTCCCTTGAGAATCTTGAATGTGGTGATCATGTCCCCCCTAACTCTTCTGTCTTCCAGCGAAGTAAGGTTTAATTCCCGTAGTCTCTCCTCGTAGCTCATACCTCTCAGCTCGGGTACTAGTCTGGTGGCAAACCTTTGAACCTTTTCCAGTTTGGTCTTATCCTTGACTAGATATGGACTCCATGCTGGGGCTGCATACTCCAGGATTGGATATGTGGTATACAAAGTTCTGAATGATTCTTTACACAAGTTTCTGAATGCCGTTCTTATGTTGGCCAGCCTGGCATATGCCGCTGATGTTATCCTCTTGATATGGGCTGCAGGAGACAGGTCTGGCGTGATATCAACCCCCAAGTCTTTTTCTATCTCAATATGTGTGTGTGTGTGTGACTGTTTTTGAGCGAAGGTATACAGGTGATCCGTACACCAATTGAACCAAGGTTCGATTCCCTCACAGAGCGAGACGTGTGGTCATCTTTCTTTACACCTGATGCATCTGTTCACCTAGCAATAAATAATGAGTTTGACGACTGTTGTGGGTTGCATCCTTAGGAAGGTCAGTCGTTTACCTCCGTAAGTGTATCCCGCCTTCGACAAGACACCAAAGCGCGTATCATGTAAACAAGCGGCCTGTCCTCCCCCCCCCCCCTCCCCTCCTTTACTGACCTGAATAACACGTGTCTGGTAGGTTGTGTGAACCTTCTCACCACTCACCTCTCGTCAGCTTTAGTGTCATATTTGGTGGGGTTCATCTAGTTTAAGCTTTAAAAGCGCTTTCTTACCTTCAGTCAAGTTTTGTTTGATGTTTCAACTTGTAACTTGAGCGCTTTCACTCCAACTTTGATCTACCCATAGACAAGTTTTGTGGGTTCTTTCTGACCTTAGGTAAGTTGCGAGTTCCCCCCCCAAGACCTTATGCATCTGTTGGAAGCACATACTTAACTGATGAAAGCAACTCACCTTTAATGTTGGGGAGTAGGTGGCGTGGGCGTGAAGTGGGCGTGGGGTGTAAACTGCACCCACTCCCTTCGTCAGCAGGGAGCCGTGGTAGTAGTGGGCGGGCCGTGGTGACACCGTCGTCTTCCTAGATCTTCCTATCTCCTACTTCTGCTGCTGCCTCCTGTTCTTGATTCGGTTGCGTGGATGGCCTAAGGTCTTAGGCTGCTCGCTAACGGCACACACACTCACCCACACCTCCAGATACCTTATCACTCGTCTTGCTTCTTACACACACACGTGAAGCCCGTCTGGTGATAGACCGGGTATCTTTAATCAGCCGTCAAATGGAGAAAGGACACGAGTGCGCGTGGGTGTACAATACGGGAAACAACACCACCAATTCACAACTTCAAGTCGACTTGACGTACTCCCCTCCCTACCCCCCCCCCACTCCCGCTTGCACCTTCCAAACAAATGACGCAATATGGTTCACCTGGGTGACGCAAGCACGCATGCACACCCACACTGCCCCTTCCTCCCCAGCAGCAGCACCTGTATTTCTACAACGCCGCCGACCCCAACATCTGAGCGTCGTACTCACAGCCAGTGGGGCCAGATGGGGAGAGCTACGATTCAGGAAACTTGATTCAACAAATCCAGCGATGCTATAGGTTTATTTCACTTCCAGACACTTCTAATTTCTTTGCTGGCGGCTACTGCACCAGCAATTACTCCAACTGATACATTTAAAGGTACACTACCTCTCTCTCCCAACTGGGCAAGCTAAAAATACTACGCTTGTCCCTTCAACAGACGAGCGAGTATGCGCGGACCTAATTTACTATCTCAGAGGGGTTACTCTTAACACTTATTCCTCGCTCTTCCGCCTTGATCGTCGCCTACAGACTGACAGAGCCACTCACACTATACAATAACTTTCGCCGAGCACTGGCTGACAAGCAAATTCCATTTAAATCACATTCGTCGGAACCGGGATCAGCCGTGACCTCCCCTCACCGTGGCTAGACATGTACTGATGTTGTGTTTACAGTCTGGCTCGGGGGTGGGGGGGCTGGAGGCTGAGGTGGGGATGCGGAGGGGGAAGTGAGAGAGGGTGGAGTGGGGGGTAAAATGGCGACGAGTCACATGGTAGGGGTGAAAACTAAGCCGGTGTTTTACGCACCCATTCTGCTGTTACGGAGCCGAGAGCAGAACTGTTTAGCTCAGGAGACGAGACATAATATCTTGGAATGCGGAGGCATTTGTGAGGGCGGCGAGAGGCGTGCGAGATGAGGAAATCAGCCGTGTTTACAAATGTTGACCCCCCAATACCGGCCTCTTTCAGGGTTCAACCGCCACCATAGCACGCGAATGGCAACATTTAATAAATATTGGTCTCTCGTGCTGATAACAGTACCACGCACACTTTAATCGCTTCAATGAAATCATTGTACATTAGTAAAATTATTTATAACTCAAATAATGATAAGGAAGGAGGGTAAAAATAGGAGATCGTTGGGGGCTTGGTGATTTGTGGCGATTGAAGGTGAAACACACGAGGCGTCTGGGCCGTCTCTCATCCCCCCCCCCTTCTCTCTCTCTCTCTCTCTCTCTCTCTCTCTCTCTCTCTCTCTCTCTCTCTCTCTCTCTCTCTCTCTCTCTCTCTCTCTCTCATTCCTCTCTCTCTCTCTCTCTCTCTCTCTCTCTCTCTCTCTCTCTCTCTCTCTCTCTCTCTCTCTCTCTCTCTCTCTCTCTCTCTCTCTCTCTCTCTCTCTCATTCCTCTCATTCCTCTCATTCCTCTCCCTCTCTCTCTCTCTCTCTCTCTCTCTCTCTCTCTCTCTCTCTCTCTCTCTCTCTCTCTCTCTCTCTCTCTCTCTCTCTCTCTCTCTCTCTCTCTCTCTCTCTCATTCCCCTCTCTCTCTCTCTCTCTCTCTCTCTCTCTCTCTCTCTCTCTCTCTCTCTCTCTCTCTCTCTTTCTCTCTCTCTCTCTCTCTCTCTCTCTCTCTCTCTCTCTCTCTCTCTCTCTCTCTCTCTCTCTCTCTCTCTCTCTCTCTCTCTCTCTCTCTCTTTCTCTCTCTCTCTCTCTCTCTCTCTCCCCCCCCCAGCCACTTGGGAGCGACGGTCTCGCTTCAGTGGTTGGGCACCATTCCTTCCCCCATCACATCCTAAATCCTTATCCTGATCCCTTCCCAGTGCTATATAGTCGTAATGGGTTGCTGCTTTCGCTTGATAATAACTTATCATTTTCTCTCTTTCTTCCACTGCCACAGGACTCAAATGCCAGCTCCCCCCACCCTCCTCCTGGAACAAACTACCCACTGCCACAGGACTCAAATGCCAGAGCCTCTCGCCCACTGTCTCAGGCTCCCCACTTCCAGTACAGGACTCTGCTGGACGCACTGCCCAGATCTCTCTATCTCTTCATGACTTGCACAGAGCCATCCCTCGTGCCCAGCGATGGTCACCCAGTAAAGTGGTGAGGCCTTTTTTTTTTGGGGGGGGGGGGGGGGGGAGGGGTAAAGAGGAAGGAGAGGCATGGGTGAAGGGAAAGTGTAGAAGTGGGAAATACTGTGAGAGGTATGAAAGCAGGCGGGCTGTCCGCCTTGCTGACACGATGTGTGGGTGTTGGCAGCTAAGCTAAGCTTGCTCTCTCTCTTGTCAAGGAGCTGTGAGTGTGTGAGAGGTTCTTCACATGTGTTGCACCATATATGGATGTCCATAGATGAATACTGTGTAGCATTCATATGTACACCCTCGGATGCTTCCACACATGTTATGTTGTTCTGTTTAAGGCTATTTATTTTATTATTATTATTTGTTGATTTATATATAAATATATATTTAACATATATACACAATTTTTTCCACTTATTGGGGGAGGGATTTCTGGTCAGTATTTCATCTGGGAATTATGTACTGTGGGGCGGGGTTTGCATCTAGTAAATCGAAGCTTTTGGGCCACCAGCTGTGGGAGCGGAGCGTCTCATCTTGGGCCACCAGCTGTGGGAGCGGGGCGTCTCATCTTGGGTCACCAGCTGTGGGAGCGGGGCGTCTGATCTTGGGCCACCAGCTGTGGGAGCGGGGCGTCTCATCTTGGGCCACCAGCTGTGGGAGCTGGTGGGACGTTGTCGTCCCTTCACTTTCTAGTGTGTGGTTTGATCAACATATTTCAGCCACGTTATTGTGACTCCTCGTTTGCATACACTATCTCTTTGTTGTTTCCTCGTTATACACTATAACATATTTGTATACTACAATATCGGTGCTGACTGTATTAGTTGAAAAACATAGTTTTACTTCGGAATGTACTAATTTTATAAGAAAATTCGACGTAAATAAGTAGTAAGTGGTCACGGATAAGCTCCGATATGCCAGTGTCGTGATTGGCTACAGCTGTAAGATGAAAAATGTTACCTTCTCTCTGATTGGCCAAACTAGAAGCCTAGTGACTACTAGCGAGACCTAAGTGAACTACTTAAAAATCTTTGTAAGTTTACTTTTCTGAATCGCCCTTTGGCGCGTTCTTAGCCGGTACTTAGGAACCCTCCTAGCACACATACTGACAAAGAAATACATGGGGCTTCGTGAATCTAGGTTCTGGACTAGATCCAAACACGGAAATTTATTCTTCAAAAGGATACAACTGACTTGTAAAACGTTTTACGAAAACCGACAAAAATCATCCGAGAACTGTCAACTCTTTCACGGAGGAACGGATAAGGGCGACTGGGCTAACCCTTATCACCAGACATGGCCCGGCTCCTCTCATACACACCTTTAAAATACGGACAAATTTAAGGATATCTATCCTGACAACTTGTTTAAAACTTATAAAAGTAACACGCAAGAGGCAATAGCGTCAAGCTCAACAGGCCACAGTGTAAAACATTGAACGGATGTTTTTCACGCATACGGGAATAAACCCGGGTGTACAGAATGTCCGGTTTACATACACAGAGAACAAATACACACCGCTACAGTTAACATGTATTAGGTTAGGTTTACAGTAAAGTTATTTGTGATATAGAGTGAGGAGAGTGTTGAGTGGAAGGCGGGGGCCGTCATCGGCGAGAAGCTGCCCAAGAACTAGATTCACGAATCTCCATGTATTTCTTCGTAAGTGTGCTACGAAGGTTCTTAAGTATTGCTTAAGAACGTTCCTACGTCCAATTCAGAATGATATCTCAGGAAGATGTTAGCAACTTCACTAAAGTCTCGCTAGATGTTACTAGGACTTTTCGTTTGGCCAATCAGAGAGAAGGTAACATTTTTCACCTTACAGCTGTAGCCAATCACGACGTTGGCATATCGGAGCTTATCCGTTTTCACTTGCCACCTATTTACGTCGAACTTTCTTATAAAATTAATATATTTTGAAGTAAAACTATGTTTTTCAACTTGTACAGCCAGCACCGACATTGTAGTAAACAAAAATGTCATATTTTTTGTTTACCTACGTAATTCTAAGAGATATTGTGTGGCTTTCGTTGTCGCTCCCAAGATTTGAAAACCGATGGTATTTATTTACGTATGTATTTACCTAAATTTACCCAAGGGCCACTAAGTATCTAGTGGGCTCGACGAGGACAGAAAGCCGGCGGCTTGTTAAAGGTTCCGCCAATTATCCTAATGATATTTTCTAGCTGGATTTTGGCATTCACGGCTTCAGCGGGTAGGCGGTTCCATGGGTTTATAACCATCTGGGTGAAAAAAAACATCTGTTTTCAGTCCTACTTGAGAGGACATACTCTCCAACACTATATCTGTGGTTGCCCTGATATCAGTGACTTCAGACCAAATGGTATGAGGTACTTTGAGCTCTGCAATTACGCAGGCGATGAGTCACAATAACGTGGCTAAAGTATGTTGACCAGACCACACACTAGAAGGTAAAGGGACGACGACGTTTCGGTCCGTCATCAGCTCTGTAATTACTTTATACACTCAGGAATATTGGAAGATATTCTTGTGCTGTAGCCAGATGTTGCTAGTGGGGGGGGGGCTAATATTTAGTATTACCAGTATTATCCTCATTAAGTCATAAATGTTAACCATGGATCATTAAGATCTCATATTGATATGTAATGTTGACCAAACCACACACACTAGAAGATGAAAAGACTACGACAATGTTATTAATACTGTATTTCTTTTGGATCATCTGATTGTGAAGTATGGCTCACTTCTTTGGATGTACAGTAGAAATGATAGTTTAATTAAACAACCCATAAATATTTGTTGCATTATATTTTTTATTTAAATAACTGGATCAATATTTTTTATAGCTGATAGGATTTGTTTTACTCACAGGTGCATTATCTATTAAAAAAAATTAGGTTTATTGTTACACACTACATAGCCTACATAGCTGCTACAATTATATATAAGATAGTTACTTACTTATTGTTATACACAGCCAAATTGTGTAACAGGAAGAGGACTCGTAACTTGGACTCCTGCTTTCCCCCCCCCTCTCTTTTTTATCAATCCATAATAGTTCATATATCCTAAACAATGACAAAAGTTTATGAAGTTTTTACCCTTACCCTTACCTAACATCATTTACATAAGAACATAAGAACAAAGGTAACTGCAGAAGGCCTATTGGCCCATACGAGGCAGCTCCTATTCTATAACCACCCAATCCCACTCATATACTTGTCCAACCCGTGCTTGAAACAATCGAGGGACCCCACCTCCACAATGTTACGCGGCAATTGGTTCCACAAATCAACAACCCTGTTACTGAACCAGTATTTACCCAAGTCTTTCCTAAATCTAAACTTATCCAATTTATATCCATTGTTTCGTGTTCTGCCCTGTGTTGATACTTTTAATACCCTATTAATATCCCCCCGGTTATGTCCATTCATCCACTTGTAAACCTCTATCATGTCACCCCTAACTCTTCGCCTTTCCAGTGAATGCAACTTAAGCTTTGTTAATCTTTCTTCATATGAAAGATTTCTAATTTGGGGAATTAACTTAGTCATCCTACGCTGGACACGTTCAAGTGAATTTATATCCATTCTATAATATGGCGACCAAAACTGAACTGCATAATCTAAATGGGGCCTAACTAGAGCAAGATATAGCTTGAGAACCACACCAGGTGTCTTGTTACTAACGCTGCGATTAATAAATCCAAGTGTCCGATTTGCCTTATTACGAACATTTATGCATTGATCCTTTTGTTTTAAATTCTTACTAATCATAACTCCCAGATCCCTTTCGCAATCCGACTTCGCAATCACAACACCATCTAGCTCGTATCTTGTAACTCTATCATCATTACCTAACCTCAGAACTTTACATTTATCAGCATTAAACTGCATCTGCCAATCCTTCGACCATTTCAAAACCCTATCTAGATCAACTTGAAGTGATAGTGAGTCCTCCTCCGAATTAATTTCCCTACCGATTTTCGTATCATCGGCAAATTTGCAAATGTTGCTACTCAAACCTGAATCTAAATCATTTATATATATTATAAACAACAGAGGTCCCAGGACAGAGCCTTGAGGCACTCCACTTACAACATTTTCCCACTCTGACTTGATTCCATTTATACTAACTCTCTGTTTCCTTTGGTATAGCCATGCCCTAATCCAGCTTAATATAGCACCCCCAATACCATGAGACTCTATTTTTTTAATCAGTCTTTCATGTGGCACTGTATCAAAAGCTTTGCTAAAGTCAAGGTATACAACATCGCAATCCTTACCACTATCAACTGCCTCAACAATGCTAGAATAAAAAGATAACAAATTTGTTAAACATGAACGGCCATTTATAAAACCATGTTGCGACTCAATTATTAATTTATGTTTTTCAAGATGAAGACGAATTTTATTTGCTATTATAGATTCGAGTAACTTTCCCACAATAGACGTTAGGCTAATTGGTCGATAGTTAGACGCAAGTGATCTATCTCCTTTCTTAAAAACTGGTATCACATTAGCAACTTTCCAAAACTCTGGCACTCTGCCTGACTCTATTGATTTATTAAATATGGTTGACAGTGGGTCACAAAGCTCCTCTTTGCATTCTTTAAGCACCCTAGCAAACACTTCATCCGGCCCTGGGGATTTGTTTGGTTTGAGTTTTACTATTTGTTTAAGAACATCCTCCCTGGTAACTGCTAAACTCGTCAACCTGTCCTCGTCCCCACCCACATAGACTTGTTCGGCTGAAGGCATATTGTTAAGTTCCTCTTTAGTAAATACAGATACAAAATATTTATTAAAAATACTACTCATCTCTTCATCACTATCTGTTATTTGACCTGTCTCAGTTTTTAATGGACCTATCCTTTCCCTAGTCTTAGTACGATATAACTGAAAAAAACCTTTAGGATTTGTCTTTGCTTGCCCTGCTATGCGAACTTCATAGTTCCTTTTTGCTTTCCTTATCTCTTTTTTAACATTTCTAACCAGTTGTACGAATTCCTGTTCTAAAGTGACCTCCCCATTTTTAATCCTTTTGTACCAAGCTCTCTTTTTACCTATAAGGTTCTTCAAATTCTTTGTTATCCACTTTGGGTCATTAGTATACGATCTATTCAATTTGTATGGTATACTACGTTTTGTGAAGCATATTTTTCTTTTATGTCTCACCCAGATTTAATTTCAAAATAAAACCAAACAAAATAAATTAAAAATGGGTATGTATAGCTAAGGTACACCCCAAGCTATACTTATTGCTAGGTGAACAGGGGCATTTGGTGATAGTAAATGCTCCCACCAGTCCGGGCTCATCCCCTTCTCTCATATTTCATGTTCACCAGTGTTTACTTACTTAATAACTACTGGTATAATACCTTGCTATTATAAAACTAATTCTAATATCATAAAAGACATATTTACTACAAGTTTCAAGCAGAGAATGTGTATATAGCTAAAACAAAGGACTCCTTCTTGAATGAGACTCGCCAGCTAAAATGTTTGTTTATAATAAAATCGATCCTCCATGTTGTGGAGTAGAGAAAAATTGAGTTATATCCAGTTTACGTAAAGCTATTAGTGGTCAAGAGCGACCTTAGCGCGACGGTGTGTACTTACGAAGATTTTGATACTTAAATGCCTACCTGAATACCGGCGTAGCCTCTACGAAGATGCTAAGAAGGAAAACTTTCGTAAGTACGTACGTAACTGCTTCGTGAATCTGACCGAGGAAAGAGAAGAAGCGAGATGGTCGCTGAGTGCGAGGATACGCTCTGCCTTTTGAGTTCTGAATGTTGTATCTCAAGTTGATTGATTAACTAATGAAGCCTAAGTCACTTAAGGGGTGGCACGGGCATGAGGAACCCGTAGGTGGTAGCTGTTTGGAGTGGCTGTGATATTTGGTCGTGAAGTCTGAAATTGATTGATGAAGATTAAACCACCCAAGAGGTGGCATGGGCATGAATAGCTCGTAATCTGTAGTTGATTGATTGATGAAAATTAAGGCACCCATTAAGTGGCACTGGTATGAATAGCCCGTAAGATCTGAAGATGGTTATTGTTGTTGTTATTTTAGATTCAGTTACACAGAACAAAAACTTCAACGTAGCACGGGCTATGGTGAGCCCGTAGTGGAATATGGCACAAGAGCAGGGCTGTAACTGATGTTACGGGGCTGTAAATGTAATTGAAATTGGTCGTCTTAGGTATTAATTAATGCCAGAATCAGTGAGGTATACTGATCCCTAACTGACCTGTCAGCGACCAAGGTTTCTCTTATTCTTTGCTAGAAATTAGTTGTAATTTGGTACGCTAAAAACCAATGAAATCGCCTCTCCGCCGAAGTCGTAAATGCCAAAACAGTACGGCAGTTCAATACCCAACTAGAATAAAATACCCAGGAATAATTACTAATGGACGAGCTTAGACAAGTCTCCTCCGTCGTGCCCTTGTAGACGCCACCAGACACGGCGAGCAACAGGTACAAGGCAGGACTAGAGAAATCTGAATTCCAAGAGTGAGCTCAAAATGCCTTGTTCAACTACTCAAAAACCTTTCAAGCAAAATCTCTTTTGGCCTACGCGAGGTTTCTGTCCACGCTGAGCTGGCCTTAGGACACCTGCGTTATCATTTGACAGATGTACCGCCCCAGTCAAACTTCCCACCTGATAATGTCCTCGGAGCGGATCGCGGCGGGCGCGAACGCCCGGGCTTGGGGCCGGAGGAGGCCACAGCCGGAAGACGAACGAACCCGAAGACGCAGGGGCGCGAACCCCATACGCCAGGGGAGAAGGCAAGCTCCAAAACTGGGACACTCGCCACACTGAGGCCGTGGCACTTGCTGACACATCAGAAAGTTTGCATTAGTCATGAACACAGTTCAGGGCTAAAGTATCCTTTCAGTGTATTCACAACAAGAAGTGGAATACACCTCTGTATATTTACCCCTGGCGTTTTAATTCTGCCTCTGTATGCATAATTGATCACGCAAATCATGTAAACTAACATTATCGTACATTTAGGGTTGGTGTATTCTTTAAATAATTAATTGATGGAGGCGAATTAAAAAGTTAACTCAAAATAGAATAGTTAGTCAAAAATAATGTTTTTTCATTTTCTTTTAAGGAGTTATCTTTCTCATTTTCTTATGTTAATATGACTAACTATAGTATTGTTTTCGTATTTTCTCATAATTACAAATGAAACGGTCAATTACCAGTCCAAAATCTGAATAGTTTTATATCACCAGTCTGTCTACTTTTTCGTTCTTTAATTTTAAGATTATAAAACCTTTATAAACGGCTGGACGGACATTTTTGAGATTTCATGTACACTCTGATCGTACAGCAACCGAGCAATAATATGGCGTGAGCCTCCACACATTTAAATTGCTCGATGGCCGGAGCGCACCATCCCACCTGCCCTTAATTCAACAACACATTTAAAGTGGCCGCCGGCGGGAGCATCTCCATCCTCCAGGTTATACCCGACGGTGACTGCATGGCGGCGCCACCCCCGGGGCAGCACGCCTCCGGCAGAGAAGGGGTGCTGCTCTGTTGGACAGATCCTCCATCTTTCACCGCCTTGACGTCGGGCCTATTGCAACCCATTGCCAGTATACCGAGACCTCGCCAGTCTTCAGCTACATCCATCATCAACCTGCGAAGTCAAGGTTAGCGTCTGCCTCCCGGGGAGGTAGACGCTAAGGTAAGGTAGACCCCGGAAGGTAGACAGGGTTGATTCCCGGGGAGCCGGCGGCTGAGCGGACAGAACACTGGACGCGTGATCCTGTGGTCCCGGGTTCGATCCCGGTCGCCGGCGAGAAACATTGGGGGGAGTTTCTTTCACCCTGATGCCCTTATTACCTAGCAGTAAATAGGTACCTGGGAGTTAGTCAGCTGGCACGGGCTGCTTCCTGGGGGTGGAGGCCTGGTCGAGGACCGGGCCGCGGGGACACTAAGCCCCGAAATCATCTCAAGATAACCACCGAGATAACCTCCTACCTCTACTACAGAAGACTGTAGACTCAATGTGAGCCTTTTATTTATTCATTTATTCATTTATATATTATATACAAGAAGGTACATTGGGTTTGTGAGAGTACATAACATTGTGTTTACATTCTTGTAAAGCCACTAGTACGCGCAGCGTTTTGGGCCCTTAATCTAACAGATAATATTAAGTAGATAAATTCTAGCAAAATTTATAAAATGTTAACAGGTATATTGTAAGAAAAAATTGAGAGAGATTAGTAGGTATATTAAAGCACATTGATAGTTCTGTTAATTCTGTACATCTTATGCTCACGTGAAGGAGAGGCGCCATTAACCAAGTTACTCTGCAACGGCACAGTGAGTAACGAACTCTACACGGTATTGAAGAGGACCTCGCAACGCTGACTACGTCGTCACTCAGCCAACTCCAGTTGAGATTCTTCGGTGTATTCAAAGATTCCAGTTCTCGTTTAATTGCAATTCATTGCACCTTAGATGTTCTGCAGTGTGTTCGTTGCTGCCTCAGGATTTGTGCAGCTGCATTGTTTAGGATCCCGGTAGTACGGTCGGGTTCGTTCTCGACGCACAATCGAGAATTTTGGGTTTGAATCCTGGGCTGAACAAAAATGATTGGGCACATTTCCTTTCACCCAATTCGTCTGTTCACCTAGTAGTAAGTAGGTACTCAGGCAACCCGTCCTCTTACAAACTACGTCGCTGTTCGCTCATATGCGCTACGGACAAATATCGACGTAATTCAAAATGGAAATGTATTTTTCAAATACATTTTTTATGTAATTTTCCCAAAGCAGGAAGTTAAAGGTCCTTGGGTAGGTTAGGAGGGCAGGAATTTCTCCTAAGGTTTCAAATTTTTTTGTTTTTTTGAGATATATACAAGAGTTGTTACATTCTTGTACAGCCACTAGTACGCGTAGCGTTTCGGGCAGGTCCCTGGAATACGATCCCCGCCGCGAAGATTCGTTTAACATCATGAAAACTGCTAATTGAAAGTTTCCTCTTTTAATGTAACCGAGTAAGCCGGAGGAGCCACGCTATTAGTAAGAGGACGGCTTGACTTGGGAGTTAGTGAGCGTGTTGAGAGGTCGCATCCTGGGCGGAGTCAGTAATTCGACATGGGGGGGGGGGACCTAAATAATAGCCTGACGTGTATGAATACACTCTGGCTTCCTGTCCCCCGACACAATGAATTAGTTTAATTACAATAAAAATTTACTTTATAATTACCATTCCTATGAATTTGTGTATTTTCATTGTTCTTAAGCATTTTTCATGTTTTTTTTTTAATATTCTTTCCTAGTGCTCTACTTCATCCATCTCTTCAAAACGTTCTTCACAATTAGATTGTTTTCTATGCAACTTGTTCTTTCAGGTGTGCCATTTTCATTTTTTGTTGTGCCCTCTTCTGATGTTTACAGTATTTCCTGGTTATTTCAGCGACGCCAACGACCTGAGGTCTCCCCTGCCGTGTTTACCTGAGCGTGTATGTGTGTTCTGATCTAGCTGTGTTGGTGGAGCCTCCCTGGCTGTCAACCTTTTGTCAAATCCGAGTAAGGATTGTACCTTCTCCACTTCACACTCATTTTCGTAATACTCAAGTGTTAACAATCCTGTGATTTATTATGTACATAATTTCCACCAGTGTCCCCTTGTTCGTTCCTCACACAACTAATACAGGAGGATCTAGATAGGCTTTCAAGATTGACGAAAGATTGGCATATGCAGTTTAATGCTGAAAAATGTAGGACTCTAAGTTAGGTGATAATAATAATTCCTAAATATCAGCTGAATAGTGTAGAAATTGTGAAGTCTGAATGCCAGAAAGATCTAGGAATCATGATTAACAAGGATAAAGATTTTTTTATTATTATTTTTCTACCACAGACGTGGCCACCATTTACAATACTAACCAGCAATGCAATTTTTGCATTGCTGGTTAACAGTAACAATGCAATGCATTTTCTTCTGTCCTCCATGGACAGGGTGAGGGATCTGTTAAACATATAGTCCAGGGATTTATTGAACATTCAACCACAGAAGGTGGTTGTAGTGCTTTTAAAATGCTAATCTAACCTACAGACATAAATACATAGATACACAGAGTTACGTCTGCCCTACATAAAGTGGTCGACGTGTCTTTTACATAGTGTCATTAATGCGCATTTACGAAGGTGAAGTGTAATTCTAACCAGCTTCCACAACAGTCTCCGTGGTGTAGTGGTAAGACACTCGCCTGGCGTTCCGCGAGCGCTATGTCATGGGTTCGTATCCTGGCCGGGGAGGATTTACTGGGCGCAATTCCTTAACTGTAGCCTCTGTTTAACGCAACAGTAAAATGTGTACTTGGATGAAAAAACGATTCTTCGCGGCAGGGGATCGTATTCCAGGGACCTGCCCGAAACGCTACGCGTACTAGTGGCTGTACAAGAATGTAACAACTCTTGTATATATCTCAAAATATACTTTATGTGGATACTTTATACACAATTGCTAAGGGATTAACATCACTTTGGCTTCCTGAGCCAGAAAATCATTACATAAATATAGTGAATAAGGAAAATAGAATGCTGGGATTTATATCTAAAAGAGTTAGCAACAAGGCATCCTTATTTTACATCTTAAATTCGCTAGTGTAGGCTGTTGATCACACTCCCCTGCATGACTAACCATAATGCGTGATGGGGGGACTTAAGTATCACACAGCTCTCCTCAAATCACGTAACCCTTCATATAGTCTAGGTCCTACGTCACGTCCTTCATATAGTCTAGGCCTACGTCACGTCCTTCATATAGTCTAGGTCCTACGTCACGTCCTTCATATAGTCTAGGTCCTACGTCACGTCCGTCATATAGTCTAGGTCCTACGTCACGTCCTTCATATAGTCTAGGTCCTACGATAACTGCATAAATGTGAATGTACATAAATATTTTAATAACAAAAGACGTTTGATATTTTCAGCTCTTATATTACCCTTGTTAGGCTCCGTTTGGATTATACAATTCAGTTTTGGTCTCTGTACTATATAATTGACATTTACATAAACGAGTACAGAGAACGATATCAAACTTATTACCAAGTATTAGAAACCTTCCTTACAAGGAAATATTATAAAAGCTAAATTCATATTCACAAGACAGAGATGGGTTTATAAAAGGTGAAATGATTGAAGTATATAAATGGATAAAAGGGTTTAGGAAAGGGGGGGGATACAAATGAGGTTTAAATATATCAATACAAAAGAACACGAAATAATGGGTATAAAAGTTTAGTCAGGTTTATTTACTTGTAAATACTGGCTTGGACATAATGTTTGTTGTTTTGCCTTATGGAAGCGATTATCGTGTAACACAATAGACGAGGGATCATTGATCGTTTCAAGAGTAGGTTAGACACATATATGAGTTCGTGTGGATATATATAAGAGCTGCCTCGTATGGGCCAACTGGCCTTCTGCAGCTTTCTATATTACTGTGTTCTTATTGTTTGCCTGGATGGCTCTTATTATTTTGTTTCGTATTGCGTACCCTGTCAGTTCTCCCAAGCAATTACATGTTAATTTGTGTCTTCCCGTTCTCCACTCCACTGTCGTTGATCATTTCATTTATTTATTATGCACCCCATACCTCACACTAAAACCAAAGTCATCCAGCAAGGTTACACTACAGTCACAGTTACCCAGTGAGGTTACACTACAGTCACAGTTACCAGTGAGGTTACACTCAATGTACAGTGACCATGCAAGGTCACCGTCACCTCCGCTACTGTTACCACACTGCACCTAAACACTGAATGAGAGTATCACTGTGATGTTAGACGTTCCAGGGAGTAAACTGCGACTGCGAGGAGGCTGATACAGTTCTGTGGAAGTTGTGTGGAAGCTCATGTAAGTCCGGTACAACCATGGCTTCCTATTTGCATGTCGGCGTTCGATCCCCGATGGTCAAACTTATTGTCCCCGTTCCTTCACTCCATCCTATTATCCTGTCCTTACACCCCTTCCAAGTGCTATATAGTCATACTGGCTTAGCGCTTTCTCCTGATAATTACTTTACCCCTCCCCCTCTATTCCAGGAGCGGTCGAAGTGGGAGATTACCTCCCAAAGGGGGCCCTGGAGCCTCTCTGTAGTAGTGAGGGGAAGGACGACCCCGGGACTCTGAAGTGAGGTGGCACGCCACCGGCGGCAGGGGCATTCTGCCTCTGGACGCCGCCGCCAGATTTGCCATCCCTCAACGAGCTGTTAGATCTGATTACTTCATTCCCAACAGTTATGAGGATCTCCGAGTCCTGTTCCTTCCGAGACGGGGATTCTGTTTCATTTTGTCCCTGGCCTGGGTGAAGGATCGTCTCCAGCCAGCGGAAATAGGATTGGTCTTGGAAGGCGTCTGGATCGTCCAACTCATTTTCGGGTTCCAGCAAGACGAATTCGTAGCAGGTGCCGCCGAAGCCGTCGTCAGCGAGGGCGCGGAACTCCTGGATGAAGGCGTCCTGAGGGAGGGACGGGTGGAGGCGGCTCAACAGCAGAGGGTCTACCTTCACCGACGGTAGGAAATACTCGGGCTCTAGCTCTGGGTCTGGAAACGGTTTTCTCAGAGGTTGTGGTGCGAAGAGCGGGAGTGAGAGGTTGAGGTCGTGGACGTGGTTGTGCAAGTGGCCATGTATGAGGTCGTGAATGTGGTCATGCAAGTGGTCGTGGATGTCACGTAAGTGGTCATGGGCGTGGTCATGGTCATTCAAGTGGTCGTGGGCGTGGTCATGCAAGTGGTCGTGGATATCATGTAGGTGGTCGTGGGCGTGGTCATGCAAGTGGTCGTGGGCGTGGTTATGTACATGGTCGTGGATGTCATCTAAGTGACCTTTGGACATGTCGTGTTTGTGGTCGTTGGACACGTCGTACGTGTGGTCGTTGGACAGGTCGTGTGTCTGACTATTGGACAGGTCGTGTGTGTGGTCGTTGGACAGATCGTGTGTGTTGACGTTGGACAGGTCGTGTGTCTGACTATTGGACAGGTCGTGTGTCTGACTATTGGACAGGTCGTGTGTGTGGTCGTTGGACAGGTCGTGTGTGTGGTCGTTGGACAGGTCGTGTGTGTGGTCGTTGGACAGGTCGTGTGTGTGGTCGTTGGACAGGTTGTGTGTCTGACTATTGGACAGGTCGTGTGTGTGGTCGTTGGACAGATCGTGTGTGTTGACGTTGGACAGGTCGTGTGTCTGACTATTGGACAGGTCGTGTGTCTGACTATTGGACAGGTCGTGTGTGTGGTCGTTGGACAGGTCGTGTGTGTGGTCGTTGGACAGGTCGTGTGTGTGGTCGTTGGACAGGTTGTGTGTGTGGCCGTTGGACAAGTCGTGTGTGTGGTCGTTGGACAGGTCGTGTGTGTGGTCGTTGGACAGGTCGTGTGTGTGGTCGTTGGTCAGATCGTGTGTGTTGACGTTGGACAGGTCGTGTGTCTGACTATTGGACAGGTCGTGTGTGTGGTCGTTGGTCAGATCGTGTGTGTGGTCGTTGGACAGGTCGTGTGTCTGACTGTTGGACAGGTCGTGTGTGTGGTCGTTGGACAGGTCGTGTGTGTGGTCGTTGGACAGGTCGTGTGTGTGGTCGTTGGACAGGTCGTGTGTCTGACTGTTGGACAGGTCGTGTGTGTCACTCTTGGATAAGTCGTGTGTGTGGTCGTTGGACAGGTCGTGTGTGTGGTCGTTGGACAGGTCGTGTGTATCACCCTTGGATAAGTCGTGTGTATGGTCGTTGGACAGGTTGTGTGTCTGACTGTTGGACAGGTCGTGTGTGTGGTCGTTGGACAAGTCGTGTGTGTGGTTGTAGGACAGGTCGTGTGCGTGGTCATGAGAGTGGTCATGAAAATCATTCTTCAGCAGATCGACGAAGACGGAGGTGTCAACGTGATGGGAGTTTGCTGCGAGAAGGGCCTCTTGGATCCTCTGAAAGGTCCTCAGGAAGTGTTCTCTGGCCATGGCAACTTCGGGCGTGTCTTGCACGGGCTGCGGCGCCACACTGAACGGCACTGAGGTGTTCACCACGAACCTTGCTGATTTACCCAGCCTTGTCCTGTGTCTGTCTTCAGCGACTTTGAGAATGTCTGGGGACAATTCCTCTGGCGTTGGCACGTCATGAAGACTGGCTCGACGGTGGGTGTTGATGTAGCCTCTCGCCTTGTGGGTGTTGATGTGGCCTCTGGGTTGGTGGACATTGATGTGACCTCTCGCCTGGTGGGCGTTGATATGGCCTGTTGCGTGGTGGGCGTTGATGTGGCCTCTGGGCTGGTGGGCGTTGATGTGGCCTGTGTCCTGGTGGGCGTTGATGTGGCCTCTGGACTGGCGAGCGTTGATGTAGCTTCTGGGCCGGTGGGCGTTGATGTGGACCCTGGGCTGGTGGGCGTTGATGCGGCCTCTGGGCTGGTGGGCGTTGATGTGGCCTCTGGACTGGTGGGCGTTGATGCGGCCTCTGGGCTGGTGGGCGTTGATGTGGCCTCTGGACTGGCGAGCGTTGATGTAGCTTCTGGGCTGGTGGGCGTTGATGTGGACTCTGGGCTGGTGGGTGTTGATGTGGACTCTGGGCTGGTGGGCAGGGTTGGGATCGCACTGTATGGACATCATCCCAATTAGTAATACCTGCAAAAGTAAAAGGCACATCAGAAGACCTTTAGCGAGAGCTTACCAGATGAAGAGGCACAAGAAATGTAACTGTTTGAACTAACTCTTAAATATGAGTCCCAGTGTAACACCGTAAAGGTGTTTTGGTTAGTTTTATTTAATATATATATAGTACAGGTGTCAGCCAGACAGAATTTGAGAGGCTCCATTCTGTCGGACTGAAACTCACACCTCTAGAGTGTTAATGGCCACCAAGTGACCAAGGTCAGGTCATGTGAAGTTGACCTTGTTTCTGCTAAGCTTATAATTGTAGCCGGGTATCCGGGTGGGTCCTTCAAACAAGCAGCCAATTTAAGGTATGGCTTGGTAGAGTGCCTGGGGCTATCTACTTGTGGGCGGAGTTAGCTAGTTGATCCCCCAATAAATACCCAGGGTACTGTACACTCGAGAGCAAATGGAGAACAGCCCAGCAGAGCAGAGGACAGCATAGCCAGGCAGGCTGTCAGCCGGACGGGGGAACTGTCAACTGCAGACTCTTCCCCCCCCCCCCTCTCTCTATCCAGTTATAGGCAGACACTTGGTGAGTTGAACATGAAAGGTGACTTATTTCGTGTACTAAGATGTTGTGTGATCTCTAGGGGCAGACAGCTGTAGTGACTCTCAAAGTTCTGTGTGGTGGCTCACATTGTTTATCTGGACATAATGAACCTTCAGTTCGATTGCTTGAATTCTGATATTTATCATGCTAAATAAATACTTGATTCACTTACTTTTTTACTTTAAGTTGATTTTAATTGTGTTTTCGAGATCTTGGAGTTTCTGATATAATAAGCAAACTAGAGTGTAGAGTACTCTTGAGTTACGGACTTAAAGAATCTTGCTTGGAACATGATTACAGTTGACACATGCTAATAACATCTTTTGATACAGACAAGTTCCAATCCTTGTCTTGTATGTACTGACTAGAATGGATGGTGGTAGCTATTTCTACTGCTACTTATCTACCCTTCTACCTCCTACTCCCTCTTCTCTCCCTCCGCCTCTCTCCCCCTTTCCCTTTCACCTGACTACCTCCTTACTCCTCCCACTTACTCCTCCCTCCTCTCTACCTCTCTCATCCCAAACCCTCACTCATTACTTCAGTATCCATTTCTTTCCTTTCGGTTCTCTTATATGTTTGTGGCAGTGAAATGTTCTAGAGTTCTCTAGAGTTGCGGGTAGCCGATCAGGTACAATGCCTTGTGGATGTAGCACCTAGGTAATCAAATACTTAGGTTACAAAGTGTTGAACTAGATTGGCTGCAGTAGGAACTCTGGGGGGACTCTAGAAGAGTTAACTAGGGGCGGGATAATGGACAAAAGAGAGCTACTACCCCCTGCGTTACACCAGAACTGTAGTCTAAGTGGGTTTTTAAGTACATTTAAACAATAATATTTCCGGCTTGATATTCATATTTATCATACCTCCTAGATCTTTCTCGCTTTCAGGTTTGGCAATATTAATATTGCCTTGATGTTGTCTGGCAATTCAAATATCATTACCTAGCCTCATAACCTGCCAGCATTAAAATGCCTCTGCCAATGTTTTGTCTATTGTTAAAGTCTGTTTGATATGTCTTGGAACGATTTTAGGTTATATGATTTTATTTCTTTCTGTATGAATTCAGAAGATTCAAAATCACTTCAAGACGACATAGATAGGCTTTTGAAATGGTCGAATGATTGGCAGATACAGTTCAGTTCGGACATGTGTAAGGTTCTAAGCTAGAGAATGATGACAGCGTTACAGGATATCAATTGGATGGTGTTGAAATTGTGAAGTATGACTGCAAAAAAGATCTGGCCAAGGTGATGATTACCAGGAACTTAAATCCCCCCAAAAAATCAATGCATTAATGTTCAAAATAAGGTAAATACGTTAGTGAGATATATTTATAGAATCGTTAGCAATAAAACACCTGGTGTTACTCTTAAGCTGATTTTTGCTCTAGTTAGGACCCATCTAGACTATGCAGCCCAGTTTTGGTCACCAATCTGTAGAATGGACATAAATAATTTTGGACGCATTCAGCGAAGGATGACAAGGTTAATCTCTTGAATTAGAAACTTCCACATGAAGAGAGATTCAAAAAGTTTAATTAACATCCTCTAGAAAGGTGAAGAGTTAGGGATGGCAGGATTGAAGTGTGCAAGTGGAAGCATGTGCATAACAAGGGAAACACTGATCGATTAAATATATCAGCACAAAACAACGGATATAAATTGGAGAAGTTTATATTTAAGAAAGTCCTGTGTAAATACTAGTTTGGTAAGTGTTGCTAATTTGTGGAACAGAATACCTGGAAATAGAACAGATGCGAACTATATATGTAATTCGTAATGAAAACATAATAGGTGATGGAATACCAGCACGAGTTTAGTGCTGGTGTTCCGTGACATCACTAGGCTGCTGATGTCTAACACGTGACATCACTAGGCTGCTGATGTCTAACACGTGACATCACTAGGCTGCTGATGTCTAACACCGTGCTGGTGCTCTGTTTGTTGTTGTTGCCGCCGAAGGCGGCTAGTTTATTGTGCACCCCATACTCATCCTGTGAGCGGTAGCGCAAAAGCATTACAGAGGGCACAAAAGGTCTTTATCAGACCTCATCTTAGATTATTACATAAACAATTTCATCTATCCTTCACACCTTATAGTTACAATGTCAGCTAGTTACATAGAAAGTGCTATTACAAGAGCTACATATTTACAGTAAGTCATCACACATTAATGGTAGGTCTTATCACTAATACATAATAGTTTGGCCAATGGGGATATTACAGAGTCATAGGGGAGCTTCTGATTATTATTAGTCCTCACAATACACTACTTGTTTCTGAATCTCATATGTCGTTCATCTACTGGAAGCAAAATGTGGGTACAGTGCAAGGATTTCAGGTAATTTATCCATGGTAATAAGATAGGTTGCCATATCATACAAGTGAGCTTAGATTTATCTCTAAAAGGCTCAGTTTTACTACAATCCAAGATATAGTGTTCGAGTGTGTGTCCCTGCCTATGTCCACACACTTTACACTTTACTTCATCTAGATCCCTATACAAGCCGAACTGCCAGAGATACCTGTAGCCAAGTCTTATACGAGCTGTGACAACATCTGTTAGTCTACTGACCTTGTTACTTGCCCCATACACATGTTTTACTTCACACATTTCATCCCCTACACCTGACTTTCCTCCTCAGCTCTCTCTTGCCTATTTAATGCTTGTCCCTACCTGTCCTCATCACAATCGACTTGAGAATGGTCCAGGACGGACCGAAACGTCGTCGTCCCTTCAATTTCTAGTGTGTGGTCTGGTCAACTTATATATCTACGTCTAGCTTCCAAGACAAGCACGTTATTACTTAATTGCAAACTGTTTATTGCTCGTAGTGAGGATAGGGAGTCAGAAATAATTAAGCTGTCTACTTCAGTGTTGTCAATAATTTCGAGTGCTACCAGTATCGCTACCAAATCGGCTTGCATTGTGGACACCCAGTTACTAATTCGGATATTTCTTTGAATTGTGCTGCCATCGGGCTGATGAGCAATAACAGCACTTCCTACCCTACCTGTAGCTGTATTCCTCATTTGCAGGGAGAGTAAGACCGTCAAGGCTGCCCGCCAGGTCTCCAGGCGTCCCTCACTCATCCCTCTAGGATGCTTGCCCGTTTAAAAAGTTATATCTTCATCTTTCAGCGATTTGTTCCAAATACTCACCAGTTATTTATTTATTTATTTATTTATATACAAGAAGGTACATTGGGATTGTGAGGCTACATAGCATAGTAATTACATTCTTGAAAAGCCACTAGTGACTTGCTTAAGCCTGTAGGCCTTATGCCCCTCACCTGAGTGCTTTGGCATTAGTGGCTCGACGATAATGTGACAACACAAAAAAAATTGTACTTCTTCTAACTTTGAAAATTAAATAAAAACTAAAGTTCTATTTACGTATAAATGAATAATATTCCAGGTGGGTGTCTAGGGCGGAAGATGTCCGTGAGTTGAAGAACGGAAGCGAGAGTTGCTCAGTGTTGCAACTCTCCTGTAATGATGTTGCTTAAACCTTGTTTGCCAGTTCAGGGTTGTTTTGTGTCGGTAGAGTTAAGTGGGTGTGGTGTAGGGCAGTGGGACTCCCCTGGGTGTGGTGTAGGGCAGTGGGACTCCCCTGGGTGTGGTGTAGGGCAGTGGGACTCCCCTGGGTGTGGTGTAGGGCAGTGGGACTCCCCTGGGTGTGGTGTAGGGCGGTGGGACTCCCCTGGATGTGGTGTGGGGCGGTGGGACTCCCCTGGGTGTGGTGTAGGGCAGTGGGACTCCCCTGGGTGTGGTGTAGGGCAGTGGGACTCCCCTGGGTGTGGTGTAGGGCGGTGGGACTCCCCTGGATGTGGTGTAGGGCGGTGGGACTCCCCTGGGTGTGGTGTAGGGCAGTGGGACTCCCCTGGGTGTGGTGTAGGGCAGTGGGACTCCCCTGGGTGTGGTGTAGGGCAGTGGGACTCCCCTGGGTGTGGTGTAGGGCAGTGGGACTCCCCTGGGTGTGGTGTAGGGCGGTGGGACTCCCCTGGATGTGGTGTGGGGCGGTGGGACTCCCCTGGGTGTGGTGTAGGGCAGTGGGACTCCCCTGGGTGTGGTGTAGGGCAGTGGGACTCCCCTGGGTGTGGTGTAGGGCGGTGGGACTCCCCTGGATGTGGTGTGGGGCGGTGGGACTCCCCTGGGTGTGGTGTAGGGCAGTGGGACTCCCCTGGGTGTGGTGTAGGGCAGTGGGACTCCCCTGGGTGTGGTGTAGGGCAGTGGGACTCCCCTGGGTGTGGTGTAGGGCAGTGGGACTCCCCTGGGTGTGGTGTAGGGCGGTGGGACTCCCCTGGATGTGGTGTGGGGCGGTGGGACTCCCCTGGGTGTGGTGTAGGGCAGTGGGACTCCCCTGGGTGTGGTGTAGGGCGGTGGGACTCCCCTGGGTGTGGTGTAGGGCAGTGGGACTCCCCTGGGTGTGGTGTAGGGCAGTGGGACTCCCCTGGGTGTGGTGTAGGGCAGTGGGACTCCCCTGGGTGTGGTGTAGGGCAGTGGGACTCCCCTGGGTGTGGTGTAGGGCAGTGGGACTCCCCTGGGTGTGGTGTAGGGCAGTGGGACTCCCCTGGGTGTGGTGTAGGGCGGTGGGACTCCCCTGGATGTGGTGTGGGGCGGTGGGACTCCCCTGGGTGTGGTGTGGGGCGGTAGGACTCCCCTGGGTGTGGTGTAGGGTGGTGGGACTCCCCTGGGTGTGGTGTGGAGTAGTGGGACTCCCCTGGTTGTGGTGTGGAGTAATGGGACTCCCCTGGGTGTGGTGTAGGGCGGTGGGACTCCCCTGGATGTGGTGTGGGGCGGTGGGACTCCCCTGGGTATGGTGTGGGGCGGTGGGACTCCCCTGGGTGTGGTGTAGGGCAGTGGGACTCCCCTGGGTGTGGTGTAGGGCGGTGGGACTCCCCTGGGTGTGGTGTGGGGCGGTGGGACTCCCCTGGGTGTGGTGTAGGGCAGTGGGACTCCCCTGGGTGTGGTGTAGGGCGGTGGGACTCCCCTGGATGTGGTGTGGGGCGGTGGGACTCCCCTGGGTATGGTGTGGGGCGGTGGGACTCCCCTGGGTGTGGTGTAGGGCAGTGGGACTCCCCTGGGTGTGGTGTAGGGCGGTGGGACTCCCCTGGGTGTGGTGTGGGGCGGTGGGACTCCCCTGGGTGTGGTGTGGAGTAGTGGGACTCTCCTGGGTGTGGTGTAGGGCGGTGGGACTCCCCTGGGTGTGGTGTAGGGTGGTGGGACTCCCCTGGGTGTGGTGTGGGGCGGTGAGACTCCCCTGGGTGGGGTGTAGGGTGGTGGGACTCCCTTGGGTGTGGTGTGACTCCCCTGGGTGTGGTGTGGAGTAGTGGGACTCCCCCCACCGCCCTACATGTAGGGCGGTGGGGAGTCCATTTATTGATTTGATTTCCGAAGTCCATTTATTGATTTTATAAATATTTATAAACGTCATTTTGTTGCATAATTTTTCATGGAACTTTGAAAATTTGTATTATGGCACGAAATACATTTGGGATAGAAATTTGGCAGCAAAACTTTTATTATATGCTAATGTGATAGCCGAGTGTCATAGAAATGATTTTGGTTGACACTTGTGTTTGTAGCAACACGCTGAAAAATGTTGAAAAATCCTCTAAAATACATTTTTCTTTTGTCTACTACTTAGGCTGCGATGCTGAAACTTGGACCAATTGCAGCCCTTTTTACATATAAGACGTCAATACATATTGACTGCACTAGGAACAACTTTTAATATCCTACCCCGTGCCGCCTTAAAGCACTCCTTGGAGCGGAGATGAGAGAGATATGTCTTAATATGTCTTAATATCCAAGTATCTTAATCTTAATATCTTAATCTTAAGTATCTTAATCTTAAAATATCTTAATATCCAAGTATCTGGAGGGCCAGGTGCCACAGGTGCCAAGTGGATCTGCGGCACTCGGGAGCTTTAGACGAGCCTTTTAAAGCCATTCAAAAGTTTCGCCATAGGAGATGAGGGGGGGGGGGGAGGGGAGACGAGGGGAAGGCGAGGTGGGGAAGGCGACGGGGGAAGGGAGGAAGAGGTGGGGAAGACGGCAGTGGAATGTTTAACCTTCCGTCCTGAAGTTTCACCCTTGTGCCACCCTTGAGGGTGTGTAGAGCGGAACTCACCGCGCGTGTTAAAGGTGTATGGAAGTCAGCCAGGTGGGTGAGGGCAGGGTCAGCCAGGTGGGTGAGGGTGAGTAAGCCACGTGGTTGAGGACAGGGTCAGCCAGGTGGATGACGGTGAGTAAGCCAGGTGGTTGAGGGCAGGGTCAGCCAAGTGGGTGAGGGCAGGGTCAGCCAGGTGGGTGAGGGTGGAATCAACCATTTGTTCCGGAAACTATTTCTGTAATAGCCAGGAGCAACTGTTATGCCTGCACTCTATAGTCATGGTACCGAGGGCAATGGTACTGGGGGCCATAATACCGAGGGCAATAGTACTGCGGGCCATGGTACCAAGGGCAATGGTGCTGGGGACCATAGTACCGAGAGCAATGGTACTGGGGGCCATAATACCGAGGGCAATAGTACTGCGGGCCATGGTACCGAGGGCAATGATGCTGGGGACCATAGTACCGAGGGCCATGCTACCGGGGGCCATGTATCTGGGGGCCATTACACAGAGGCCCATGGTACCGAGGACCATGGTACCGCGGGCCTCTCCCTGTAGCGTGATGACACCTGTCTCCCCCCCTCCCCCACAACTCTGGCGGGGATCAAGAGAGACACACACACACCAAACACGGCCCGGGTCGCGCCTCGGGAGCCAAACACGGCCCGGGTCGCGCCTCGGGAGCCAAACACGGCCCGGGTCGCGCCTCGGGGGCCAAACACGGCCCGGGTCGCGCCTCGGGAGCCACGCACTACAACTGACTGCAAAAAAAAACAAAAACAAAACTAATCACAGTGATCCGGCCACACCCACCAATACTACGTCTGGCCCCGCTGCTCCGGCCTCTTGTGCTGTGCTCCGGCCTCTTGTGGGTATGACCTTCCTGCCTCTACAGCAACCACCGTCACTGCCTCTACAGCAACCACCGTCACTGCCTCTACAGCAACCACCGTCACTGTCTCTACAGCAGCTACTGTCACTGCCTCTACAGCAACCACCGTCACTGTCTCTACAGCAGCTACCGTCACTGTCTCTACAGCAACCACCGTCACTGTCTCTACAGCAACCACCGTCACTGTCTCTACAGCAGCTACCGTCACTGTCTCTACAGCAGCTACTGTCACTGTCTCTACAGCAGCTACTGTCACTGTCTCTACAGCAGCTACTGTCACTGTCTCTACAGCAGCTACTGTCACTGTCTCTACAGCAGCTACTGCCACTGTCTCTACAGCAGCTACTGCCACTGTCTCTACAGCAGCTACTGTCACTGTCTCTACAGCAGCTACTGTCACTGTCTCTACAGCAGCTACTGTCACTGTCTCTACAGCAGCCACCGTCACTGTCTCTACAGCAGCCACCGTCACTGTCTCTACAGCAGCTACCGTCACTGCCTCTACAGCAGCTACTGTCACTGTCTCTACAGCAACCACCGTCACTGCCTCTACAGCAGCTACCGTACACACGCCACTCTTCTGTAACACACGTCACTCTTCTGTAACACACGTCACTCTCCTCTAACACACATCACTCTAACACACGTCACTCTTCTCTAACAAATATTTGGACTAATAATTCGAGTCACCTTAAAACTATTGGAAATAACTGAAAGCCTAAACTTTCCAAACAAATTTGTTTCATATTTCTTTAAACGAGGAAATAGTTGAAAAAGAAATATAATTTCTGAGCACTAGAAATTGTGCTTCCAAGCACTTGTGTGCTTGGAAGCAGCCATAGCTGTCGTATAGATCCCAGTTTGATCAAGTAGGCAGATATAATACTCTTTAATCTGCCACATATTCCCAGGGATAATGATGGTGCCGGTTCAAACTCAACTCTAAAGCAGAAACAGAACTGAGAGCGCAACTTTCATGTCAGAAAGTAATGACGGTATTTTCTAAACATCAAGACTCTGAAGGTCCTTTTTGTTACCATGACAATAGAGGCCTCGCCGTGTGTGTGTGTGTGTGTGTGTGTGTGTGTGTTGCCTAATATTCATGGTTGACATTTTCCTTTGTTAAACTTGTGGTGTGAACTTTATCTGTGGTCAGTTGCGTAAACGGTGTCAATCCGTTATGTGCCAGAGTCGTGTGAGCCGGAGTCATGATGCCTGGGTACGTGGTGATGCTGACGTCACCTGTTATCTAACACACACACACACACACACACACACACACACACACACACACACACACACACACACACACACACACACACACACACACACACACACACACACAGATGCCGAAGAAATATAAGAAAATTCACCTTCGCAAATAGAGTGGTAGACGTTTGGAACAAGTTAAGTGAGAAGGTGGTGGAGGCCAAGACCGTCAGTAGTTTCAAAGCGTTATATGACAAAGAGTGCTGGGAAGACGGGACACCACGAGCGTAGCTCTCATCCTGTAACTACACTTAGGTAATTATTTAGGTACTTACACACACACACACACACACAATCCGTTGATTGACGGTTGAGAGGCGGGACCAAAGAGCCAGAGCTCAACCCCCGCAAGCACAACTAGGTGAGTACAACTAGGTGAGTACACACACACACACAAAAGGCAAGACAAAAATGGCCACACACAAAAGGCAAGACAAAAATGGCCAGCAGGCGGGAGTGGAGGAAGTACAGAAGACAAAGAACAGAGGACAACAGAAGCAGATACAACAGAGCTAGGAACGATTACATTAACATAAGACGAACATCGGAAAGGGACTATGAGAACGATATTGCAATCAAAGCGAAAAAACAACCTAAGTTACTACACAGTCATATAAGAAGAAAAATGTCGGTGAACGACCAAGTGACAAGACTAAGGAAGACAGAGGGGGCATATACTGAAAGTGACAAGGAAATCTGCGAGGCACTGAATGCCAGTTTCCATGGAGTGTTCACTACCAAGCCTGAGTAGCTCCCATTGTTAGAAGGGGTTACCCTAGATGAAAGACTATCAGATATAGAGGTGACAGCAGAGGAGGTAATGAAACAGTTGACAACACTGGATGCAACTAAAGCAGTTGGACCAGACAAAGTATCACCGTGGATACTAAAAGAAGCAGCGCAGGCCCTCAGCGTGCCTCTGGCAATGATCTTTAATGAGTCACTTATGTCAGGAGAATCGCTTAGTTGCTGGAAGAAGGCAAATGTCGTGCCGATCTTCAAGAAAGGTGATAGGGAGGAGGCACTTAACTATAGACCTGTATAACTGACAAGCATCCCCTGTAAAATACTGGAAAGAATAATTAGGCTACGACTGGTTGCACACCTGGAGAACATTAGGTTTGTGAACAAACATCAACATGGGTTCTGGACAGGGAAATCGTGCCTAACAAACCTTCTGGAATTCTATGATAAAATAACGAGGATAAGACAGGACAGAGATGGTTGGGCAGACTGCATATTTCTGGACTGCCAATAAGCCTTTGATACAGTACCGCACATGAGACTGCTGTTCAAGCTCGAGAGGCAGGCGGGGGTGGGGGGAAAGGTCCTAGCATGGATAAGGAACTACCTAACAGGAAGGAGCCAAAGAGTTACGGTAAGAGGCGAGAAGTCGGACTGGCGAACAGTAACAAGTGGAGTACCACAAGGATCGGTGCTGGGACCAATTCTATTTCTTGTATATGTTAACGACATGTTTACAGGCATAGAGTCTTACATGTCGATGTTTGTGGATGACGCAAAGTTGATGAGAAGAGTTGTGACAGATGAGGATTGCAGGATCCTCCAAGAGGACCTGAACAGCTTGCAGAGATGGTCAGAGAAATGGCTACTGGAATTCAACACGAGCAAATGTAAAGTTATGGAAATGGGACTAGGAGATAGGAGACCAAATGGACAGTACACAATGAAGGGAAACAGCCTACCTGTGACGACGCGCAAAAGAGACCTGGGGGTGGACGTAACACCTAATCCATCTCCCGAGGCACATATAAATAGGATAACGACAGCAGCGTACTCTACACTGGCAAAAGTTAGAACATCATTCAGAAACCTAAGTAAGGAGGCATTTAGGGCGCTTTGCACTGCCTACGTGAGGCCAGTCTTAGAGTATGCCGCCTCATCATGGAGTCCCCATCTGAAGAAGCATATAATGAAACTGGAAAAGGTTCAGAGGTTTGCAACGAGACTCGTCCCAGAGCTACGAGGGATGGGGTATGAGGAGCGCCTGAGGGAACTGTGCCTTACGACACTAGAAAGAAGAAGGGAGAGGGGGGACATGATAGGAACTTATAAAATACTCAGAGGGATTGACAGAGTGGACATAGAAGAAATGTTCACACGGAATAGTAACAGAACGAGGGGACATGGATGGAAGCTTGAAACTCAGATGAGTCACAGAGATGTTAGGAAGTTTTCTTTTAGCGTGAGAGCAGTAGGAAAATGGAATGCACTTCAAGAACAGGTTGTGGAAGCAAATACTATTCATAATTTTAAAACCAGGTATGATAGGCAAATGGGACAGGAGTCATTGTTGTAAACAACCGATGCTCGAAAGGCGGGATCCAAGAGTCAATGCTCGATCCTGCAGACACAACTAGGTGAGTACACAACTAGGCGAGTACACACACACACACATATTGAGAGAGAAAAAGACTTGGGGGTTGACATCACGCCAGACCTGTCCCCTGCAGCCCATGTCAAGAGGATAACATCAGCGGCATATGCCAGGCTGGCCAACATAAGAACGGCATTCAGAAACTTGTGTAAGGAATCATTCAGAATTTTGTATACCACATATGTCAGACCAATCCTGGAGTATGCAGCCCCAGCATGGAGTCCATATCTAGTCAAGGATAAGACCAAACAGGAAAAGGTTCAGAGGTTTGCCATCAGACTAGTACACGAGCTGAGGTTGCGTTGTAACCCGTTCTTGCACTTGCTTATGGTCAATATTGGCTTATTTAATAACTGCATATGTGACATACTAATTTATTGTGAATATTTTAGTTTACCTTGAAAAGCTTCATAGAAAACACCGACCTCACCTAACCTTCTTAGTATGTTAAGATAAGCATCTTATTGCTTCTTAATTACAATTATTACTTAACCTATACTGTTGATAGGCTAAGTAATAATTGTAAATAAGAAGCAATAAGATGCTTATCTTAACATACTAAGAAGGTTAGGTGAGGTCGGTGTTTTCTATGAAGCTTTTCAAGGTAAACTAAAATATTCACAATCAATTAGTATGTCACATATGCAGTTATTAAATAAGCCAATATTGACTGTAAGCAAGTGCGAGAACGGGATGAATGAGCCACAGAGATATTAGAAAGAACTATTTTAGTGTCAGAGTGGTTGACAAATGAAATGCATTAGGAAGTGATGTGGCGGAGGCTGACTCCATACACAGTTTCAAGTGTAGATATGATAGAGCCCAGTAGGCTCAGGAACCTGTACACCTGTTGATTGACGGTTGAGAGACGGGACCAAAGAGCCAGAGCTCAACCCCCGCAAGCAGAATAAGGTGAGCACACAAATATATATATATATATATATATATATATATATATATATATATATATATATATATATATATATATATATATATATATATATATATATATATGAATAATGGATATAAAAACACAGAAATAAACACTACAATAAGACGACACCTGGACCAATGGTACAATCCTGAACCAAGAACAGAATCTACAACACCTCCAATAAAATTATATTATAAATCCACCATGCACAGTGAACATAAAAAAGAAGAACGAATAATGAAAGAAATAATCAGTAAAGGAGTAAAAAGCATTACTCCTAACCAAAACATAAACCTGATAATGTTCTATAAAACAAAGAAGACTACCGACCTCCTTATTAACAGCAGCCCGAAGCCGACGGAGAACCCTTTACAACAGTCAAACGTGGTATATAACTACACCTGACCTCACGAAGGATGTAATCTTCAGTCTAGGTACAGAGGTATGACGTCGACCAAGCTGACGAGGCGTTAGACCTGTCATCTACAATCAGGTGCCCCCCAAAAATCACATGAGACAAGCCCATGACATCACCCTAACAAGAGAAATGTTGAATAAAAACACTTGTATAATAGATAAAACCCAAGATGTAAGAAGATTGCAAATTCTTGTAATTCTTGCCAGCACTAAGCTTCCAGCATGCCAGCACTAAGCTTCCAGCATGCCAGCACTAAGCTTCCAGCATGCCAGCACTAAGCTTCCAGCATGCCAGCACTAAGCTTCCAGCATGCCAGCACTAAGCTTCCAGCATGCCAGCACTAAGCTTCCAGCATGCCAGCACTAAGCTTCCAGCATGCCAGCAGCAAGCTTCCAGCATGCCAGCACTAAGCTTCCAGCATGCCAGCACTAAGCTTCCAGCATGCCAGCACTAAGCTTCCAGCATGCCAGCAGCAAGCTTCCAGCATGCCAGCAGCAAGCTTCCAGCATGCCAGCACTAAGCTTCCAGCATGCCAGCACTAAGCTTCCAGCATGCCAGCAGCAAGCTTCCAGCATGCCAGCAGCAAGCTTCCAGCATGCCAGCAGCAAGCTTCCAGCATGCCAGCACCAAGCTTCCAGCATGCCAGCACTAAGCTTCCAGCATGCCAGCACTAAGCTTCCAGCATGCCAGCAGCAAGCTTCCAGCATGCCAGCAGCAAGCTTCCAGCATGCCAGCAGCAAGCTTCCAGCATGCCAGCACCAAGCTTCCAGCATGCCAGCACTAAGCTTCCAGCATGCCAGCACTAAGCTTCCAGCATGCCAGCACTAAACTTCCAGCATGCCAGCACTAAGCTTCCAGCATGCCAGCACTAAGCTTCCAGCATGCCAGCACTAAGCTTCCAGCATGCCAGCAGCAAGCTTCCAGCATGCCAGCACTAAGCTTCCAGCATGCCAGCAGCAAGCTTCGAGCATGCCAGCACTAAGCTTCCAGCATGCCAGCAGCAAGCTTCCAGCATGCCAGCACTAAGCTTCCAGCATGCCAGCAGCAAGCTTCCAGCATGCCAGCACTAAGCTTCCAGCATGCCAGCTTCCAACCTGGCATAAACACATGTCACTCGAGGGTCACTGAACACACTGAGGTTCAAGCACTTCCTGTCGCCTCGAACGAGGGAGTTCACTTGAAAAAAAATGATAAAGAAAGTCTCATTTTCTCCAGAGATTTGAGTGTGGAATAATTGTGGAAGCTGCGATATAAGAAAGAGACTTACCGAGAGTATCTTAAGGTAACGTCCTTCCATGGCGAGGTGGGAACCAACACTGGCTGGCCACACCGTGCCTCCCTTCGCTGCCACAACCTGGCCGGGTCCGCCTCTTTTTCTACCTCAGTGGCCTCACAACCTTGAAAATCCAAGGAGGGTGGGTGGCTGGCGGCCGGCTGGCGGGATGGATGGATGGTGGATTGCTGGTGTAATCACGGGAGATGGGTCACGGACGTGGATGTGGTGTGGATCTGAAGCCATCAAGCAATATCCATCATCAACCACAGCTCACGACAGCCCGGTCTTCCTATGTGACCAGCTACACATTTAAGGGAGTCCTGTAACACCTACCTGACCTATGGAATCCGATGCTCGTTTGTCTGAGGGAGCGTAAATATTATAGTGCTTAGTGTATCAAAGTATATTCATGTCTGCACTTGATCGAGGAAAATAATGTCCAAGGAAAATCGACAGAAACTAACCCAATAAATTGTTGCAAAAGTGGACATGACAAGAAACAGAAGCCATAAGTCACTGCAGCAGACAGCTAGTATGGCAGGACGACTGAGGAGTCAGCGCTATACCATGCACCACATGTATAGGTTACACGCCTGTAACCCACCATCCCGTCATCAACCCACATGTTCGCGAACCATTTGCACGTCTCGGATTTTCAAGGCTGTGACGTCACCAAGGTAAACAAACGACTTGGTTGTGCCAGATTTAAAAAATGAAGATCAAACCACTTTGGAAGATAGGAAAAAGGTCTAGAATAAATTTAAATATATTAAATAGTATATAAAATCAATCATCAATGATAATTACTTTAAAAGCCTTTATGGTAGTATAAAGAAATGAGTAAGGAACATTTCTTAACTCCGGCCACAGGTAGAACCACTGGCAAACGATTAGGTTAAGGAAAACCTGTTGGAAATATGTGAGAATGTTGTTGCTGCTAAGTATTGTTGTTGACGACTGGAGCGTCCATGGGGCTCATTGCCTCTAGAATCTAGCTTCTCTCTAGACGTTGACAGTCAGCACCACAATCAAGAAGCTGGATAACGAGTAAACAGGCAGACGAGTCTGTCACCTGAAACGCATAAAAAGACGATAGCATTGACGCATACTAGAATTATTCAGATAATTGTTCACTACATACGTGAGACCATCACTAGAGGATGCACCGCACCTCGACAGTCACCAGCATAACATCGAGGCTGGAATATGATGCGATGAGAGACTGAGCACTAGTCAAGAGCCAGAGGCGTCTCGGTCACAAGTAACGAGATAATCAGAGACAATGTCCTGTGCTTAAGTCCAGTCTACCAGCAGCATGGACACCACAACACTACTTATCAGCAAAAGGACGTTATGTGTCAAACACAGGAAAGTATTTCTTCAGTGCATAGTTGGTTGAAGTAGATATTATGAACGCTTAGAACTCATATTTTATTGTGAAAAAATGATCGCTAAGCCTTCACCCTTAAAAGGGTACAGGGTCTATCCTAGAAAAAATGAGCGCTCGGTTGTCACTCTTAAAAGGGTCCCAAGGTCTGACCTGGAAATTACAGCAAAGTTGCCACCCATTTTTGAGTAAATTTTGGCAGAGTCCTAATTTGTCACTGCAGATTTAAAGAGTTTATGGGGGGAAAAATACTTTCTTCCACGTTAAGGAATTCCTATGTAGAAAATATATGCGCTATGCTGTTCCCATTTATGAGTAAAGTTAAGATCAGAGGAAGTCCATTTTTGGAGGACATGTTCATCAGGAGTTTGCTAAGTAATTACTAGTATCAGAAGCTAGTTCTTGGACCTGGTTCTACACGTTTATAAGTGTAGTTTCGGTACTAACAATTCAATTCCCCTGAAATTTAAAACCGACGAATTTCAGGCATAGCAAGAAAAGAAAATAGTTACGCTAAGCCCCAAAATCATCTCAAGGTAACCTCATGGTATCTGTTCCATGAGACGAGCTTCGGCTCATGGAACATTGTCTCTTGTAAAAAGAACAATCTTGTAAAAAGAACAAAAAAAGAACAAAAAAGAACAATTACAGACAATCTACTTACCTATTTTTGGCAATACTCGAGTATTTACCCTCAACATCTCTATTCTCAGGGCATGTTCTTACATGTTCTTCATATACTCTAGGCATATTCTTACATGTTCTCTTTACATTCCTAGCATGTTCTTCACAAGTTCTTTGTTTAATCTTTATACTCTGTATATTCTCTTTACGTTTTTCCTGTTCTCAGCTTGTACTCTGTATGTGTTCTCTACAAGTTCAATTCATGTTCTCCACATGTTATACTTATATAAAATACTTATATACTTATAAATAAACTTATATACTTATAAAATATAATCGTATATTCTTTTCATATTCTTTCATGTTTTCGGTTTCCTTAAACCAAATATACGATTGTTTTTGTCATGCAGTAACTAGTTCATTGTTGTACATTATCAACCTCATTAATCCTTCCCAAACAATTTATTTATTTACAGATTTATTTAGTTTTTTTTACAAATTATTTATTTATTTTATAAATTATTTAGGTATTTACAAATTATTTAGGTATTTACAAATTTAATTACCGTAGGGGATGATGGGGAGCTGGGTAAGTGAGTGGACGGGCGCGGGGGTGATGATTAAGGAGGCAGGTGTGGCGGGGGGGGGGGTGTGTGAGGGGGGGGGGAAGATAAGGGTGTGGGGGAAGCTGGGCAAGGGGTGATGGAGGAGATAGTTATTTCATTTGGCTCGAGCTGACAATTACTGAAATGAGGGAGATAAGGCCTGTTATGGGAGGTTAACCCTACCTGCTCATGTATTTACACAGCTCGGTAACCGAATTGTTCTATTTTACTATGTCCGAAATATGTCTGTTTAAATTTTTGGGAAATTTGAATTGTTAATAACATTCTTACATGAGACAGTTAAGGCGAGGACAAGAGCCGGAGCTCGATAACTAACTTTATCTCGTGTACTACGTCCGAAATACAGCAGTTTTAAATCTCAGGGGAATTGAACTGTTATTAGTGAAGTTATAGAAGAGAACCAAGATTGGGAGACAAGAGCTGGAGCTCGGTAACTAACTTGATCTTGTTTACTATGCCCGACATACAGCAGTCTTAAATTCCGCACAATTTGGGTTAACAGTAGCGAAGATACGAGATCAAACTAAGGCGGAGGACAAGAGCTCGATAGCTCTATTTTCTTTTCTTACTACGTCTGAAATACGCCGGTTTTTAAATTTCAGGGGAATTCGATTATTAGTAGCGTAAGTAAACTTATAAACGTATAGAGCCGGGTCCAAGAACTAACATCTGATACTGGTACTTACTTAACAAATTCCTAATGAACATATTCTCCAAAAATGGACCTCCTCTGACATTAACTTTACTCTAAACAGGAACAGCATAACGTGAATATTTTCTACATAAGAATTCCTTAACGTGGAAGAGGGTATTTTTCCCCCATAAGAACTCTTTAAATCTGCAGAGACAAATTAGGACTGCCAAAATTTACTCAAAAAACGGATGGCAACTTAGCTGTAATTTCCAAGTCAGACCTTGGGACCCTTTTAGGAGTGACAACTTAGCGCTCATTTTTTTCCAGGATAAACCCTCTGCCCTTTTAAGGGTGAAGGCTAAGCCTTCATACCATCTACTGGTGAAGTAGGAAGGGAGAAGATAGTAAGGACGGACACAGATCAGTAAGAAGGGACACAGCTCAACCGTCGGCGCTCAGGTTCACAATGTCCGCTACACTCTCCGGGTGACGCAAGGCCACGTCGGCATCACATTAATGTTTGAGTGAAACAAAGTTGTTATGAACCGGTCAATAGTACCACCACCACCATCATCATCACATGCAGCTCGGATGGCAGCAACACCATTATTACCACCACCACCACCAACGACAACACCAACAGCATTACCACCACCAACAGCACCACCAACGACAGCACCACCACCACCAACAGCACCACCATCACCAACGACAGCACCACCACCACCAACAGCACCACCACCACCAACGACAGCACCACCACCACCAACAGCACCACCAACGACAGCACCACCACCACCAACGACAGCACCACCACCACCAACGACAGCACCACCACCACCAACGACAGCACCACCACCACCAACGACAGCACCACCACCACCAACGACAGCACCACCACTACCAACAGCACCACCACCACCAACAGCACCACCAACGACAGCACCACCACCACCAACGACAGCACCACCACCACCAACAGCACCACCAACAACAGCACCACCACCACCAGCACCACCACCACCACCACCACCACCACCACCAGCACCACCACCACCACCAACGACAGCACCACCACCACCACCACCACCACCACCACCCTGGCCACCGTGGTGGGAGAGAACACAACGGTCTGCTCATTGAACCCTAACACCAAAATAATTCGTTTTTTGGCTGCCATTGTTGTGGCGACCTTGAGCAGGGACGGTCACGCCACCTTGAACAAACTGCTCTAAGACAACCTCATATAAATACGGTTTATTTGTTTTGAGAAAAGCAAACAAAACATAGACGAGAAATGAACAAGTCGAGAAAGCAGATAATTTACGGTTTCTGTGGGTCCCGGGTCTCCATTCAGAATCTGTAGTTCCATCTGTATCAGAAGCCAATATTTACTCATGTCTTTGTAAACACTTAACAGTTCTCCTCTAACATTAATACAGAGAAGTTGAATACATAAATTTTCTTTACAACTCGAATTTTAACTATTTAAAATTTTAAATTCATTTAAATTTTGCATTTTTAACTTTAAAATGATTTTAAACTTTAAAATGTAAAATCCTTTAAAATTCCATTTTAATAATCCAGCTACCTATTTATTGCTAGGTGAACAAGCGCATCAGAGTGAAAGAAACTCCGCCCATTTGTTTCCGTCTCCGCCGGGAATCGAACCCAAGCCCTTTAGGTCTACACCCCCTCCCCCCGAGCATTATCCACTCAGCCGCGAGGCCTCAGTTTGTGAGTGCGTGTACTCACCTAGTTGTACTCACTTAGTTGTGCTTGCAAGGGTTGAGCTTTGGTTCTTTGGTCCAGCTTCTCAACCATCAATCAACTGGTGTACAGGTTCCTCAGCCTATTGGGCTCTATCATATCTACACTTGAAACTGTGTATGGAGTCAGCTTCCACCACATTACTGCCTAATGCATTTCACTTGTTAACTACTCTGACACTTAAAAGTTCTTTCTAATGTTTCTGTGGCTCATTTGGGTACTCAGTTTCCACCTGTGTCCCCTTGTGCGTGTACCACTGGTATTGAATGAACCGTCTTTATCTACCTTATCAATTTCTCTGATAATCTTGCATGTGGTAATCACGTCTCCCCTAACTCTGTTTTCTTTCAGCGACGTGAGGTTTAACTCCTGTAGTCCGTCCTCGTAACTCATACCCCTCGGCTCGGGTACTAATCTGGTGGCATACCTTTGAACCTTCTCCAATTTAATATCGTGCTTGACAACATACAGACTCCACGCTGAAACTGCATACTCCAGGATTGGTCTGACATACGTGGCATACAATGTATGTGTGCGTGGTTGAAATGGGGGTTGGTGTGAGGAGGGCATGAGTGACCCCGCAGGCAGCAGAGAGGGGCGTGCTGTAGGGCTCCGACCCACAACGCCCACCAACCCACACCTGGCGCTAATGCACATTCCGTGCCTGTGAGATACTCACCCTTGACCCACACTGACACCGCCCTCATGGTACTCAAAGCCCACCACAACCTATTCTAACTACGCTCAGCTCTACTTACATAGAGCGGGGAAAAAAATGAGAGTTGAACCGTCACGCTTCGCATGTTGCCAAATTCTTACTCACGTTTTCTACATTGCAGATAGAACACCTAGAAAAACTATGATATACTGCACAAAATCAATATAAATTTTGTGTGGAGGGTGTTGGCGTTCGTATTCACCACACATGTGACTGTGGTCTGGGGTGATGATGGTGGTTGGGGGGGGGGAGGGCAGGGGGTTCAGTCAGGTGTATGTGTAAAGCAAATTCTCGTTTTAATCAACGATTCGTCTTAAAGTGCATTTCAGCAGTCAAAAAATACAGTTGAAAATACGTATTTACGTCTCTTCAGCCGTCATTTACGTCTCTTCAGCCGTCATTTACGTCTTTTCAGCCGTCATTTACGTCTCTTCAGCCGTCATTTACGTCTTTTCAGCCGTCATTTACGTCTCTTCAGCCGTCATTTACGTCTTTTCAGCCGTCATTTACGTCTCTTCAGCCGTCATTTACGTCTTTTCAGCCGTCATTTACGTCTTTTCAGCCGTCATTTACGTCTCTTCAGCCGTCATTTACGTCTTTTCAGCCGTCATTTACGTCTCTTCAGCCGTCATTTCACCTGCTACGTCAGACAGTATATTATAAAAGGAATCAACCAGTCCGTTAGAAATGTAACGCATTGATACAAAATTAAAGCCCTGTAATATTTATGTTTTCAATACACCGGCCTCGACGGGGTAGGCCCGTTGCTCGAGTTTGTACGTTAGTGAGTAGTTAAAACAGTTGCATTTGTTACGTTTCTGGGTAGGCAAAACTAGATCATTTTTAACGGCGAGGCAAATTGAGGGATCAGGCTGTGTAGCCAGAGTAATGAATGGTTCCTTACTTATCTCTTATGATGACTGGTTCCTGTTACGGCCACTATGGGTCGTAACCGGGTTCTTTATGGGTGAACCTAAGTGACAGTATCCGACCCCAAGTCGGTAGTGGCTTTCAAGTTGACATGGCAATGCAATAAATAAAGGGGAGGGGGGAAATTAACACAGCACTGATTCCTTTACCGATATACTCCCATCACCTTAAATAGAAACATAAAAATGAAATATCACTACACTTAGATGTATACAAGTGTCGCTCTCACATAGGACACTGAGCACTTCACGACGCTAGCACAATGCAGCCTTCGTTAATCTTCGTGTTTCCTCAACACACAGTAGAGCTCCCAACCTTACTGGCCACAGTACTGGGAAACTCTGGCGAATCTACCTTTGCCGTGGGCCACCCTACCGGCAGTATCACGAGGTGTCTCTCTGCCCACAACCACTCTCCAGCCAAGTGCGGGCAGAGAACCTCGGCCACGCGATGATTGGGGCCTCTACACAGACAAATACAGGGGTATCGCACCCCCGGTAGGAGCCTCTAGCGACGGGCTAGTAACGCTCCTCAACAGGCACCTCACTGTCGGTCGTCTCTCCCCATAGCCAGTCCCGGGATACGCCGAATTCTTCCACTGCTACTCCACTAGCAGAAACCACACTGTTCCTGGTCGGCGGCGGCTCACTTAGTCGTGGGACTAAGTTGGGAGAGTTTAGGCTGCCCAAGGTAGACTGCCGTCCTTAGTACCATTGCTGCCCCCACGTCACCTCTGTGGATACAGACACGTCATCCAGATAGGGTACTGAAGAAACCAGGAAACAACACTAAGTCACTCGGGCATTGACATTGTGCTCTGTCGCACAACCTAGGTGGACCTGGTTTTGATACGCCATCTCACCAGGGGCTAGATTCACGAAGAAGTTACGCGAACACTTACGAACCTGTACATCTTTTCTCAATCTTTGGCGCCTTTGTTTACAATTATTGAACAGTTAATGAAGCACTAGGATGCTGTTTATAACAATAACAATAGTTGGCAAGTTTTCATGCTTGTAAACTGTTTAATAAATGTAACCAAAGCCATCAAAGATTGAGGAAAGATGTACACGTTCGTAAGTACTTGCATAACTGCTTCGTGAGTCTGGCCCCAGGGTCGCCCCCAATGACCTCTCTGGCTGTCCAAGGCAGGAAACTGGAGCCATTTGCTGTTATCAGGTTACTACCACTAGATGGTGTTGTTCGTATGGTGTCCAATAGCATGGGAGTTAGAGAGCAGACTCACAGATGGCGCTGAAGTCACTACTCCCTACTCCAAGGAGGATGTCGGGTTCGTAACAGTTCCATACTCATCTCTCTCGTGATGAATGGTTTCTTACTCATCTCTCTCAAGATGAATGGTTCCTTACTCATCTCTCTCATGATGAATGGTTCCTTACTCATCTCTCTCATGATGAATGGTTCCTTACTCATCTCTCTCATGATGAATGGTTCCTTACTCATCTCTCTCATGATGAATGGGTCCTTACTCCCTCATGATGAATGGCTCTGAACTCATCTCTCTCATCCATGGGTGGACCGTCTCCAGTATTGCTTGACCCTCTAGTTATTTATTCCTGTTGTGTGGGACAACCCAGTCCGTCCTCTCCAGCGTGCACAACGTCACTAAACTGACGTACTAAATTGCCCGAACCTAACCTAACCAACGACCCACCAATAGAAAACGGGATATCATCTTTTTCAGTTCTAGTTTTCTAGAACGCTATTAGGCTAATTCAATAAAACAGAACGTGAGTTTTTTTGGGGGGTCCAACAGTGCATATTGGTACGTTTGACAAAATAGTTGCTTTAAGGATTGGTTTCTTTATACTTTAGGCTTATACCGAGGCCATCCCACAAGGTCGCACTACTGACCTATTTACTGCTAGGCGAACAGAGACATTAGGGGGAAAGAAAATCTGCCCAATCATTTCTGCACCGGCCTGAAATCAAACCCTGGATCCCCAGTTGAAGTACCCATAATTTGCTTACTGTAGGTGATGCAAGCACATAACTTGGGGCTGGTTCCAAACCTGCACACAGAAATAACATCACATGAGACCAGAAGACATGGCAGGATGTGCAGAATACCCCGTTGAAGAGCAGAGGTGCAACAGGTACTCTGAGAGAGAACCCTATCAACATCAGAGGCCCGAGACTGTTCAACACGCTTCCACTACACATAAGGGGCATAACTGGCCGACCCCTCACAGTGTTCAAGAGGGAACTAGATAAACACCTCCAAAGGATACCTGATCAACCAGGCTGTGACTCATACGTCAGGCTGCAAGTAGCCGCGTCCAACAGCCTGGTTGACCAGTCCAGCGACGAGGAGGCCTGGTTGAGGACCGAGCCGCGGGGACGCTAAGCCCCGAAACCATCACAAGGTGACAACAAGGTAAGGTGGCTGTAAAGCTGCCGCCCAGTTGGGTGGGTGTGGAGCACATGACTGTAAAGCTGCCGCCCAGTTGGGTGGGTGTGGAGCACATGACTGTAAAGCTGCCGCCCAGTTGGGTGGGTGTGGAGCACATGACTGTAAAGCTGCCACCCAGTTGGGTGGGTGTGGAGCACATGACTGTAAAGCTGCCGCCCAGTTGGGTGGGTGTGCAGCACATGACTGTAAAGCTGCCGCCCAGTTGGGTGGGTGTGGAGCACATGCCTGTAAAGCTGCCGCCCAGTTGGGTGGGTGTGGAGCACATGACTGTAAAGCTGCCGCCCAGTTGGGTGGGTGTGCAGCACATGACTGTAAAGCTGCCGCCCAGTTGGGTGGGTGTGCAGCAAGACTAGTAACTGTGTGACTCACCATAGATGTAAAGTGCCTTGTATAGTGACTGTTGTGAGCCTCCTGTTGAATCACTTGTGATATAAAGAGATTATTGATATGTATGTGTATTTGTGTTCATGGATGTAGACTAAACCACACACACTCAGTGGAGCCCACTTCAAGACTCCGAACCAATATAGAAACATCAAGAGGAAGTATCATAGGCCAATAGGCCTTCTGCAGTTACTTCCATTCATATGTTTTTATACCCATTGATTCGTGTTCTATCATGTGTAAATATCATTCACCTTACCCAAAACTTTTGTACCATATCACCTCACCCAAATGCGAATATAAGTATGGATGTATTTTGCGTGTTTACAGGTTACAGTTGTGTGCGTAAACTAAAGTCTTCGAAAATGTAATAAATTATTACGAAACGCGTTCAGGCGTCAGACTAGAAATTAAAATGAATTTAGGAGATTTTATTTTTTAATTACCATCGACAGTGAAAAGAAACATAAGAAATATTGAGAAAATTCGTGTTCAAATTATTAATCTTTCCTTTTTCAACATATTCAACAACATATATATATATATATATATATATATATATATATATATATATGTCGTACCTAGTAGCCAGAATGCACTTCTCGGCCTACTATGCAAGGCCCGATTTGCCTAATAAGCCAAGTTTTCCTGAATTAATATATTTTCTCAAAATTTTTTCTTATGAAATGATAAAGCTACCCATTTCATTATGTATGAGGTCAATTTCTTTTATTGGAGTTAAAATTAACGTAGATATATGACCGAACCTAACCAACCCTACCTAACCTAACCTAACCTATCTTTATAGGTTAGGTTAGGTTAGGTAGCCAAAAAAGTTAGGTTAGGTTAGGTTAGGAAGGTTAGGTAGTCGAAAACCAATTAATTCATGAAAACTTGGCTTATTGACAAATAGGGCCTTGCATAGTAGGCTGAGAAGTGCGTTCTGGCTACTAGGTACGACATATATATATATATATATATATATATATATATATATATATATATATATATATATATATATATATATATGTATATATATATATATATATATATATATATATATATATATATATATATATATATATATATATATTATATATGTGTTGTTGAATATGTTGAAAAAGGAAAGATTAATAATTTTAACACGAATTTTCTCAATATTTCTTATGTTTCTTTTCACTGTCGATGGTAATTGAAAAATAAAATCTCCTAATATATATATATATATATATATATATATATATATATATATATATATATATATATATATGCAAGACATGAAGAAGTCAACGACATCATCAAGCCTCGCCACGGCCCGCTGCCCAGCACAAAGAGAACCACGCTTTTTCAGACCCAACGACCCTCAGAAGCGCCCAGATGGGGTCACCTTGCTTCCTTGGAAGGATGGTAAGCAAGTGGTGTGGGACTACACGTGCGCTGCCACACTGGCCAGTACCTACTTCCACTACAGCACACGTGAAGGGATTGGCGCTGCTTCTTTCAGGGAATCGAAGAAAGTTATCAAACACAGAGGTCTGGCACACTGCAACAGCTTTGTTCCGATCGGCTCGGAGTCCCTCGGTTCGTGGGGAAAATATGCATTGAAGTTCCTGAAGGAATTGGGGGACAAATTGATCAGCGCTACAAAAGACCAGAGAGCAAAAAGTTTCTTGTTCCAGCGCCTCAGTGTTGCGATTCAGAGGGGAAATGCCTGTTGCGTCTTGGGCACTAGTCCAACTTCGGAGGAATTCGAAGAAGTGTTTGACTTGCAACAATGATCGAACCCGTCTGTGACATTTATAAATATTTCCCATTGTCGTGTTTTTCAAGAGATCCTTAACCTTTAAGCACTCTTTGTACTTTTTGCATCAACCAATGTATATCTTGTAACTATTAAATATATATATATATATATATATATATATATATATATATATATATATATATATATATATACATATATATATATATATATATATATATATATATATATATATATATATATATATATATATATATATATATATATATATATTGCTGGGCTTCACATACATCCTGTATCTTGTGATACAAGAATTCACTTACATTATGTATCCTGTGTTGTTGGACCTCATATAAATATGTATTATGTGTTACAAGACTTGACTAAAGTGTCTACCAGACTTCCCTGAGGTATCAGGCAGCCTACTGTAGCACCTAGTAGTCCTCACTGAGGTATCAGGCAGCCTATTGTAGCATCTGGTAGTCCTCACTGAGGTATCAGGCAGCCTACTGTAGCACCTGATAGTCCTCACTGAGGTATCAGGCAGCCTACTGTAGCACCTAGTAGTCCTCACTGAGGTATCAGGCAGCCTACTGTAGCATCTGGTAGTCCTCACTGAGGTATCAGGCAGCCTACTGTAGCACCTGATAGTCCTCACTGAGGTATCAGGCAGCCTACTGTAGAACCTAGTAGTCCTCACTGAGGTATCAGGCAGCTGTATACAGCAATTGAACTGTACGGCATGAGATTCATCAGAGTGAGGAAGGTCTCCATGGCCTGGCCCCGGACTTGTCACTGGACTTGGCCCCAGGGGAAAGTGAGGAGGGGAAGGGGGGCGGGAAAGACGAGTTACTTTCACCTCAAACTCACCGTGTGGCGGCAGGTGTGTGGGCCCCCCCCTCACCTTGTGAGCCCCTTGCCTTGTGAGCCCCTCGCCTGTGGGCCCTTCACCTGTGGGCCCTTCACCTGTGGGCCCCTCACCTCCAGCAGCATAATTCCTTCCCGGGGAGGTAATGATGCCTCTAACGCAACAGACCTCAGTAAAAAAAAAGGCCAAAGGTTCCAACTGGATGATTCTTGCCCAAACGCTATAATTGGAGAGTCTATTCAACACGCAGCGCGGTTATCTCTTATCGAAACAAGGGGTTAGATAACCCCCAATGAGTCCCGATAACACAGGAATGAGTTATAACACAAGAATTTTCCGTCAGTTTGCTCGCCTGCGACTTGTAATGAGTCCCACCTTAGTCCAGGTACAGGTGACAGGATGAACAACGGGGGTTTCTATCTGTCGTGGGGTTATTTTCATTCACAGGATGAGAGACGCTGCTGGATGGTAAACACGCCCAAAATGAGAGGGTTTTAATTAATTTTTTGGGGTGTTTCCGCGGGTGACATGAAGAGGTGAGTAGGTTAGTTAAGAGGCTGGTGAACCGGCTGGTGTGTAGGATCACCAAGGAACACCATGGAAATGTTAGAGGACCCGATGTTAGAAAGATTACTCCAAGATGAGACGCCCCGCTCCCACAGCTGGTGGCCCAAGAGCCTCGATTTACTAGATGAAAACCCCGCCCCACAGTATATAATTCCCAGATGAACTACTGACCAGAAATCCCTCCCCCCAATGCACACAAATTTTTTATGTGTGTATATATATATATATATATATATATATATATATATATATATATATATATATATATATATATATATATATATATATATAAACAAAATAATAACAGAACATCATAACATGTGTGGAAGCACCGGAGTGTGTATATATGAATGCTACACAGTACAAGTATTCCTATGTGGACATCCATATATGGTGAAACACATGCGAAGAACCTCTCACATACTCACAGCTCCCTGACAAGAGAGAGCAAGCTTAACTTAGCTGCCAACACCACACAGGGAGCCGGTCGGCCGAGCGGACAGCACGCTGGATTTGTGATCCTGTAGTCCCGGGTTCGATCCCGGGCGCCGGCGAGAAACAATGGGCAGTTTCTTTCACCCTATGCCCCTGTTACCTAGCAGTAAAATAGGTACCTGGGGTGTTAGTCAGCTGTCACGGGCTGCTTCCTGGGGGTGGAGACCTGGTCGAGGACCGGGCCGCGGGACACTAAAGCCCCGAAATCATCTCAAGATAACCTCAAGATAAGATCGTGTCAGCAAGGCGGACAGCCCGCCTGCTTTCATACCTCTCACTGTATTTCCCACTTCTATACTTCCCTTCACCTATGCCTCTCCTTCCTCTTTACTAAAAAAACAAAAAATGAGATCACGGAGGTCACGCCAGTCAGAGGAAAGGTCAACGCTCATTGACCTCTCCTACCCACCAGTACCACCACCCCCCACCCATTAACCTTCCACACTACTACGTCCCCACCCACTGACCTTACTCCTCCCACCCACACTACTGCGTCCCCACCCACTGACCTTACTCCTCCCACCCACACTACTGCGTCCCCACCCACTGACCTTACTCCTCCCACCCACACTACTGCGTCCCCACCCACTGACCTTACTCCACCCACCCACACTACTACGTCCCCACCCACTGACCTTACTCCTCCCACCCACACTACTGCGTCCCCACCCACTGACCTTACTCCACCCACCCACACTACTACGTCCCCACCCACTGACCTTACTCCTCCCACCCACACTACTGCGTCCCCACCCACTGACCTTACTCCTCCCACCCACACTACTGCGTCCCCACCCACTGACCTTACTCCTCCCACCCACACTACTGCGTCCCCACCCACTGACCTTACTCCACCCACCCACACTACTACGTCCCCACCCACTGACCTTACTCCACCCACCCACACTACTGCGTCCCCACCCACTGACCTTACTCCACCCACCCACACTACTACGTCCCCACCCACTGACCTTACTCCACCCACCCACACTACTACGTCCCCACCCACTGACCTTACCCCACCCACCCACACTACTACGTCCCCACCCACTGACCTTACCCCACCCACCCACACTACTACGTCCCCACCCACTGACCTTACCCCACCCACCCACACTACTATGTCCCCACCCACTGACCTTACCCCACCCACCCACACTACTACGTCCCCACCCACTGACCTTACTCCTCCCACCCACACTACTGCGTCCCCACCCACTGACCTTACTCCACCTGTAACACGGGGGGGGGGACAAACATTCCAAACATTCAAACAAGACAAAGATTCCTTGAGTTCTTTACATTCTGTAAGCACCCCCCTCCTTGTGAACACTTGGTCCGGCCACGCCGACTTGTTGGCCTTTCATTTGTTCTATTGGTATTTTATAATATATTTGTATTTTTCCAATTCTTTTTGTATTTTTCTATATTTTCTATTTCCTCCCCTTTAACCACTAAAATAGTCAACCCTCTTATTGTAAGTAGTTATGTTATAACTACTTACACTACTTTACAATAACTATCTGTAAGTAGTTATTGAAGAGTACTTATGTAGTTATCATTATCAGCTACCTGACCTGCCTAAGGTTCTAGTGGCCATGTCTTGTCTCTAATCTTTCTTTCATATATGACAAAGGCTTTAGGATGTATCTTTGTCTGTCCTGCCACACATACTTCATTGCTTTTTGCTTTCCTTATTTCTCTTTTTAACATTTCTAACTTGCTTGACAAATTGTTGGTCTCGACTGACTTCCTTATTCTTAAACCCTCTGTATAAGGCTTTCTTTTTATTTATGAGATCATTTATTCCTATAGTTATCCATTGCTTGAATCTATCCATCCAAAGAAATTCCTAAATTCCAGAAAATCAACTTTTCGGAATTCTGGCATCTTAAAATTTTTCTCTTGCACAACTTTTCCATCCTATGTTATATCTGATTTCCATAATGTGATCACTTTTCCCTAGCTCACTCCCTATTTCCTTGTGAACACTAGCTCACTCCCTATTTCCTTGTGAACACTAGCTCACTCCCTATTTCCTTGTGAACACTAGCTCACTCCCTATTTCCTTGTGAACACTAGCTCACTCCCTATTTCCTTGTGAACACTAGCTCACTCCCTATTTCCTTGTGATCACTAGCTCACTCCCTATTTCCTTGTGATCACTAGCTCACTCCCTAAAGTAACGGTCCTTTGTCTCCTACCTCGCCTCTGGAGAGTAGAAAATGTAGAATAGTAGAGAGTAGAAAAATCATAAAAAATAGAGGGAAATGCTTAAATAATAATATTAATAACAATAATAATAACAGTATCCGTATAAGCAAAACATTCACAGGGTTACAACTTTTCAATTCTGAAACGTTCTTAGGTTTCAATTTCCGATGTTATTGTTTGGGTGACAGGTGATAACAGTGATTATAATGATAAGAGTGACGGTGGAGGTGAGTATAACAGTAATAATGATAAGGTGTAGAATTAACTATGTTTAAGGGGCACCAGTAATACAGATTAAATAATGTCATGAAAGACCACCAAAGGTCACCCCTCGCCCTTTCAACGCTCCCAACACCTCAATAATGATCTCACCAGAGCCTCGGATACACTTTCCCTAAAGTATCACTTAATACAAAAACTAAAGTTGAATGTTACTTATTTTCCTCTTGTATTATGAACTGGTGTTAAGGCGAACAAGACCGGTGTTCATCAGCTGACTTGAACAGTGAAAGCTGACCAGGCTCGGGCAGGACAGGACCACCATTCCCGGAAAATGTCACAAAGAGTTCACTGCATGAGTGCTGAGACCTGGTCACTCTCCAGCGCATGAGTGCTGAGTCCTGGTCACTCTCCAGCGCATGAGGGCTGAGTCCTGGTCACCCTCCAGCGCATGAGGGCTGAGTCTTATCACCCTCCAGCGCATGAGGGCTGAGTTTAGTACACTGTCCAGCGCATGAGCGATGAGTTTAGTATATTATCCAGCGCATGGGGGCTGAGTTCTTATCACCCTCCAGCGCATGAGGGCTGAGTTCTGATAACTCTCCAGCGCATGAGGGCTGAGTCCTGATCACCCTCCAGCGCATGAGGGCTAAGTTTAGTACATTGTCCAGCACATGAGGGCTGAGTTTAGTACATTATCCAGCGCATGAGGGCTGAGTCCTGGTCACTCCAGCGCATGAGGGCTGAGTTTAGTACACTGTCCAGCACATGAGGGATGAGTTTAGTACATTATCCAGCACATGAGGGCTGAGTCCTGATCACCCTACAGCGCATGAGGGCTGAGTTTAGTACACTGTCCAGCGCATGAGGGCGCTGGACATCTTTCTATGAAAAAGACTATCCTAGATATGCAATTCCTACATATATGTAAACGCCATGGATATTAGCTGAAAACTAAACATTTTAATTAAACAAGAAGTCCTGTACCATAGGACCTGTGCAAGGAGTCATCTGTGTAAATAATTTGGGAGCGAGAGAGCTCTTTGGGCGTCAACTCATCCAAAGTTTGCTGAAGCACGGCAGCTCATCACTCGCCCCTGTGTGATAACCCAACCTGCGAGGTGATGGTAGTGTCCCATAGCCAGCGCTCCACACAAACTATATAACCCTTCCCATACCTTTGGGGCAGCGGCGTGGAGGGTTGCTTCAACCATTCCTCATGAACATTATTTCAAGTGTGTGATTTACCTGGGTGATGCAACGCCTGTGTATTTCAGTCTACCCCCCCCCTCCTCTACCGGGCACCCACAGCCTCCCAGAAACACCCACGGCGTCCCTGATACACCTACCACACACCCACAGCGTCCCTGATACACCTACTACACACCCACAGCGTCCCCGATACACCTACCACACACCCACAGCGTCCCTGATACACCTACCATACACCCACAGCGTCCCTGATACACCTACCACACACCCACAGCGTCCCTGATACACCTACCATACACCCACAGCGTCCCTGATACACCTACCACACACCCACAGCGTCCCTGATACACCTACCATACACCCACAGCGTCCCTGATACACCTACCACACACCTACAGGCCCCCTGACCCAGCTCCCGGCCACACACAGCCACCCCTAAACCTCAACTCTCGCCCCAAATTGCTTCACCGACTCCATCACTCCTACGTCCGTTTCCTCGTATCTACAGAATAATACAACAAAATATACACGAAGTTATACATCGACATTTTTTACAGAACAGAATTCAGGAAAGACATGTTTAAACCTTCAGAGGTCTTACAGTTAATCAGAGCCAATAGCCTCTTCATTTAAAACCGGATAATTAGGCAACTATACCAACCACTCTCACTCGTTCGAACAAAGGAAAGGTAAACAAAGATTACATGCGTTTTCGAAGTGTATTTACAGTGTGGGAGAGCACTCGCTCGCTGACTTCAATAGTGGAAAGTCACACTTAGCTTTATATAATACTTACGACTGGACCACAGCCTGAGCTCTTAATTTAATGATTTGTAGCCTAATTTGAGGGATAAGAAGTTCTTCTTTATGGTACGCGCAGTTTGACTTTAAGACGTTCTACATCTTTTTTATGTTGTCCTCTTGACCTGGGCAAGGAAGGAAGGAATTATCAGGAGAGATCGCCAAGCCATTACGACTATATAGCACTTGGAAGGGGTCAGGATAAGGATTTAGGATGGCTCGGGGGGGGGGGGTCATATGTCAGCTTTCCTTTTTCAACTGGACTGAAGACGAACGTTCAAAACTGAAGTCCAGTACAGTATTGTATAATTATATCATGGTGTGAGGACAGGTTGTATTTTCGTCGTGAGGACAGGTTGTATTAACGTGTTGTGAGGACAGGTTGTATTAATGTGTTGTGAGGACAGGTTGTATGCGTAGTGAGGACAGGTTGTGTTAACCTGTTGTGAGGACAGGTTGTATTAACGTGGTGAGGACAGGTTATATTAACGTTGTAACAAACTAGGTTTGTTGTAGGAATTATTCAGTATGGTTTCTCATAGACTATGGGGGGTTTGGAAAGTTTGGAGTCAAGCGGTAGTTGACCTGACTCGGGAAGCATGGGGTATCTGTCCTGGGATTAGCGGTTAAGATTACGAAATGGCCAGCGCCTTTGTCTTGAAGCAACGTATAATGAATTATTTTACAGAAGTCAGTAATTTAGAGAAATTCAAGTCTTCATTCAAATTATATTCAATAATATATTCTGTTCAAGTATCCAACGTATTCTCAATTGCCGAAATACTGAGTAAGTCACCGTCAGTGACGTCACGAGCAGGGGACTATCCTCTGACGCACATCAATCTCGACGACCCTGGGTCAAAGGTCACCAAAGCCTCCCATATTTAATAATTCTCAAAGGTCAAATAGCCATATTGTAATTGGAAATAGCCTTTCCCTAAGATGCCTGTGCAATTACCATCAGTTTAAAAGAGTTCAACCATCTGGATGTTCAGTGCAACAGAGATTAGTTGTTCAACTTAAACCCTGCTAGTAAACTTAGTAAACCTAACATAGGAATACCCCCCTAGCTCTGACTAGCTGTGAGGAAGGCAGAGCGAGGGAGATTCAGTGTGGGCCGGTCAACAACTGAGGAAGGTCGTCCACTCTCACCCCCTCCCATATAGATCAGTAGAACACCAGCTGGTCGCAGTAAGAGGTATAGTTTGCTACAGTTTATATAGGGAAATAGTTTATCTCTTGCCTCGTTAGGGAGTGTTAAGATATAGGGAGTGATTTTATTTAGTTTTTGTTTAGATTTTGCATTAATAAATATTTAGTTTGTTATTTGCATTTTTATTATTTCCATGTTATGTGTTTCTCATGTCCTTGTCACGTGGTCTCCACTAGTCTGAGTTTTTGGTTGAGCCGCAAGCCTAACAAAGCGTAAGAGTTCAGTTATCCCTTTGTTTGCTATAGTTTCTCACACTTGACGTAGATTCTTCCCTCCTTTTCCAGGTAATTGGGGATCAAGCCCCAAGGTTTTACTGAGTGATTAATCAGTCCAGACCCCGGTTAACTGACGCTTCTGGTCTTAATGGTCTGGTGGTGGTAGCAGAAGGAGATTCTAGAGTTTGCTAGGAGTCTAGTACCACGTCGCGGGGCTGTAGAATCTTAGCCAGTCAAACGGCTAAGACCACGTCGGCGTAGGATTCGCCGAGAGTAACTCTAGGGTCCCTTGGTATTAAGTAAGTCAATAGAATACAGGCAGGGGGGGGGGTAAGGGCGATTAGAGAGCCGATTAGAGATGATACCCCCCCCCCCCCCGTGTTACAACGTTGTGAGGACAGGTTGTATTAACATGTTGTAAGGACAGGTTGTATTAACATGTTGTAAGGACAGGTTGTATTGACGACGTAAGTACTAACTAGTCCTGCACTTACCAGGTCCAGGTGATGATGTAGGGAGACATCCAATCTTCCATATGGAAACAAACCTTAACATTTGTAATGCTTTATTTCTGCCTTCTACAGATGTGTGTATGTGTGTGTATTCACCTAGTTGTACTTGTAGGGGGTTTAGCTGTGCTCTTTCGGCCCGCTTCTCAGCTGTCAATCAATCAATGTGTGTGTGTGTGTACTCACCTAGTTGTGTTTGCGGGGGTTGAGCTCTGGTTCTTTGGTCCCGCCTCTCAACCGTCAATCACCAGGTGTACAGATTCCTGAGCCTACTGGGCTCTGTCATATCTACACTTGAAACTGTGTATGGAGTCAGCCTCCACCACATCACTTCCTAATGCATTCCATTTGTCAACCACTCTGACTCTAAAACAGTTCTTTCTGATATCTCTGTGGCTCATTTGGGCACTCAGTTTCCACCTGTGTCTCCTCGTGCGTGTGCCCCTTGTGTTAAATAGCCTGTCCTTATCTACCATATCAATTCCATTCAGAATCTTGAATGTGGTGATCATGTCCCCCCCCTAACTCTTCTGTCTTCCAGGGAAGTGAGGTTTAATTCCCGTAGTCTCTCCTCGTAGCTCATACCTCTCAGCTCGGGTACTAGTCTGGTGGCAAACCTTTGAACCTTTTCCAGTTTAGTCTTATCCTTGACTAGATATGGACTCCATGCTGGGGCTGCATACTCCAGGATTGGCCTGACATATGTGGTATACAAGGTTCTGAATGATTCTTTACACAAGTTTCTGAATGCCGTTCGTATGTTGGCCAGCCTGGCATATGCCGCTGATATTATCCTCTTGATATGTGCTGCAGGAGACAGGTCTATCATGATATCAACCCCCCAAGTCTTTTTCCTTCTCTGACTCCTGAAGAATTTCCTCTCCCAGATGATACCTTGTATCTGGCCTCCTGCTCCCTACACCTATCTTCATTACATTACATTTGGTTGGGTTAAACTCTAACAACCATTTGTTCGACCATTCCTTCAGCTTGTCTAGTTCTTCTTGAAGCCTCAAACAGTCCTCTTCTGTTTTAATCCTTCTCATAATTTTGGCATTGTCCGCAAACATTGAGAGAAATGAATCGATACCCTCCGGGAGATCATTTACATGTATCAGAAACAAGATAGGACCGAGTACAGAGCCCTGTGGGACTCCACTGGTGACTTCACGCCAATCAGAGGTCTCACCCCTCACCGTAACTTTCTGCTTCCTATTGCTTAGGTACTCCCTAATCCACTGGAGCACCTTACCAGCTACACCTGCCTGTCTTTCCAGCTTATGTACCAGCCTCTTATGCGGTACTGTGTCGAAGGCTTTCCGACAATCCAAGAAAATGCAGTCCGCCCAGCCCTCTCTTTCTTGCTTAATCTTTGTCACCTGGTTGTAGAATTCTATTAAGCCTGTCAGGCAAGATTTACCCTCCCTGAACCCATGTTGGCGATTTGTCACGAAGTCCCTTCTCTCCAGATGTGTTACCAGGTTTTTTCTCACGATCTTCTCCATCACCTTGCATGGTATACAAGTCAAGGACACTGGCCTGTAGTTCAGTGCCTCTTGCCTGTCGCCCTTTTTGTATATTGGGACCACATTCGCCGTCTTCCATATTTCTGGTAGGTCTCCTGTCTCCAGTGACTTACTATACACTATGGAGAGTGGCAAGCAAAGTGCCTCTGCACACTCTTTCAGTAGCCATGGTGAGATCCCGTCTGGACCAACAGCCTTTCTAACATCCAGATCCAGCAGGTGTCTCTTGACCTCTTCTATCGTAATTTTGAACTCTTCCAAGGCCGCCTGGTTTACCTCCCTTTCTCCTAGCACAGTGACCTCACCTTGTTCTATTGTGAAGACCTCCTGGAACTTCTTGTTGAGTTCTTCACACACCTCTTTGTCATTCTCTGTATACCTGTCCTCGCCTGTTCTAAGTTTCAATACCTGTTCTTTCACTGTTGTTTTCCTTTTGATGTGACTGTGGAGTAGCTTTGGTTCGGTCTTGGCTTTGTTTGCTATATCATTTTCAAAACTTTTCTCTGCTTCTTTTCTCACCCTGACGTACTCATTCCAGGTTCTCTGGTATCTCTCTCTGCTTTCTGGTGTTCTGTTATTCCGGAAGTTCCTCCACGCCCTTTTGTTCAGTTTCTTCGCTTCCATACATGCCCTATTATACCATGGATTCTTCTGTTGTTTCTCGGGTTTTTCCCTTTAGGCCGGGATGAATCTGTTTACTGCCTCCTGACACTTTTGGGTAACATAGTCCATCATAACCTGTACAGACTTATCTCTGAGGTCTGTGTCCCAAGGTATTTCCCTTAGGAAACTTCTCATCTGTTCATAATTCCCCTTTCGGAATGCTAGCCTTTTGATTCCTAGTTCTTTTTGGGGGGAGATAAGTCCTAGCTCTACCAGGTACTCAAAGTTCAATACACTGTGGTCACTCATTCCCAAGGGCGCTTCCATCTTAACTTCCCTTATATCTCACTCATTTAGGGTAAATATCAAATCAAGCATTGCTGGTTCATATATGCTTGATATATAACTGATATGCATTTTTTGCTAATTTATTTAAAGTCTTTCTCTCTTAGAGTAAGAGAGAGAGAGCGGGTATAAGTCGGTCCACGGTAAGTATACATTAAGAGCTTACTTTAATTTTAAACTTTATTAAGGAGTGAAACAATCTAACTAGTTGATCAATAACATATTATACTCGTCACGCATCATGCTCAACACCAAACCAAAATTTCCGGGTTAAATCCTCACTACAGAAACATGTTGCCAATCTCAAGACAATATCATTCCAGGCCTAGCTGACGTGGTGTTTACAACCCACTCTGGTAACACTAACTAGGCCACACTCTTTCTCCCATTTGACACATTATGGTAACTCTATCACCCATTCGTATCAACAAATAAATGAGCATATTTAACATTTTATTTATTCAAAATAACAGCCTAAGTCACCAGATGTTGTTACCAAATTGTATTCTGAATAGAGATGTGTTTATAGTCCAAGCGCGGGTTGGACAAGTATATGAGTGGGATTGGGTGGTTATAGATAGGAGCTGCATCGTATGGGCCAATAGGCCTTCTGCAGTTACCTTTGTTCTTATGTTCCTATGTTTAGAATCAAATTTCGTAATACCAGTTGTTGTTTAGATTTTGTTTTAATTGTTTTTTAAATTTGTTTTTTAGGGTGGAGAGGTATTTCATAATAGTGTGTAATAGATGGGAAGAGTTTCAGGAAGATACAGTATTGGCATTGGTACAGCAACATTCAACTACGTCCTGTTGAAACTTTGGGACAGTATAAAAGTTTATATTTTTGTGGTTGAGGGGCGATGTAGATGTGATAGTTCACTGGGCGTGGTTGGCTTGGCGTGGTTGACTTGGCGTGGTTGCTGAGCATGGCTATCTGGGCTTGATTGGCTTGGCGTGGTTGTCTGGGCGTGGTTGACAGGGCGATGGTTACTGCGGGTGGCTAGAGGAGGCCTGTGCCCTCACGGCAGATGCCATGTACTTCCTGAAAAAGTCTGTGGTTGCCCTGGCCACCTCGGGGGAGAGACCGCCATACTGGTAGCCTAGAGGGTAGAACCCAGTTGTGGTGGTGGTGGTTGGGTCGTCTGGAGCCAGGAGGGCCAACTCCGCCAGGTAGTTGTAGGCAGCGTGGAAGTTACTGGTGGCTTGCTCCACCTGTTGGCGAACACAGCACAGCGTTAGCCACCTTTCACCACCTCCTGCTCTAGTCCACACTGTAAGCAAGGCAGCTACACCTTTCAGTCATGATGGAACATAACGAAAACCTGCCACTCTAATCACCACCACAACAACCTCACCATCAGCTAAAGCTTTGGTGTAAGATGCAGGTAACAATAAGCTTACACCATCAGACATGCAATAAAACCACAATCTGCATGGGAGCACCCACCACCCCCGCCGTGGGCGCCCTACTGGCAAGGTGCGACTGTACCTATCATGAAAAATGGGAGGAAATAGATCACCCACAACACCTTAGAGATGAAGACCTGGCCTTAATGCCCTACAAAATACCCCTCAACACAGTAACATAATACACGGTGGCTCTGTATCCCCCACACACCACCCATGCAGCATCAGCACCAACAGCACCACCAGCAGCACCAGCAGCAGTAGCATTAAGGGCCCCACGTGTTCCACTAGACATTGTACCTAACAATGACTTTACACGTCGAACTGAAAATCTGCTGTACATGCACATAATCATAATAATAACGTAATAAACAACATACTCCGAAACAACCCCAAGAAACACTAAGCGATCACATAATGTACATATATTCATCACAACACACCTTCTCAATCCTGCTTCACAACCCTCCTTCACATCCCCCTCCTTAACAACGTTTAGTCACGAGGTGGAAAAGCAATAATCAACCGGGTCCTAAGTCGTGTAGTGATCCACTAAACGTTAACACCAGTGTAACTAGCCAGACAGGAAACACCAAAAAAGACAGTTATCATCCCAGCCAGAAACAGTCAACTGGAAAGACCTGAAAAACAGGAAGAACATTGCCCTCTGTACTGCATCCCGCCTGCTACCAGGTACAGAGATATTAACGGGTACAGGTCTCCCACATCAGGTACAGGTCTCCAACATCAGGTACAGGTCTCCCACATCAGGTACAGGTCTCCTACATCAGGTACAGGTCTCCCACAACAGGTACAGGTCTCCCACATCAGGTACAGGTCTCCCACATCAGGTACACGTCTCCCACATCAGGTACACGTCTCCCACATCAAGTACAGGTCTCCCACATCAGGTACAGGTCTCCCACATCAGGTACACGTCTCCCACAACAGGTACAGGTCTCCCACATCAAGTACAGGTCTCCCACATCAAGTACAGGTCTCCCACATCAAGTACAGGTCTCCCACATCAGGTACAGGTCTCCCACATCACGTACATGAACATTTAATGCTGTAGAACGGCTAAGACAGACCGAGTGAAGACCATCCATATGCCTGGGAGAGTGGGATTAACACGACAGAAGGAACAAAATGGAAATGGACAATCCCTCGACCACTGCTCGTTCAGCTGTAACATGTTCCAGCAGCTGAGGCACCAACTGCACATGTTCCAGCAGCTGAGGCAACAACTACACATGTTCCAGCAGCTGAGGCAACAACTACACATGTTCCAGCAGCTGAGGCAACAACTACACATGTTCCAGCAGCTGCGGCACCAACTACACATGTTCCAGCAACTGAGCCAACAACTACACATGCTCCAGCAGCTGAGGCTCCAACTACACATGACTCAGTATTGCTCTCTGTAACTAAAGTAGTTTCCTAACAACTAATTCCCATAAAATAATCCAAGATAAATGAATAAATAACGAGTATTTAGAAATACGGTGAAAACAGTTTTTCATTAATTTAATTAATTTTATCGAGGACAGGAAGCCTGTGTCTATCGAGGTTCCCGTAAGGTCGAACCACCGACTTTTCTCAGGATTCAACCCCACAACAGTTACATAACTCTTTGGTACCTATTTATTATTAAATGAAAATTGTTATTAGGTGAAAGGAAACGTACTCAACCATATCTGAGCCGGCCGGGGATCGAATCCAGAATCACCGATTGTGTGTCGAGAACGAAGTCAACTGCACTAAAAGCCTAAATTTTGTGCTGTACTTTAGAAATACAAAACCAAGAATGTAGTTTGTCAACCCATTGTGTTCAGGAACTTTCCCGCCACCGCCAGCAGGCTGGGTAGCGGCGTCTACAGTAAACTAATTAAACTAAAACACAGCTTACCTCAGGGGTGAAGCCAGCGTGGAACTGTGGTTGAGGGAGATGACCGCTCGCAGGTTCCTGGGGGAGCCCCGAGGCCAGGACCACCAGCAGGCAGCTCTGGTGAGGGGAATCCAAAGTTTACTTACTGTGGGGTGTAGCCTACACATGACTGTAAAGCTGCCGCCCAGTTGGGTGGGTGTGGGGTAGAGGGAGAGAATTATCAGGGGAAAAGCGCCAAGCCGTTACGACTATATAGTACTTGGAAGGAGTCAGGATAAGGATTATATATATAAATATATATATATATATATATATATATATATATATATATATATATATATATATATATATATATATATATATATATAAACAAATAGTAATCACGCTTACCACAACAGCCAGAGCGATCATGTTTCGAGCGGGTTCCTGTTAGCTGGAGAGGAGTGTTGGGTGTTGGCCGACGGTGCTGGCACTGTGTCAACCGTCCAGCCTCGTGGGTCTTTATACAGCCGGAGGCGGCCAGTGAGGCTCGAACCACAAGCATGACGGTGGCGCAGCAGGAGGCGAGAGTGTGAAACCAGGCGAGTCGCCCCTCCACATGATAGGTCGCGTCTGGTCAAAGGTCAACTGCGGCCATTCTCAGTTCATTGCAATAGGGTAGAAAACCAAACAGCGCAGTACAATGGTTTACGAACAGTATATCCACTTGGACACGCCGCTGACTCTACACAACAGCAGTGTCTGCGAGAATAAGTGCATTACTCCTTCTAAAGACTTCCTCACCAGAGTTAGCCTCCGGCCTTCCGTGTTGGGCGCCTACAAGCACTCCGGCAGGCGGTGGCGGACGCTGGTAAATACAAAATCTGGGCGACGATAGCAACTGGCTGAACAGTTTTCACCTGCCATGATCTGTGTCCCTCCGTTTCTTACGTCCAGGCTGTGAAAGGTGGCAAAGTTCACACGTAGACAAAATAAAAAGGGCGTCTTGTAGAAATAAAGTATCCGCGACCATGAGCAGGCACAAGAAGGGAGAGACGGGCAGCGAGTTATCCCAATAACACGAATCCCTGCAAGAATACCACAACAGACCAGCAATCAAAACCACAGCTGCAGCTCTAACAACACAAAACAGTTATCCAAGGAACCATCAGCCGTAAACTAGAAACCTAGCGCACTACGCACACTTTCCGAGAGTTCTATCATAACTACAGGGAGAGGGAACCACTTTTGCTGGAAATCCTCACTTGAACTGATTCAGTGTTTGTTAAACTGTGCCTGTGAGTCGACACTGTAACACTGTTGAATGACTGGATAAAGTCGAGAGAAAAGACAGTTGACAAGACTGAGTGCAGTGTCTGACAGTGAACAAGACTGAGTGCAGTGTCTGACAGTTGACAAGACTGAGTGCAATGTCTGACAGTGAACAAGACTGAGTGCAGTGTCTGACAGTGAACAAGATTGAGTACAGTGTCTGACAGTGAACAACACTGAGTGCAGCGTCTGACAGTGAACAAGTCTGAGTGCAGCGTCTGACAGTGAACAACACTGAGTGCAGCGTCTGACAGTGAACAAGACTGAGTGCAGTGTCTGACAGTGAACAAGGCTGAGTGCAGCGTCTGACAGTGAACAAGACTGAGTGCAGCGTCTGACAGTGAACAAGACTGAGTGCAGCGTCTGACAGTGAACAAGACTGAGTGCAGTGTCTGACAGTGAACAAGGTTGAGTGCAGCGTCTGACAGTGAACAAGACTGAGTACAGTGTCTGACAGTGAGCAACACTGAGTGCAGTGTCTGACAGTGAACAAGACTGAGTGCAGCGTCTGACAGTGAACAAGTCTGAGTGCAGCGTCTGACAGTGAACAAGTCTGAGTGCAGCGTCTGACAGTGAACAAGACAGAGTGCAGTGTCTGACAGTGAACAAGTCTGAGTGCAGCGTCTGACAGTGAACAAGACAGAGTGCAGTGTCTGACAGTGAACAAGTCTGAGTGCAGTGTCTGACAGTGAACAAGTCTGAGTGCAGCGTCTGACAGTGAACAAGACAGAGTGCAGTGTCTGACAGTGAACAAGTCTGAGTGCAGCGTCTGACAGTGAACAAGACTGAGTACAGTGTCTGACAGTGAACAAGACTGAGTACAGCGTCTGACAGTGAACAAGTCTGAGTGCAGCGTCTGACAGTGAACAAGTCTGAGTACAGCGTCTGACAGTGAACAAGTCTGAGTACAGCGTCTGACAGTGAACAAGTCTGAGTACAGCGTCTGACAGTGAACAAGTCTGAGTGCAGCGTCTGACAGTGAACAAGTCTGAGTGCAGCGTCTGACAGTGAACAAGTCTGAGTACAGCGTCTGACAGTGAACAAGTCTGAGTACAGCGTCTGACAGTGAACAAGTCTGAGTACAGCGTCTGACAGTGAACAAGTCTGAGTGCAGCGTCTGACAGTGAACAAGTCTGAGTGCAGCGTCTGACAGTGAACAAATCTGAGTGCAGCGTCTGACAGTGAACAAGTCTGAGTGCAGCGTCTGACAGTGAACAAGTCTGAGTGCAGCGTCTGACAGTGAACAAGTCTGAGTGCAGCGTCTGACAGTGAACAAGTCTGAGTGCAGCGTGGAGCTAGGCGGTATGATACCTAGGAACTAGGCGGCATGATACCTAGGAGCTAGGCGGTATGATACCTAGGATCTAGGTGGCATGATACCTAGGAGCTAAGCGGAATGATACCTAGGAGCTAGGCGGTATGATACTTAGGAGCTAGGCGGCATGATACCTAGGAGCTAGGTGGTATGATACCTTGGAGCTAGGCGGCATGATACCTAGGTGGCATGATACCTAGGAGCTAGGCGGTATGATACCTAGGAGCTAGGTGGAATGTTACCTTGGAGCTAGGCGGTATGATACCTTGGAGCTAGGCGGCATGATACCTAGGAGCTAGGCGGCATAATACCTAGGAGCTAGGCGGAATGTTACCTTGGAGCTAGGCGGTATGATACCTAGGAGCTAGGCGGCATGATACCAAGGAGCTAGGTGGTATGATACCTACGAGCTAGGCGGTTTGATACCTAGGAGCTAGGCGGTATGATACTTAGGAGCTGGGCAGTAGTTTACCTAGGAGCTAGGCGGTATGATGCCTAGGAACTAGGCGGTATGATATGTAGGAGCTGGGCTGCATGATACCTAGGAACTAGGCTCTATGATACCTAGGAGCTAGGCGGTTTGATATCTAGGAGCTAGGCGGTATGATACTTAAGAGCTAGGCGGTATGATACCTAGGAGCTAGGCGGTATGATACGTAGGAGCTAGGTGGTATGATACCTAGGAGCCAGGTGGTATGATACCTAGGAGCTAGGTGGTATGATACGTAGGAGCTAGGCAGTATGATACCTAGGAGTTGGGCAGAATGATACCTAGGAGCTGGGTGGTATGATACCTAGGAGCTGGGCAGTATGATACCTAGGAGGTATGATACCTAGGAGCTAGGCAGTATGATACCTAGGAGCTAGATGGTATGAAGTAGTAGGATATGACTCACAGACCGTGCGTTTTACTTTTGCCAGCTTGCGGTCTATGAGTTGTGATTTTTTTCCGTGAAACACCAGCACATGGTCTGTGAGACTTTTTTCAAGGATTTCAATGGTTGGTCTTTGGCCCCTGCAATTTCGCTTAAAGGGATTAAACTGCAGGCTTCTATCGCACCCAAATTTCGTCACCTCGGTGACCCTGCACAGGCATTGCCAATGGTCAATGACGTCATCAGCTAGCCAATCTTCATTTTCCCATAATAAGTCCATTTTCTGCAATATCATATTTAAACCCATTTTCATATTGTTTTCCCATCTTCAAAGAACATTTTCTAGTTAAGACTGCATATTAAACATAAGAAATGAAATTACAGAAGGTTTTTGTAGGGGACCAAACAGGATCGTTTATTGAGCACAGGAATGGATGAAATCCACTGTCATGGACCTTGGTGCCATCTATGATCCAGGTGCCAAACTACAGAAATTGACCCACCCATTAATCATAGTTTCCCATCTTTTAGTCTGCCAGGCTGAAAGGTGACGAGTAACCAGGAGCAGGTAAGGGAGGTCAGTGAAGTCGGGACAGTGGAAGACTTGGATCAACCTGAAGGTGCTAGCCAAGTGGGCAAGTTGAGCGCTGTGTTGAGGACTGAAGACTTCACTCCTGGAGGTGCTAGTCAGTGGGGCTAGGTGAGCACTGTTACCAGACATAGTTCGACAATGCTCGTATATCATTAGCAATGTAAATAATTCTAGGGGTAATATCACTGCACCTAGTTAATATACCAGTATGCCTCTAGCTGGAACAGATTAAATTTAAATCAAAACAAGATAAGGATAAGAGAAAATTCATATAAATAATAACAGGTATATAATATGAACAATCACTCCTACTTTAAATGATCATTATTAACACAAGAATATAACACATGAGATGGCTGTAAAATATATATGGTTCTCTACACATGAAATATCACTCCCTACTGTACAAAAGATGCTACTACTTAACCTGAGATGCTTATTGATCAAATGCCCAGCCTCTACTAACTAGCTCGCGCTTCACACAAAAACTCCCCCTCCATCCTCCTCACAAGGAGATGGTGAACGAGTAAATTTACATAATTTAATGGTAGTGACAAAAGTATTTGTTCTTAAACACATAAAATTATTACCCCAATGTTGTAATGTATACACAAAATATAACTAAAAATAATATGCTTTAATAATTGGTAACTAAGACCAAGCTAGCTGGTGTTTTGAATGTTTTTTCCTTCCAGGAAAATATATTCTTTAGTGGGAGGTTGTGTGAGGGAATGGAAATTCCCTCAGCTAGTTTCCAAGTTCCTAGATTAGGCTAGAGTCGCTCTAGTGCGCTCTAGACAGGAAGTTTTCAAACTACCAGTACTTGTGTGGTGTTGGATGAAAGCTTATTCTAAGGACCATCGTTTAAGACTAGCCATGAGTCTGTGACTGATCTGTAGAAAGAGTTACAGAATTTTTCCTGTTTTCTGAGAAATGGGACTTGAGAGTGTGAGGTGCAGGTGGGTACTTCACTAGCCAACGGTTTTATAGGTGGACGGACAGAGGGGTGAACATCGCCTCCCCAGCCTTGTGACATTACGGGACACCTCAAGGCGTCTCGTCTGTGATTCGTCTAGGCATCTCAGCCTTGAGGTGATGTTTAGGTGCGAACGGCTGTAATTGGAAGGGGCACGATAGGCAGTGCCGGCTTTGCTCTGATTGGTCATGACAAGGTGAGGGGGGGGGGGGGAGACGGGCAATTTGAGTTTCCCTGGCCCGCCAAATCTTCAGTCTAGAGGCGGGAATCAAGCTGGCTGGATGCCCAGGGGTTGGGGTGGCATGTCTGCCACCTCCACCACCATTAATCGCTGTGTCGTCCTTATTACTCACCGCGCACAGTAATCCTGTCATTGTGGATCGTGTCGGGATCCAATTTGCATAATCTTGTGCCAAGGAGTAAGGAAGGAACTGTGTAAGACTCTAGACATGAGCTCACCCATGAGGCACCAGGCAAGCCTCGTGGTGTATCAGGTGGTATAGCTCACATCTGATGAGTTGTCTTGTCTATGATAACTGGCAAGTGGCAGAATTGGGCAGGGCTACCTAGTGTTCATGGGAGCGCAATATTTGGGAAATTACAGTTGGACATTGAAATTCCACCTTGCCATGTCCGCATGTTGTGCCACCCGCCATTATCACACCCAGTGTACGAGCATGCCATGCTCGTGGTGTGTGTGGGTGTGAGGGAAACTCAATAGCGGATGCATCACAATAGCATGATACATCAAATGAACACATCCCGCAGTCTGTGAGTCGTAATTTTTTTTCCGTGGATTTCAACGGTCTGTCTTTGGCCTCTGTCATTTCACTCAAGGGAATTAACCTGCAGACTTCCGTCGCACCCAAAATTCGTCACCTCAGTGACCTTGCACAGGCATTGCCAATGGTCAGTGATGTCATCCAGTCCTCATCTTCCTTGTATATGACCGTTTTCTGATATGAAATATTTATTCCGATTTTCAGTATATATGTCAAGGGGATTAAAATGCTGCCTTCCGTTGCACTTAAATTTCGTTACCTCGGTGACCCTGCACAGACATAGCTAATGGTCAATGATGTCAGTCAATTTTCGTCTCCCCTGAATAAGCCCGTTTTCTGTAATAACATATTTAAACCCATTCTCTAAATGGTTCCAATTTTCGCAGTTCATTTTCTAGATAAGATCGCATATTGAACATAAGAAATGAAATTGTAGAAGACTTTTGCAGGATCTCCTATTTACTTCCAATCTATGTTAACTAAAACATCAACTAGCGCTATTAGATGAACTGCAGTAGGTCTATTCCCTGTTAATATCCCCTTTCAATAATAACTCTCCCTTAATAGTCGGTATGATACCTAGGTGCTAGGGTGTATGATACCTAGGAGTTAGGGGGGTATGATACCTAGGAGCTAGGTGGTATGATACCTAGGAGTTAGGTGGTATGATACCTTGGAGTTAGGTGGTATGATACCTAGGAGCTAGGCAGAATGATACCTAGGAGCTAGGCGGTATGATACCTAGGAGCTGGGCAGTATGATACCTAGGAGCTAGATGGTATGATACCTTGGAACTAGGCGGTATGATACCTAGGAGCTAGGTGGTATGATACCTTGGAGCTAGGCGGTATGCTACCTAGGAGCTAGGCAGAATGATACCTAGGGGCTATGATACCTAGGAGCTAGATGGAATGATACGTAGGAGCTGGGCAGTACGATACCTAGGAGCTAGGCGGTATGATACTTAGGAGCTGGGCAGTACGATACCTAGGAGCTGGGCAGTACAATACCTAGGAGCTGGGTGGTATGATACCTAGGAGCTGGGCAGTATGATACCTAGGAGCTGGGTGGTATGATACCTAGGAGCTAGGCAGAATTATACGTAGGAGCTAGGTGGTATGATACCTAGGAGCTAGGCAGTATGATACCTAGGAACTAGGCAGTATGATACCTAGGAGCTAGGCAGTATGGCATAGCTGTAATGGGCGACAATGGTAAGCTGGTAATAGGCACTGAGAATGACATTATGGGTTGTAATGGTGTCACTGAAATAAATGACACAGCCCGTCCTCTTAGAAAATATGTCTTTTTTCGCCAATATTCATTATGGGAAAAATTCGCTGTATTGGAAATTCCCCAAAAATGTAAATATTTTTTCCAAAGGAAATGGACACAAAACATCAAGTTAAGGGTCCTCTGGTAGGTTAGGAAGGCAGGAAGTTCTCCTAAGGTTTCGAAACGTCATGAAAACCATTAATTTAAAGTGTCCTCCTCCTAACCTAACAGACTAAACCTGAGGACCCAAAACAGAAAACGGGACAGTGAATTACTTTCGCAAGCTGCTTTAATTTTTTAGTACAGCGATTTTTAGCCTTAGTGCGCATTCGTGCGAAACAATCCGTCCTCTTAAAAATAACGTCGCTTTTCGTTTCTGTGCACGCTATGGCCAAATATGGACGCAATTTGAAATGAAATCGGCTCACCGTGTCGTTTTCTGTTTGATTCGTCTGGCTTACTCAAAAAGGTTAGAAGAAACTTTCAATTAACGTTTTTCATAACGTTTTGAAACCTTAGGTGAACTTCTTGCCCCCTTAACCTACCAGAGGACCCTTAACTTACTGTTTTAGAAAAAAAATCCCAAATTTATTTTAAATTTTTTTTCATTTTCAAATTACGTCCATTTTTTACCATTCGGGTAAACGGCCTAATTCAGATGTAATTTGTAGGAGGACAGGTCGATCGAAAAGCGACGTAATGTGTAGGAGGACGGGTTTAGCCAGTACAGTTAGAATGTGCAGGTATTTAACATTAGGAACTAGATATAAACAGGTCTCGGGGAAGCAGTTGTTAGGCCAGCTTCATTCTCATCTCTCCTCTACAAAACACTGTTGTATAGTGTTGAATATTTATATTTGACAACACTGAAGATATATGAGGCTAGCATATTAAAGCCATTCCTTTAGGTACTGCCTAACTAGCAAATATGCTAGTTGAGCAGCTGCGTTTAGAAACACAGTTCAGGATAAAAAAAAGTACATTCTCAGTATATATACACCAGGAAGAAGGGTACCTCTCTTTGTGTATATCTCCGCATAATTGGGGTTAGACAGGGCAGTTAATACAACCTGTTTAGACAGGTTGCAGGTTCACATTACTTTCTGCCACCACTCCTTATGGCTTTTTTATGTTCTTTATATATATCTTTCCGAGGTTGGCGGCCTGATGGTTGGGGTTAGCTTAACCCATTTTTCACAGTAATTGCTGTTGGGTACATACACCCAACAAGCGTAGGTTCTGACTTGTCATCAAAGAGAAGACTGCCACGTAATACTGTGCCAAGGTTACCCGTATAGTGAATATTTTAATATCATTAAATGGACCCAGAATCATATTGTTTTCCTTTTTTCTTTTTACGTTGAAAACATTGATTACTATAATTCACAAAATTCTCACAAAATACTATATCATAATACGCAAGATATGGAGTGGCTTCCCAGGGGTGAGGGAGTCTCTCAGGGGTTGGTGAGTTACTGGGGGGGGGGGGGGTTGGAGGGCGGTGGGGGGGGGGGAGTGAGGGGGGTTTAACACACCTTACTTGTGTTACTAGCGCCTTCCTAGAATTTATATGCATTTTATGTTAATCTATTATAAAGACTTTTTCTCTTTCTTAGAGAGAGTGAGAAAGAGAGAGAGAGAGAGAGAGAGAGAGAGAGAGGGGGGGGAGGATCTTGAGATGATGATTTCGGGGCTTTTTAGTGTCCCCGCGGCCCGGTCCTCGACCAGGCCTCCACCCCCAGGAAGCAGCCCGTGACAGCTGACTAACACCCAGGTACCTATTTTACTGCTAGGTAACAGGGGCATAGGGTGAAAGAAACTTTGCCCATTGTTTCTCGCCGGCGCCTGGGATCGAACCCAGGACCACAGGATCACAAGTACAGCGTGCTGTCCGCTCGGCCGACCGGCTCCCTCCCGGGAAGGTATAAGTCGGTCCACGATAAATATACATTAAGAAATTATTTTAGTTTTGAACTTCATTAAGGAGTGAAGCAATCTAACTACTTGATCAATAACATATTATACTCGTCACGCATTAAGCTCAACACTAAACCCAAATTTCCGGGTTAAATCCTCACTACAGTTACATGTTGCCAGTCTCAAGACAAGATCATTCCAGGCCCAGCTGACGTGGTGTTTACAACCCACTCTGGTAACACTAACTAGGCCACACTCTTCCTCCCATTTGACACATTATGGTAACTCTTATCACCCATTCGTATCAACATTTAAATAAGCATATTTAAAATTTTATTTATTCAAAATAACAGCCTAAGTCGCCAGATGTTGGTACCAAATTGTATTCTAAGTATTCAAAATTCAATTCGGTAATAGCAGTTGTTTTTTAGGTTTTGTTTTTAATTGTTTTTATATTTGTTTTTTTAGGGAGAAAAAGTCTTTTATAATAGGGTGTAATAGACAGAAAGAGTTTCAGGAAGATACAGTATATTGACATTCGTACAGCAACGTTCAACTACGTCCCGCTGGAAGTTTGCCAGATTATAAAAGTTTATATTTTTCTGGTTGATGGGCGATGCAGCTTTGATAGTTCACTGGGCGTGGTTGTCTGGGCGTGGCTGTCTGGGCGTGGTTGTCTGGGCGTGGTTGTCTGGGCGTGGTTGTCTGGGCGTGGTTGTCTGGGTGTGGTTGTCTGGGTGTGGTTGTCTGGGCGTGGTTGTCTGGGCGTGGTTGTCTGGGCGTGGTTGTCTGGGTGTGGTTGTCTGGGTGTGGTTGTCTGGGCGTGGTTGTCTGGGCGTGGTTGTCTGGGCGTGGTTGTCTGGGTGTGGTTGTCTGGGCGTGGTTGTCTGGGCGTGGTTGTCTGGGCGTGGTTGTCTGGGTGTGGTTGTCTGGGTGTGGTTGTCTGGGCGTGGTTGTCTGGGCGTGGTTGTCTGGGTGTGGTTGTCTGGGCGTGGTTGTCTGGGCGTGGTTGTCTGGGTGTGGTTGTCTGGGCGTGGTTGTCTGGGTGTGGTTGTCTGGGTGTGGTTGTCTGGGCGTGGTTGTCTGGGCGTGGTTGTCTGGGTGTGGTTGTCTGGGCGTGGTTGTCTGGGCGTGGTTGTCTGGGTGTGGTTGTCTGGGCGTGGTTGTCTGGGTGTGGTTGTCTGGGTGTGGTTGTCTGGGCGTGGTTGTCTGGGCGTGGTTGTCTGGGCGTGGTTGTCTGGGTGTGGTTGTCTGGGTGTGGTTGTCTGGGCGTGGTTGTCTGGGTGTGGTTGTCTGGGCGTGGTTGTCTGGGTGTGGTTGACTGGGCGTGGTTGTCTGGGTGTGGTTGTCTGGGCGTGGTTGTCTGGGCGTGGTTGTCTGGGCGTGGTTGTCTGGGTGTGGTTGTCTGGGCGTGGTTGTCTGGGCGTGGTTGTCTGGGCGTGGTTGGCTGGGTGTGGTTGTCTGGGCGTGGTTGTCTGGGTGTGGTTGTCTGGGCGTGGTTGTCTGGGTGTGGTTGACTGGGCGTGGTTGTCTGGGTGTGGTTGTCTGGGCGTGGTTGTCTGGGCGTGGTTGTCTGGGCGTGGTTGTCTGGGTGTGGTTGTCTGGGCGTGGTTGTCTGGGCGTGGTTGTCTGGGCGTGGTTGGCTGGGCGTGGTTGTCTGGGCGTGGTTGTCTGGACGTGGTTGACTGGGCGATGGTTACTACGGGTGGCTGGAGGAGGCCTGTGCCCTCACGGCAGCTGCCATGTACTTCATGAAGAAGTCTGAGGTCGCGCTGGCCACCTCGGGGGTGAGACCGCCATACTGGTAGCCTGGTGGGAAGGGCACAGGTGTAGTGGTGGTGGGGACGTGGGTGGGCAGGACGGTGGGCAGGATGGTGGGCAGATCGGTGGGCAGGTCGGTGGGCAGGACGGTGGGCAGGTCGGTGGGCAGGTCGGTGGGCAGGTCGGTGGGCAGGATGGTGGGCAGGTCGGTGGGCAGGTCGGTGGGCAGGACGGTGGGCAGGACGGTGGGCAGGTCGGTGGTTGGGTCGTCTGGAGCCAGGAGGGCCAACTCCGCCAGGTAGTTGTAGGCAGCGTGGAAGTTACTGGTGGCTTGCTCCACCTGTTGGGGAACACAGCACAGCGTTAGCCACCTTTCACCACCTCCTACTCTAGTCCACACTGTAAGCAAGGTAGCTACAGCTTTCAGTCATGATGGAACATAACGGAAACCTACATTAGCCAACTGCATTAAAAGACCCAGTTTTTGCGCTGTACTTTAGAAATACAAAACCAAGAATGTGGTTCGTCAACCCATTGTGTTCAGAAACTTTCCCGCCACCGCCAGCAGGCTGGGTAGGGGCGTCTACAGTAGACTAATTAAACTAAAACACAACTTACCTCAGGGGTGAAGCCAGCGTGGAACTGTGGTTGAGGGAGATGACCGCTCGCAGGTTCTTGGGGGAGCCCCGAGGCCAGGACCACCAGCAGGCAGCTCTGACAAGGAGAATCCAAAGTTTACTTACTGTGGGGTGTAGCCTACACATGACTGTAAAGCTGCCGCCCAGTTGGGTGGGTGTGGGGTAGAGGGAGAGAATTATCGGAGGGATACCTTCAAGCCATTACGACTATATATCACTTGGAAGGGGTCAGGATAAGGATTAGGGATGTGACAGGTGGAAGGAATGGTGCCCAACCCATTAGACGGTTGGGGGATTGAACGCCGACCTGCATGAGGCGAGACCGTCGCTCTGCCATCCAGCCCAAGTGGTTAGAGCAGGATTAGTATGGAGCAGGAGCAGCAGGATGCTCAGGATTGGAGCATCCTAACTCACTAGTTAGGATGAGTGACTGACAACAGACAACTGCCTTGCAAAGAGACTGTGTGGACCTCTTTTTGAATCACTTGGGATATAAAAATTGATATGTATATGTATTTGTTTAAGTTATATATATATATATATATATATATATATATATATATATATATATATATATATATATATATATATATATATATATATATATATATATATATATATATATATATATATATATATATGTGTGTGTGTGTGTGTGTGTATTACAAAATTGTAAAATTGTGTAACTAGCTTCACAAGACTGTAACGTGCTTAGCTAAATTAATTGTGGGGTTTAATTCCTGAGCCCATTATGTGCCTCTGTAACCCTTTCCAACAGCGTCCACGGGATGGGTATAGGGTGCATAATAAATGACTAAACAGGGGAGGGAAAATGATCAGATTGGAGTTCAACAACAGTGGAAAACACTCAGCTGTTGTTATTATTTCCGGAGGTTATGGATTTATAATGTAAATATCCGGGTAACAATAGACTTGGAAAACCTGGATTATTTTAAACGAAGCTTCGTTGAACGTATTCATGTGAAAGCGTTTGATTATGTATACATAGGAAGTGGCCTGCATGTTTCAGTATGCATCATGGAGGTTACTTTGATTGTTGTATAGAGGAGCCGGGAGGAAGTTTCCGGCAGAGTTTTGTCTCAGTGTCGGAATGTATAGTTTAAACCGTTATTACCTATTGTTGCGGTCATGTGACCAGCTGGTAGCTAGGTGGGTATTGGTGCTAAACAAAAGTCTTATTTACACTTTTGTTTGCACCATGGTGCAAAAAAAGTCTCCGTAGTGTAGTGGTAAGGCCTGGCGTTACGCGAGCGCTTTGTCATGGGTTCGTATCCTGGCCGGGGAGGATTTACTGGGCGCAAATCCTTAACTGTAGCCTCTGTTTAATTCAACAGTAAAACGTGTACTTGGTTGAAAAAACGATTCTTCGCGCATTGGATTGTATTCCAGGGACCTGCCCGAAACGCTACGCGTACTAGTGCAACCCGTTCTTGCACTTTCTTACAGTCAATATTGACTTATTAAATAAGTGCTTATGTGACATACTAATTTATTGTGAATATTTTAGTTTACCTTGAAAAGCTTCATAGAAAACACCGACCTCACCTAACCTTTTTAGTATGTTAAGATAATTGTTTCTAAATTACAATTATTACTTAACCTATTATAGGTATAGGTTAAGTAATAATTGTAATTATGAAGCAATAAGATGCTTATCTTAACATACTAAGAAGGTTAGGTAAGGTCGGTGTTTTCTATGAAGCTTTTCAAGGTAAACTAAAATATTCACAATAAATTAGTATGCCGCATATGCACTTATTTAATAAGTCAATATTGACTATACAAAAGTGCGAGAACGGGTTGACTAGTGGCTGTACAAGGATGTAACAACTCTTGTATATATCTCAAAAAACAAAAATCATGGAGACAGGGGAGGGGGGCGCCTGACAGCTGAGTGGACAGCGTTTCGGATCCGTAGTCCTGAGGTTCCGGGATCAATCCCCAGTGGAGGCGGAGACAAATGGGCAATAAGTTTCTTTCATCCTGATGCCCCTGTTACCTAGCAGTAAATAGATACTTGGGAGTTAGACAGCTGCTACGGGCTGCTTCCTGGGGGTGTGTAACAAAAAGGAGGCCTAGTCGAGGACCGGGCCGTGGGGATGCTAAGCCCCGAAATAATCTCAAGATGGTGCACACCACCATCGATTTTGGTGGTGTGCACAGAGTGCACGGTTATAACTTACATTTTGTTTGTTAGTCCTATTCAGTCTATGTGCATTTTCATCTCAGATTAAACAAATCAAAATGCTATACATAACATGCAAGTGTTATGCGCGATGGAATGTCTTGTTAGGAGGAAATGTCAAACATGTTTGTTTAAATCTTGACTTTTCTGAGTCCAGAGAGTATAATGTAAATATATTCATTTGTGTTTAATATGTAACTTAGTACTTATAGCTTATGTCACAGTACATATGTACATTTAAGCAAATTATAATCACGCTTACCACAACAGCCAGAGCGATCATGTTTCGAGCGGGTTCCTGTTAGCTGGAGAGGAGTGTTGGGTGTTGGCCGACGGTGCTGGCACTGTGTCAACCGTCCAGCTTCGTGGGTCTTTATACAGCCGGAGGCGGCCAGTGAGGCTCGAACCACAAGCATGACGGTGGCGCAGCAGGAGGCGAGGGTGTGAAACCAGGCGGGTCGCCCCTCCACATGATAGGTCGCGTCTGGTCAAAGGTCAACTGCGGCCATTCTCAGTTCATTGCAATAGGGTAGAAAACCAAACAGCGCAGTACAATGGTTTACGAACAGTATATCCACTTGGACACGCCGCTGACTCTACACAACAGCAGTGTCTGCGAGAATAAGTGCATTACTCCTTCTAAAGACTTCCTCACCAGAGTTAGCCTCCGGCCTTCCGTGTTGGGCGCCTACAAGCACTCCGGCAGGCGGTGGCGGACGCTGGTAAATACAAAATCTGGGCGACGATAGCAACTGGCTGAACAGTTTTCACCTGCCATGATCTGTGTCCCACCGTTTCTTACGTCCAGGCTGTGATAGGTGGCAAAGTTCAAAAGTAGAAAAAAGGGCGTCTTGGAGAATGAAGAATCCGCGACCATGACAGGCACAAGAAGGGAGAGACGGGCAGCGAGTTATAGCAATACCACAACAGGCCAGCAACTAAAACCACAGCTGCAGCTGTGGTTTTAAGCAGTTATTCGAGGATCCCTCAACCTTAAACTAGAAATCTAGCGCACTACGCACACCTTCCGGGAGTTCTCTCATAACTACGGGAAGAAGGGACCATTTTTGCTGGAAAACTTCAATTGAACTGATTTTGTGTTTGTTGAACTGTGCCTGTGAGTCGACGCTGTAGCATTGTTGAATGAATGGATAAAGCCGAGAGAAATGATAGTGAATAAGACTGAGTGCCAACACAATAACTAACTATTTAGGAATTATACTAGTCTTATCTATAAAGTAGAACAGTAACTTCTGAGTGTACATACAATGAGAACCGGGTGTATATACATAATATATACATCACACTACAGCTTGGAGTAGTTTCCTTAGACAGTTTAACAGTCTAAGGAAACTACTCCAAGCTTGTACTAAAGAGGCACCCTTCTTGAGCCCGGATGGACACATGTATAAGCAAGTAGATGGGGTCGGCATGGGTTCTCCCCTAGGTGTCCTGTTTGCAAACTTCTACATGGGTACCATCGAGCAAAAAGACTTAGTCGACATGAACTTGAAACCGGCCATATACTGCAGGTATGTTGACGACATTTTTACACAGGTACCTGATGTCAGACATCTGCAGGAGCTGAAGGAGGCATTTGAGCAGAATTCTGTGTTGCGTTTCACTTACGAGATGGAGAAGGATGGGAAGCTGCCCTTTCTAGATGTAACAGTCATGGAAAGGAGCGGAGTTTTCCACACTGCAGTCTACACTAAGGAAACAAACATAGGAATGTGCCTCAATGCCAACAGTGACTGCCCAGACAGGTACAAGAGGAGTGTTGTTAACGCTTATGTCGACCGTGCCCTCAGCCACAGCTCAGAATGGAAGCAAGTCGACGAAGAACTCTGTAGGGTAAGGCAGGCCCTAGTCAACAACGGCTTCTCCAATGGTTTTGTGGAAGACATCATAAGAAGGAAAGTGAAACGCCATGCAACCTCTGAAGAGACAACTAACACAACACCTATACCCCCTATTAGACTATTTTACAGGAACTTCTTTTCCACAGCCCATAAAACGGAGGAAAGGGTCCTGAAAGATATTGTCAGTAGAAACGTTATCCCTACAGACAAAAATCAGAAGATACAACTGACGATTTACTCTAAAACCAGAAAAACGGCCAGCCTACTCATGAGAAACTCTCCAGACACAAAGCAGAACGCTTTAAAAGAGACCAACGTCGTCTATGCCTTCAATTGCCCTCTTGGGGACTGTAAGCCTCAAAAAACCCAGTATATAGGCAAGACAACAACATCTCTTTACAGGCGTTTAACGATGCATAAGCAACAGGGCTCCATTAAGGAACATATAATCTCTTCCCACAAACAAACCATCACCAGAGAAATCTTAGCAAACAACACAGAAATCATCGATAAATACAGCGATAGCAGGCGGCTTGACGTCTGCGAGGCACTACACATCAAGAAGTCATCACCAGCAATCAACAGCCAATTAATGGACAACTATATTCTACCCACTTCAAGACTCCGCTCCAATATAGAAGCATCAAGAAATATGGACCAATAGGCTTTCTACAATTACTTCCATTCAATACCCATTGTTTCGTGTTCTGTCTTGTGTTTGAATTTAATACCCATTTAATACCCATTGTTGAAAGTTTGTTTTCACCTCATCCACCTCACCCAAATGTAGATATAAACTCGAAGATGTGCAAGCTCTATTCAGTTTCAGTTGTGTGTTTGTAAACTAAAGTCTTTGAAAATGTAATAAGTTTTACGAAACGCGCTCAAGTGTCGCGTCAGACTAGAAATAAAAATGAATTTTGGAGAATTGATCTTTGAATTACCATCAACAGTGAAAAGAAACGTAAGAAAGATAGAGAAAATTCGTGTTAGAATTATTAATCTTACTTTTTCGGTCATATTTAATAATATATGTCTACAGGAAAGACTGCTACCAAAATATACTAATATATATGACCCAGCATGTATATGCGATAGCAGGGTGCATATATATATAAGACCCAGCATGTATATATATATATATATATATATATATATATATATATATATATATATATATATATATATATATATATATATATATATATATATATATATATATATATATATATATATATATATACATATATATATATACAAGAGTTGTTACATTCTTGTACAGCCACTAGTACGCGCAGCGTTTCGGGCAGGTCCCTGGAATATGATCCCTGCCACGAAGAATTGTTTTTACAACCAAGTACACATTTTACTGTTCAGTTAAACAGAGGCTACAGGTAAGGATTTGCGCCCAGTAAATCCTCCCCGGCCAGGATACGAACCTATGACAAAGCGCTCGCGGAACGCCAGGCAAGTGTCTTACCACTACACCACGGAGACTGGTAATTACGACTACATAGGACTTGGAAGGGGTCAGGATAAGGATTTGGGATGGGACTGGGTAAAGGAATGGTGCCCAACCACTTGGACAGTCGAGAATTGACCGCCGACCTGCATGAAGCGAGACCGCCGCTCTACCTTCCAGCCCAACTGGACGAGAAAATCCAGAGGAGCCGTCATAAGGATTCGAACCTATGCGCCGGGTATTCCTAGATTCATTGATATATCACTTTACTATGATTTCTCTGTGTGTTATTATTATAATTAATTATAAATAGGATTTGAAAAGGGAATTGAATCTCAGGACTTTTCAGCGGGAGGTCATGTAATTATCCACTCTGCCAAAAGATCTCTCATGAACACATTGGCAGCATGGGGCCACAGGCCAACTGCCCAGTTTGGCATGCTTTGGAACGGAACTGGGTTTAGGCACCTATATATTCTGAAGCACAACACGTCCTGTTTCAATTTTATATATATATACAATACAATACAATTTTATTTAGGTAAGGTACATACATACAATAAATTTTTACAAGGATTGGTAGACTTATAGGTAGAGCTAGTACATACAATGCCTAAAGCCACTATTACGCAAAGCGTTTCGGGCATGAGATACAATAATATATACATCATTCGTCATTGATTTAATGTACCTAAATATTTATGTATAAATTCTACAATTAAATTAAATTAGTATGAACATTTTAAATACAAAATAAGAAAGTAAATACAAAGTAAACAATTAAAAATTTAGTGATGTGGGTCTGTTGGTGGCCACCGCAGAAACACACAAGTCTGTCAAATAATAGTTCACGTTTTCTGTAACACAACATTTATAGATGACTGTTGTTAAGAGAAACTTTATTAAAACGTATTTTACTGACGCTTGCTAACCACTAGTTCAAAGTATCGTACCTTATTCAGAATAGTTTATTATTTAATTCATTCACTTATCTCCACTACCTAACCTGGATTTCTCGCCACTGCCACTCCTTCCACCTCCACAAAAGGGCAGAATGGGTTTAGAAAAGGTCAAGTCATGCCTGACAAACCTGGCCGAATTCTATGGATCATTAAATACTACATTGAAAACGCTGTATTTCCCTATATATATATATATATATATATATATATATATATATATATATATATATATATATATATATATATATATATATATATATATATATATATATATATATATATGTCGTACCTAGTAGCCAGAACTCACTTCTCAGCCTATTATGCAAGGCCCGATTTGCCTATTAAGCCAAGTTTTCATGAATTAATTGTTTTTCGACTACCTAACCTACCTAACCTAACCTAACCTAACTTTTTCGGCTACCTAACCTACCCTAACCTATAAAGATAGGTTAGGTTAGGTTAGGTAGGGTTGGTTAGGTTCGGTCAATATATCTACGTCAATTTTAACTCCAATAAAAAAAATTGACCTCATACATAATGAAATGGGTAGCTTTATCATTTCATAAGAAAAAAATTAGAGAAACTATATTAATTCAGGAAAACTTGGCTTATTAGGCAAATCGGGCCTTGCATAGTAGGCTGAGAAGTGCGTTCTGGCTATTAGGTACGACATATATATATATATATATATATATATGTCGTACCTAGTAGCCAGAACGCACTTCTCAACCTACTATGCAAAGCCCGATTTGCCTAATAAGCCAAGTTTTCATGAATTAATATATTTTCTCTAATTTTTTTCTTATGAAATGATAAAGCTACCCATTTCATTATGTATGAGGTCAATTTTTTTTTATTGGAGTTAAAATTAACGTAGATATATGACCGAACCTAACCAACCCTACCTAACCTAACCTAACCTATCTTCATAGGTTAGGTTAGGTTAGGTAGCAAAAAAAGTTAAGTTAGGTTAGGTTAGGTAGGTTAGGTAGTCGAAAAACAATTAATTCATGAAAACTTGGCTTATTAGGCAAATCGGGCCATGCATAGTAGGCTGAGAAGTGCGTTCTGGCTACTAGGTACGACATATATATATATATATGTCGTACCTAGTAGCCAGAACTCACTTTTTGGCCTACTATTCAAGGCCCGATTTGCCTAATATGCCATGTTTTCCTGAATTAATATATTTTTTCTAATTTTTTTCTTATGAAATGATAAAGCTACCCATTTCATTATGTATGAGGTAAATATATTTTTATTGGAGTTAAAATTAACGTAGATATATGACCGAACCTAACCAACCCTACCTAACCTAACCTAACCTATCTTTATAGATTAGGTTTGGTTAGGTAGCCGAAAAAGTTAGGTTAGGTTAGGTTAGGTAGGTTAGGTAGTCGAAAAACAATTAATTCATGAAAACTTGGCTTATTAGGCAAATCGGGCCTTGCATAGTAGGCTGAGAAGTGCGTTCTGGCTACTAGGTACGACATATATATATATATATATATATATATATATATATATATATATATATATATATATATATATATATATATATATATATATATATATATATATATATATATATATGTCGTACCTAATAGCCAGAACGCACTTCTCAGCCTACTATGCAAGGCCCGATTTGCCTAATAGGCCGAGTGATTTTCTTTATTTTCAATAAATTGTTTCCAATTAGTTCATTTTAATTATTATTATAATATTATATTAGGAACATACATTATTGACGTAGTTGTGTTAATTTTGGTTAGGTTTAGATAGGTTAGGTTAGGTTTAGATAGGTTAGCAAAGCAGCAGCAGTAAAGCAGAGCAGCAGCAATAAAGCAGAGCAGCAGCAGTAAAGCAGAGCAGCAGCAGTAAAGCAGAGCAGCAGCAGTAAAGCAGAGCAGCAGCAGTAAAGCAGAGCAGCAGCAGTAAAGCAGAGCAGCAACAATAAAGCAGAGCAGCAGCAGTAAAGCAGAGCAGCATCAGTAAAGCAGAGCAGCAACAATAAAGCAGAGCAGCAGCAGTAAAGCAGAGCAGCAGCAGTAAAGCAGAGCAGCAGCAGTAAAGCAGAGCAGCAGCAGTAAAGCAGAGCAGCAGCAGTAAAGCAGAGCAGCAGCAGTAAAGCAGAGCAGCAGCAGTAAAAGGCAATAGTAAGCCTGATTTCCATTTCCCAAAACATTACACCTGACTTATTACCCTAATCTCGGGACGGAGAGTTTTGTGTCTTGCGGCGCCTTTCTCCTCTCGTAGGCTCTCCACGCGTGTGTGGCGCCTTTCTCCTCTCGTAGGCTCTCCACGCGTGTGTGGCGCCTTTCTCCTCTCGTAGGCTCTCCACGCGTGTGTGGCGCCTTTCTCCTCTCGTAGGCTCTCCACGCGTGTGTGGCGCCTCTCTCCTCTCGTAGGCTCTCCACGCGTGTGTGGCGCCTTTCTCCTCTCGTAGGCTCTCCACGCGTGTGTGGCGCCTTTCTCCTCTCGTAGGCTCTCCACGCGTGTGTGGCGCCTTTCTCCTCTCGTAGGCTCTCCACGCGTGTGTGGCGCCTTTCTCCTCTCGTAGGCTCTCCACGCGTGTGTGGCGCCTTTCTCCTCTCGTAGGCTCTCCACGCGTGTGTGGCGCCTCTCTCCTCTCGTAGGCTCTCCACGCGTGTGTGGCGCCTTTCTCCTCTCGTAGGCTCTCCACGCGTGTGTGGCGCCTTTCTCCTCTCGTAGGCTCTCCACGCGTGTGTGGCGCCTTTCTCCTCTCGTAGGCTCTCCACGCGTGTGTGGCTGGCGGGGGCGGCACGGACCCGCCGCTGCCGCTAGCTGTCGGTAGGCTCTGAAACCTCTACCGGACTAAACATTATGGCGTGATTGTGTCGTCATATACCTCGTGCACAACATATGTAAAGCAAAACTGTATATCATATTTTCGTAAGGTTAATTTATGTTAGGTTAGGGTTGTGTTATATTTCTTCATAGAGTAGCGATGACGTAGAAGGTAGGCTACAGACTGCAGGCTACTCGCTGAAGTTGGTGGCGGTGGTAGTCAAGACAGCAATTACTCCTCCGCCAATCACAGCCGAAAGTTGAGGTTTAGGTTGTTTGGAGTTTATGACGTCACAAACTATATATTGGTTAGTTCATGCACTCGCTATACGACAGCTCTCAAAGCCAAGGTATTTTCGATGTGGAATTATCCTTTGGAGTGGCATTTTCGTCTAAATATTTTACAGAATTATTTGTCAGACTTTAGATTTTATTTTGTATAGACACTATGAACTTGATATCTTGAAGGCACAGCTGCCTGTTCTTTCGACATTCTCTTTTATTTTAAATAATTTACAAACAGCACATCCTATACATACATGGTAAAATATAACACAAAGGTATCAGAACAGTACACAAAGTTTAGATAAGACAATCTCCATACTCTTAAACAAATAAGAACCCAACAGAAGCTGAAAACAGGAAAAGTTATGCATTATTACATCATTTGGGTTTGATAACTACCAAACTACCACAGTCCATGAACACTACGGGTTCACAGGTCCTGTAGCAAGTCGCTATACCTACCCACAAGAGCACTTCCATACTGACAACTAGACTCTAATCCTTGTTAACACAATCCTAGCACAAGCCGGGATGAACAAATGAACACATTCAAACAGATCCTACATACAAAATGAATAAATTGCAAACATATTACGTGTTGTGGTTATTGGTTGTAGCTGTCTTGTAGTGGGGAGGAATGCAGTTCAAACAGTTTTGGCCTTTTCTTCGCTCAGCCCGTCCTCCAAACAAAGATCCAAAAGTGATTCCATGCACCCGCCAAACCCCCAGCTGTTTATGAATGAAAAGCGGTTTACACACGACTCACAACTGCTGACGTTCGAACATATCCGGAACAAGTGCTTCACTGACGAATTTTGTTCGAATCACAACGCTATAAATGCTTCACCCACGTACAACAAATGCAAATAATCGCTAACAGAACCTAAACACATAACCTAATCTAACTTATGCCTATATATATGCATAATATGATAATCTATTATGATATAAATTTATATTTGTGAAAATTCCTGGTATGAATGTATAACATGTTAAAATTTATGAATGCGTCTGTGGGGTCGACCGCTGGATGTAATGAACTTAAGAGTCGAGGACGGCTTGGGGTGACCGACAGTCCCACACTCAAACTCCCAGCAACTAATAGCAGTGCGAGAGCAACCCGACACACGTCCATCCTCGCTGGCGGCCACCACCCGAATTGTTCTCTCAATTTGCCGCTCCATAAACAATACATTGGTTTTGTCTAACCAGAAACGTATGAATCCAAGCAACCCGCCTGGCCTATACGAGGCCGAGGCATTGAAAACGTCCATTTTTATCGTACTTAAGTTTTTTTACGGAGTGGCAAAGCGAGAAAGAGAGGGATAAACAACAAGTCTTGGTATGTGACCTTATTCTAGTACGATTGTGGTAACTTTAATCGTTCAGGAAGGACGCTTCAGGGAACTGTATAGCTGGATACCATTTTCTTTCCCTTGAATTCAAAAGTTTGTTTGATCAATTCCTTATTTAGTTCCCTTTAACGTCAATTGTTACTTGCTTGTCGAAAAGTATTCTCCGACTGGTGGATTATTTCTCAGAGGTTCCATCTATTTTTCAATTTATAACAAAGTATGTTAAATTGGATGTGGTGTATATTGTTACATAACACAGTCACGTATACTGTTACATAACACAGTCACACCCTATTTCCACAGCCCCCGTGGACAAGGTTTCCCAGGTTCGACAGCAATCTCGCAGAATATTAAGGTAAAGTGCTCTTCATTTATTGTTTCGGGAGGGAGCGATGAGTTAGGGAGGGGGGGGGGAGTCATGGTGTAGGGAGAGAGGTCAGAGTGTAGGGAGAGAGGTCAGAGTGTAGGGAGAGAGTTCAGAGTGTAGGGAGAGAGGTCAGAGTGTAGGGAGGGAGGTCTGGGTGTAGGGAGAGAGGTCAGAGTGTAGGGAGAGAGGTCAGAGTGTAGGGAGGGAGGTCTGGGTGTAGGGAGAGAGGTCAGAGTGTAGGGAGAGAGGTCAGAGTGTAGGGAGAGAGGTCAGAGTGTAGGGAGGGAGGTCTGGGTGTAGGGAGAGAGGTCAGAGTGTAGGGAGAGAGGTCAGAGTGTAGGGAGAGAGGTCAGAGTGTAGGGAGAGAGTTCAGAGTGTAGGGAGAGAGGTCAGAGTGTAGGGAGGGAGGTCTGGGTGTAGGGAGAGAGGTCAGAGTGTAGGGAGAGAGGTCAGAGTGTAGGGAGAGAGGTCAGAGTGTAGGGAGAGAGGTCAGAGTGTAGGGAGAGAGGTCAGAGTGTAGGGAGAGAGGTCAGAGTGTAGGGAGGGAGGTCTGGGTGTAGGGAGAGAGGTCAGAGTGTAGGGAGGGAGGTCTGGGTGTATGGAGGGAGGTCTGGGTGTATGGTGGGAGGTCTGGGTGTATGGAGGGAGGTCTGGGTGTATGGAGGGAGGTCTGGGTGTATGGAGGGAGGTCTGGGTGTAGGGAGAGAGAGGTCAGAGTGTAGGGAGGGAGGTCTGGGTGTATGGAGGGAGGTCTGGGTGTATGGTGGGAGGTCTGGGTGTATGGAGGGAGGTCTGGGTGTATGGAGGGAGGTCTGGGTGTATGGAGGGAGGTCTGGGTGTATGGAGGGAGGTCTGGGTGTATGGAGGGAGGTCAGAGTGTAGGGAGGGAGGTCTGGGTGTATGGAGGGAGGTCTGGGTGTATGGAGGGAGGTCTGGGTGTATGGAGGGAGGTCTGGGTGTATGGAGGGAGGTCTGGGTGTATGGAGGGAGGTCTGGGTGTAGGGAGGGAGGTCTGGGTGTAGGGAGGGAGGTCTGGGTGTAAAGAGGGAGGTCTGGGTGTAGGGAGGGAGGTCTGGGTGTAGGGAGGGAGGTCTGGGTGTAGGGAGGGAGGTCTGGGTGTAGGGAGGGAGGTCTGGGTGTAGGGAGGGAGGTCTGGGTGTAGGGAGGGAGGTCTGGGTGTATGGAGGGAGGTCTGGGTGTATGGAGGGAGGTCTGGGTGTAGGGAGGGAGGTCTGGGTGTAGGGAGGGAGGTCTGGGTGTAGGGAGGGAGGTCTGGGTGTAGGGAGGGAGGTCTGGGTGTAGGGAGGGAGGTCTGGGTGTATGGAGGGAGGTCTGGGTGTATGGAGGGAGGTCTGGGTGTATGGAGGGAGGTCTGGGTGTATGGAGGGAGGTCTGGATGTAGGGAGGGAGGTCTGGGTGTATGGAGGGAGGTCTGGGTGTATGGAGGGAGGTCTGGATGTAGGGAGGGAGGTCTGGGTGTATGGAGGGAGGTCTGGGTGTATGGAGGGAGGTCTGGGTGTATGGAGGGACACAAACACGCCTCTCGGCTTATACTATAATAATAATAATAATAATTATATCAACAACAATAATATAAATAATTAATATTATATTATTAATAAAATTTTATATACAAGATATATTATATAAAACCACAAATTATCCGCGTCGTCTTCGTCGTTGGCTCGCATCAAAGGGTCCCAGCCGATTTCCCTCACATAACTGAAGTGATTGGGCACGTTTGCTTTCACCTTATGCATCTGTTCACCTAGCAGTAACTAGATACCCTGGGAGGAGAGAGGGAGGCTACATATTAATTATATGGACGCTTTTACCGTTTTCGTCAATCTTGTCTGATAGATTATTATTATTTCATTGTTGTCGTTGCCTGGTTTTAATTATCACAAGTTGTAATATTATTTCACTTTTTTTCATTTCATTTCACTAAAATCATTCAGCCGAGAACTACGAATGACCTTTCAAGCAGAAATTGACGCCGCCCACCACGACTTTCCTCGCCTTCCCACCACCACCACAGTCCACCACCACAGTCCACCACCACAGTCCACCACCACAGTCCACCACCACAGTCCACCACCACAGTCCACCACCACAGTCCACCACCACAGTCCACCACAACAGTCCACCACAACAGTCCACCACCACAGTCCACCACCACAGTCCACCACCACAGTCCACCACCACAGTCCACCACCACAGTCCACCACCACAGTCCACCACAACAGTCCACCACCACAGTCCACCACAACAGTCCACCACCACAGTCCACCACCACAGTCCACCACCACAGTCCACCACCACAGTCCACCACCACAGTCCACCACCACAGTCCACCACCACAGTCCACCACAACAGTCCACCACCACAGTCCACCACCACAGTCCACCACCACAGTCCACCACAACAGTCCACCACCACAGTCCACCACCACAGTCCACTGTAACGGGGGGTGGGGGGAAATGGCTCTATCTTGTCCATTATTCCACCCCCCAGTTAACTAACGAGGCAGGGGGAAACAGCTCTCTCTATTCCGTTATCCCGTCCCCAGTTAGCTAACTATTCTAGAGCACCTCCAGAGTTCCTAAGGCAACCTCTCTCGTTCAACACCTTGTAACCTAGGTATTCGACTACCTAGGTGCTAAGACTACAAGGCGCCGTAACTGGATCAGCTACCCGGAACTCTAGAGAGAACTCTAGAATACAGAATCATTGCCACAAACGTATAAGAGAAAACGAAAGGAAAGAAATGAATAGTGAAGTAATTAGTGAGGGTTTGGGGTGAGAGGTAGAGAGGTGGGAGGAGCGAGGAGGGTCATTAGTTGAAAGTGAGAGTTTAGAGAGGGGGTGGAGGGAGAGGTGTAGATAGGTAGAAGTAGAAGAGTAGATAGTAGAAGTAGAAGAGTAGATAGTAGAAGACGAAATGCTGCCACCATCCATTCATGATCATTACATACAAGACAAGGAATGGAACTTGTCTGTATCACAAAATTCTCAAAAGATGTTATCAAGAGATCATTATTAGTATGGTCCCATCTTTATCATGTACTCATTCTAAACCATGAAACCAGTAACTACAGAGGCTTTCTCACCTCAACTCAAATCTCCAGGGAACAAAGTTAAACACAATTTAAATAATAAATTCATAATTATATTTCACATGAAGTATCATAATTTAGCAATTCAATTAAAATGTTCCAGTTTAATATGCAAAGTGAGTCATCATCCAAGGATTCGAGAACCCTACAACTTGACTGCCCCTGATCATCACACAACATATGTAAACACGACCAAGTCACCTTAATGTTCACTCACCGAGGACTGAGTCTAAGTTGAATAGAGAGGGGGGGGGTCTGTAGCTTGACAGAGACTGTCTCGCCCCTGCCGGCCGACAGCCTCCCTGCTAGGGACGTCTTCTCTGCTCTCGTCTGTTGTTCTGTCTGTTAATGCTTTCTGGTGGATAGCTCTCCGAGTTTATATTGGGGAACCTAGTAGCTAACTCCGCCCACAAGTAGATAGCCTCCGGCACTACCAAGCCACTCCTTAAACGTCGGCTTGTTTGAAGGCTACCAGACTACAATTAAGAGCTTAGCGGAAGCAAGGTGAAATTCTCATGATCTGACCTCAGGTCACTTGAGGTCATTAACGCTTTGAGGTGTGAGATCTCAGGCAGACAACTGGCGCCTCTCAGATCCTTGTCTGTGACTCATGTACTATATATATTTTAAATAAACTAACTCAAACACTTTTACAGTGTTACATCTCCCCTTCTCCCCGAAATAAAGTTTTTGCAACACTGCTAAAGCAAGCTAGCTGTGTGCAACAACTTTATTAACGAAAAAAAAAAAAAAAAATACATCCTAGCTAAACAAATATACATCATCCTACTCTAAAAAAATGAAATATGTAGACAGACGTCCATTGTCTCTGGCTGGGCGACGTCACTGCTTGGTCTTGTAGATAATCCTGTACCACATTTCTTCAACACAACTGCCTCCGTCGCTTCTCCGTCGTTAACGCACAACAACACTTGGTCAACCCGAAAGCCGTTACTACTTGAACTGAGCACAGGACCGTGGAATTCGGTTGTCCCAGCTGATCTGTAATTGGCCCTACGTCAGTCACCATGAGAGACGTATATTGGGGTTCTTCACAGCTATAGGGACTACAAGTTTCGAGACCTTCATATAGTTGCCAACAGTAGAAATCCCATCCTACTCTTCTTCCTCCCTGTTGCTCCAGCACGCCTCCTTCAGAGAGCTACTTCTGACAGCCACATCAAGTCCGCATGACACAGGAAGAATCACTCAACAGAGCAACATGCTTGTAGGAGGGGCGGCCAGTCAAGGCAAACGATCCTGTCTTGCAATTACGCTCCATGCAATGATGCTGACACCAGCAAGGGACACTAGGCATCGTGTCTCACTCAGCTTGTCTTATCTTCTTCTTCTTCTTTCTTCTTTCTTCTCTCTTCCTTCTTCTCTCTTCTTTCTTCTCTCTTCCTCCTCCCATGGGTCTTTGACAAGCGACCTGGGGTCCATTGGGGTCCGTCCGTCCTGGGGTCCATCCTGGGTAGACCGATGTTGGTGGGACAGACTGGAATCGTTGTTGCTCCTCTTCCATTTTTACTCGGTCGTCTGGGGTCGTCTGCAGAACGACCTGGGGTCCACTGGGGGTCCGCTGGGGTCCGTCCGTCTTGGGGTCCAATGGGTAGACCAATGTTGACTGACCGAGAGGGCTGCATCTTGGGGTCCCCTGGGGTGGTGATGGTGGTGGAGCCGTGACCTCCAGGTAGTGGGCTGGTCGTGGTGGTGGTGATTAACGCCCGTGAGTGTGGTACACAGCAGCCGTCTCCCTCTTTTGTATGTGCGTCTCTCCACTCTTCTGGCTCCCACCTGTGGGTGAACATAAAGGCGACAATACCCGTGTTCCATCTTGTTGTGTGACCCTGTAGTTTGTATAGGGTTCACACAGTCCAATTATAAGCTCTCCTCCTGGCAACAACTACACTTAAATTTTAATAATCCAATTAACTCTGAATGATATTGACTTGGTGGAACATAAGACAGTAACAGAGGAAAGTTAGAGAAGAGAGAATAAGGTCATCACTACTTTTAACTTGTCACAAAAAAAATCAAAACTAATAGACAAAACACTAGCCTAAACTTAACTATACCTTTCCTAATCTTAAGTACATAATTAACCGTTACTCCCACCCTTAACCTACAGCCACCTACGTGACCCAGAGTGTCTCCCTAGCATCTCCGCCGGTCAACAACTCCAAACTGTTGCCACCCCCTGTGACCAGACTATCTAACGTCGAGCGTCCCCAACGTGAAGTCTACTGACATACTAAGCCTCCCCCTAGTATGCTGTACAAGACCAGTACACCTCGGGTTATTGCGTTCAAATGGAGTAAAACAGTCGATCGCAATAATCTGAGCAGAACCACCACTAAATTCTACTTAAGAACTACACCTGCCACTCCCCAACTGACCTGGAGACCAGCGGTGACTGGGTGTCCCCGTGGGACATGCGAGGTCACCTGTCACACTCAGCTGACCTGCACTACCAACACCGCTAAGTTCCCAAATCGCCAAATCTTATTACTAACATAAATCACTACACACGCAAGTTCTGGTGAACATTCCCTGAATACCACAAAACTCACAAAATCACTAAACACAACACCAGAGAATCACCATCTCCTAACCTGAAAAAAAGTTCGCTAACTCGCGAATAATAAACACCTGTCAAGATCTCCCTGATAGCGCCTGAGCGGAAAAAGACACGTGGGACTGAACAATGTTAAAAGAACACCAACTACCTACAACATTGTTCAACACCGCTGCCAACATTGTAACGGGGGGTGGGGGAAATAGCTCTATCTTGTCCATTATTCCACCCCCCAGTTAACTAACGAGGCCGGGGGAAACAGCTCTCTCTAGTCCGTTATCCCGTCCCCAGTTAGCTAACTATTCTAGAGCACTCCCAGAGTTCCTAAGGCAACCTCTCTCGTTCAACACCTTGTAACCTAGGTATTTGACTACCTAGGTTCTAAGCCTACAAGGCGCCGTCACTTGATCAGTTACCCGAAACTCTAGAGAGAACTCTAGAATACATAATCATTGCCACAAACGTATAAGAGAAAACGAAAGGAAAGAAATGAATAGTGAAGTAATTAGTGAGGGTTTGGGGTGAGAGGTAGAGAGGTGGGAGGAGCGAGGAGGGTCATTAGTTGAAAGTGAGAGTTTAGAGAGGGGGTGGAGGGAGAGGTGTAGATAGGTAGAAGTAGAAGAGTAGATAGTAGAAGTAGAAGAGTAGATAGTAGAAGAACGAAATGCTGCCACCATCCATTCATGATCATTACATACAAGACAAGGAATGGAACTTGTCTGTATCACAAAATTCTCAAAAGATGTTATCAAGAGATCATTATTAGTATGGTCCCATCTTTATCATGTACTCATTCTAAACCATGAAACCAGTAACTACAGAGGCTTTCTCACCTCAACTCAAATCTCCAGGGAACAAAGTTAAACACAATTTAAATAATAAATTCATAATTATATTTCACATGAAGTATCATAATTTAGCAATTCAATTAAAATGTTCCAGTTTAATATGCAAAGTGAGTCATCATCCAAGGATTCGAGAACCCTACAACTTGACTGCCCCTGATCATCACACAACATATGTAAACACGACCAAGTCACCTTAATGTTCACTCACCGAGGACTGAGTCTAAGTTGAATAGAGAGGGGGGGGGGTCTGTAGCTTGACAGAGACTGTCTCGCCCCTGCCGGCCGACAGCCTCCCTGCTAGGGACGTCTTCTCTGCTCTCGTCTGTTGTTCTGTCTGTTAATGCTTTCTGGTGGATAGCTCTCCGAGTTTATATTGGGGAACCTAGTAGCTAACTCCGCCCACAAGTAGATAGCCTCCGGCACTACCAAGCCACTCCTTAAACGTCGGCTTGTTTGAAGGCTACCAGACTACAATTAAGAGCTTAGCGGAAGCAAGGTGAAATTCTCATGATCTGACCTCAGGTCACTTGAGGTCATTAACGCTTTGAGGTGTGAGATCTCAGGCAGACAACTGGCGCCTCTCAGATCCTTGTCTGTGACTCATGTACTATATATATTTTAAATAAACTAACTCAAACACTTTTACAGTGTTACACCACCACCACAGTCCACCACCACAGTCCACGACCACAGTCCACCACAACAGTCCACCACCACAGTCCACCACCACAGTCCACCACCACAGTCCACCACCACAGTCCACCACCACAGTCCACCACCACAGTCCACCACCACAGTCCACCACAACAGTCCACCACAACAGTCCACCACCACAGTCCACCACCACAGTCCACCACCACAGTCCACCACCACAGTCCACCACCACAGTCCACCACCACAGTCCACCACCACAGTCCACCACCACAGTCCACCACCACAGTCCACCACCACAGTCCACCACCACAGTCCACCACCACAGTCCACCACCACAGTCCACCACCACAGTCCACCACAACAGTCCACCACCACAGTCCACCACCACAGTCCACCACAACAGTCCACCACCACAGTCCACCACAACAGTCCACCACAACAGTCCACCACAACAGTCCACCACAACAGTCCACCACAACAGTCCACCACAGTCTACTTCCAATGGCGGAAAGAATTTCTAAAATTGTCATCGCTTTCTCATATATAAATAAATAAAAATTCTTATCTGCTTCTTCTTTTTTCGAGACTTGAACAATTTTATTCAATGGTATTTCAGCTTGGGACGAAATGTAGAGTGGAGTAATTTATGTTTTGATTGGTGATATGCGTGTGAGTTTTGTCTGCCTCTGATGGTGGTGGTGGTGGTGGTGGCAGCGATGGTGGTGATTGTAGTGATGGGAGGCGATGGTGGTGGTGGTGTTTACCAATCAATCAGTAACCCACCATCATCACCAGAGGTGATTTAGTAGGCCAGCCAGAGGCTTAGAGGAATATCCTTGAAAAAAAAAGAAAACAGAGGTGATGATGGTTGTATAATAGAGATGGTGGTAGAGGTGGTGGTTGTGATGATGGTGGTAGAGATGGTTGTTGTGGTGATGGGGGTAGAGGTGGTGGTTGTGATGATGGTGGTAGAGATGGTTGTTGTGGTGATGGGGGTAGAGGTGGTGGTTGTGATGATGGTGGTAGAGATGGTTGTTGTGGTGATGGGGGTAGAGGTGGTGGTTGTGATGATGGTGGTAGAGATGGTTGTTGTGGTGATGGGGGTAGAGGTGGTGGTTGTGATGATGGTGGTAGAGATGGTTGTTGTGGTGATGGGGGTAGAGGTGGTGGTTGTGATGATGGTGGTAGAGATGGTTGTTGTGGTGATGGGGGTAGAGGTGGTGATTTTTTTTTGCAGGGAAATGGGTGTGAAGAGTGGGGAATGGTTGGGAGGACGTGGGGACATGTGTTATGAACCCGACTCCATCGTCGGAGCACGGAGCAGCGACGTCAATGCCATCTATGAGTCCGCTCCCGAAACCCCTACAAAATGGACGACGCCATCTAGTGGTGGCATGATGCTACCAGCAAGAGGCGCTAGATTCCTGTCCTAGTCAGCTCGAGAGGTAGCTGTTGCTGACCTCTGGTGAGGTGGCGCCTAGAAAATCAGCGCCATCTGTTGTAGGAGGAATTGTATGTTTATGTCAGAGTCTGTAAGTGGTATTTCCTAGTGTTCCATGTACTGACCAGTTTACTGATGACGTGTCTGTATCCACAGAGGCGACGTAGGGCTGCAGGGGTACGAGGACAGTCAGTCTACCCAGGGCAGCCAAAATCTCTCTGCTCCATTCTGCTTTACGGAAGCAGTGAGCCGCCGCCGAAGAGGAACTGTGTAGTGTTCAACTGTCTGCCTGTGAAGTGGCAGTGACAGAATTCGGCGTACCCGGGACTGGCTAGATTAAGAGACGACCAACAGTGAGGTGCTACGGAGGAGTGTAACTAGGTAGTTGCAAGAAGCTCCTGCCAGGGGTTCGCTACCCTTGTATTTGTTCGTGTAGAGGCCCAGCAGCGCGAGGCTGATGTTCTCTGCCAGTACCAGAGTACATCACCAGAGTGCTCCTTGTGAACACCTACCCTGTGGGCGTTCACAAGGAGCACCTAGTGAGACTGTACACAGGCTGGCCCATGCCTAGGGTAGACTTGTTGGTGTTTCCCAGTACTGGTTGAGGACGGTACTGTGTGTTGAGGAATCACGGTAGCTGACAAGACTGCATCGCATGAGCATCGAGGAGCGCTTAGTGTCCTATGAGAGCGACACATGTGTATATATCAGTGTAGTAATACTTCCTTTATGATTATATTTGAGGTGATGGGAAAGTGATTATCTGTGAATAAATTGATAATTAATGAAGTGTCGTATTGAATGGAACTCCCCCATTGTGTTTTACTTGCATTACTAAGCTCGCTCCTTGAAAGCCACTACTAACTTGGGGTTGGGTACCTGAACTTTAGTTCCTCTAGCAAAGAACCCGGTGTGCGACCCATTGTGGCCGTAACAGCATGGCACAGCAGGCATCAGAGTTTGTTTTGTAAACATGGTGTTTCAGTAATGGTTGGCAGAGCGCGGGAGCCTTTATGGTGAGTGGCGGAGCCTCTCACAGACCGCATATTGCCACATACTAAATTTCCTCTCGGGAATATCTAATATATATTCAAATGACCTTCTTTCATATGCTCGTTCGTTTCACTGTCGTTACGTTTTCATGTCTCTGGTATTTGTCGTGGGTGCGCTAGGCTTGTGTGGTGGCGGGGCTGGTTGTTTATACGTGCCGGGTGAACACTGGTGGTTAATGGAGAGGCGCTGTACCTTAGTGCACGCCATGATCACTGTTGTGTCTTGCTCACTGTCGTGTCTTGCTCACTGTTGTGTCTTGCTCACTGTTGTTTCTTGCTCACTGTTGTGTCTTGCTCACTGTTGTGTCTTGCTCACTGTTGTGTCTTGCTCACTGTCGTGTCTTGCTCACTGTCGTGTCTTGCTCACTGTTGTGTCTTGCTCACTGTTGTGTCTTGCTCACTGTCGTGTCTTGCTCACTGTTGTGTCTTGCTCACTGTTGTGTCTTGCTCACTGTTGTGTCTTGCTCACTGTTGTGTCTTGCTCACTGTTGTGTCTTGCTCACTGTTGTGTCTTGCTCACTGTTGTGTCTTGCTCACTGTTGTGTCTTGCTCACTGTCGTGTCTTGCTCACTGTCGTGTCTTGCTCACTGTTGTGTCTTGCTCACTGTTGTGTCTTGCTCACTGTTGTGTCTTGCTCACTGTTGTGTCTTGCTCACTGTCGTCTTCTTCCGTGCTCTAATTATTTAATATATATGCTGGTCTCTGTTTTACCTCTCTTTATTGATTACATCTTTCTATCACACATATTGTGAGGTGTGTTGACACAGCCTAGCGTGGAGGTGCACAGGTGACGGTACCTGGTTGATGGGGTTCTGGGAGTTCTTCTACTCCCCAAGCCTGGCCCGAGGCCAGGCTCGACTTGTGAGAGTTTGGTCCACCAGGCTGTTGCTTGGAGCGGCCCGCAGGCCCACATACCCACCACAGCCCGGTTGGTCCGGCACTCCATGGTCCGTACACACCATGGCGCGGTACAAGGTACAGTGCACAATACCATCTTCTTGAGCACCATCACTGATTTAACTTGCGTCAAAAATGCCGCTTTTAGATGTGTCCCCCATGCACGTCCCTCGGTGTCCCGGGCGTGAGACAGACCGCAGTTACGCCTTATCTAACATCAGTAGCTTCCGTCCTCAACACAACCTGCCAATTCCATTACAAAAATAATCTAGGTAAGGTTTTTTCGCTTTCATTTTCGTTGATAGAATGTGAAAGGTCACCAATACATATATTGATCGGCCTGGTAGACCTGTGACGTCTCAATGTTGATCAACACCGCTCTAAATAATTTGAGAAAGATCACAGTTCTCATCATTTGGTTTACTAACGGTGATGAGAACTGATGCTTTTTATGAATGATGGTCTTTTATCACTCACGACCAATGAGAACATCAGAAATTAAGTAAACAACGGTCGCTGCAGTTCAGAAACTACGGTTTGGGGGAAGAAAGGCACACTGAGTCTCGTTCAAACCAGTTGAGTGATAGTTGAGAGGCGGGACCGAAGAGCCAAAGCTCAACCCCCGCAAGCACAACTAGGAGAGTACACGGGGCTCCCACACCTGTCTGGGCCACATGGGGTTCCCACACCTGTCTGGCCCACACGGGGCTCCCACACCTGTCTGGGCCACATGGGGTTCCCACACCTGTCTGGCCCACACGGGGCTCCCACACCTGTCTAGGCCACATGGGGTTCCCACACCTGTCTGGCCCACACGGGGCTCCCACACCTGTCTGGGCCACATGGGGTTCCCACACCTGTCTGGCCCACACGGGGCTCCCACACCTGTCTGGGCCACACACCTTTACATAATATATTCCTGCTCCTCAACGTTCTCTTATTTAACGAGTTTTAAGGCAGTTTTCCTCTTAGTTAACATAAGATAACAAAATAAAAATATTGCAGATAATTTTCTTTGTAATATATAAATACGTAATAAGTTCGTAATATATAATACGAAAGACAGTGAATAAAACTTCCAAAAGAATTTCCCAATAAATGTGGGAACCGACCTGTGAGATTTATATTCATTTAATTTGTATGAATTTATAGAATTTATATTTATGTTAATTTATATATTTCGATTGCAATTTGTATGATGTTTAGCGGACTGTATTTCTGCAATTATTCTCACAAATCGATCCTTACACATTAGGGGGGGTTTATATTAAATTTATATATATGCAGCCAATCAAACTGCAGTATTAAACTACATATTAGTGAATAAATTGAGGTGCCCTTATTATATTGTATGGCAGGCCTAGTCCACCAGGTATAACTAGGATGTAGACACCAAATAATCCTTGTGAGAGGCTAGCATCCACCACCCAAGTAATTGATGTACTAACATTAATTTTTGCTTCCTCTTCTTGTTCGTGTCAAAGGGCACTACCTGTAAAGCCGGAATCCTAATATATGACAGCTATGTCAGATGAAACCTTTATATATTATTAGATAAGGACCAAGGACTAATTACCTGGGTTTAGTGGCTTGTCTAGTGTCCTAACCGGTTCGCCCTATATCTACTTAACATTAACTGGCCAGAAATTATTAGATAAACGGGTTTCGGTAAGACACTTCCCTTATATAGATGTTGTACTGCGTGTTGATGATGGAAGAAGCACTAATTTGACCTCATAACACTTCGTCCAAACTAGATTTTATAGGAGCTGAATTTGCTCCAGCCACTATGGTCTGACAACAATGGCTGACCTCCCTCACCACTAACGCCTGGCTCTCCTTGTCCAGATGTCAATAAGTGATAGAAGGGTCACATTTACTCTATTTTGATACTGATAATTAAGTTAATTCAAATGAGATGTTTTTATGATGTTATAGGTCCAAAGACTGCTGTATTTAAGAATAATTCCCAACAGAATAGCTGGTGAATTTATGGCACTATGTGGCAATGATATCCCGTTTTCTATTGATGGAAAATTCCAATACAAGCTACATTTTCTATGGGTTAACTTGTGTATACAACAGCAGCAATATTATCTGCCTATTGAATTAAATATTAGTAAATGGTGTCGGGTTTTCCGACAATAAACAGATATTTGTGTTTTTCTTCGAAAGTTTTCGTAAGTTGGTGGAGATCACTTCATCATATTTCAATATTGTGACAGACATTTGCACGTAAGAGCTTCTTTAATTCTTGCCTGTAAAGCTTCCTTGTGTTACGAAGACTTCAGTAATCACTTGAGATAAGAGTGGCTGTCCCTTGGGGACAAGAGTGGCGATGTTCCACGTTGATGACGTTTAATTCGGCGTTGAATTGACGCTAATAACGTTTAATTCAGCGTTGAAATGACGTTAGTAACGTTTAATTCGGCATTGAATTGACGTTAATAACGTTTAATTGGGCGTTGAACTGACATTAATAACGTTTAAATCGGCGTTGAATTGACGTTCCTTTTGGATATTGTTTCCATGGGCGTGACGCTTTCTATGGTTCTACCCAGCCATGACTATTACATCAGACGCCGTAATGTAAACAATGCTTGCAAGCTCTGCTCCCATTGGTTGCTTGGCTAATGCAACTTGAAACACGTTCGCTGATTTGCTGTGAAAATAATGACGTCGCGTTGAGTCTGGTATGAACAAATCTACAAGGGCTGTGACGAGGATTCGAACCTACGTCTGGGAGCATCCCAGACACTGCCTTAATCGACTGAGCTACGACAAGGTCAAAAGAGTTGAAACCGAAGTTCTACTGAAATTACTGGATAATGCAGCCTCTCCGAGACACAAACCAGGGTGAGACACAACTTCTCCATGCACTCGAGCTATGTCAATAGGCCGTTCTCCCTCTTCGCCCTTACTTCATTACACACATAAATCACAATAGCATGATGAATCAAATGAACAAATCTACAAGGGGCGTGACGAGGATTCGAACCTACGTCCGGGAGCATCTGAGACGCTGCCTTAATTGACTGAGCTACAACATGGTCAGAACGGCCTATTGACATAGTTCGAGTGCAGGGGGGAGTTGTGTAAAACCCTGGTTTGTGTCTCGGAGAGGCTGCAGGATCCAGAAAGTTCAGTAGAACTTCGGTTTCAACTCTTTTGACCTTGTCGTAGCTCAGTCGATTAAGGCAGCGTCTGGGATGCTCCCGGACGTAGGTTCGAATCCTCGTCACGGTCCTAAAGATTTGTTCATTTGATTCATCACGCTATTGTGATTTTTGTGTGTAATGAGTCTGGTATATTTCCACATCATGTATTCGCATTTAATTTATTCTTCTAAAATTATATATATTTTTTAATTTAAAATACTTATCGAGATCATCCATTTTAATAAATACAAAAGATAAACGGGGCGGAAAATGTGAGCCAGACCCATAATTGAATGGATTTGTGAGTTTATGGGCTCGTAGCCTCAGCTGCTGCCAACCCCCCCTCCCCCCCCCCCCCACCCCACCAGGATCCACCACCCCCAAAACCTCGAATACCCCTGACACCCCCTTTATTACCCCCCCATCACCCCTCCCACCCTAGGCACCCCTACATCTCCCTCCCCTTCACCTCCATGAACATTCATCTCCATTTATACTAGGAAATACACGACACACCTTACAAGCAGTGGCAAGTCGCTGGCAGCAGAGAGAGCAAGCTTAGCTTAGCTTCAAAACACACACACACACACACACACACACACACACACACACACACAAGGGGAAACAGGTGGAAACTTCGTACTCAAATCAGTCACAAAAACATTAGAAAGAATTTCTTCAGTGTCAGAGTAATTGACAAATGGAATGCACTAGGAAGTAATGTGGTGGAGACTGACTCCATACACAGTTTCAAGTGTAGATATGACAGAGCCCAGTAGGCTCAGGAAACTGTACACCAGTTGATTGAGAGTTGAGAGGCGGGACCACCGAGCCAAAGCTCAACCCCCGCAAGCACAACTAGGTGAGCATACTCTCTCTCACACACTCACAATAAGTTTCTCAACTCGTGCTCATCAACAACCCGTCCCACCTGTCCCATTACCACCCCCCCTGTCCCCGTCCCACCTGTCCCACTACCACCCCTCCTGTCACCGTCCCAACTGTCTCACTACCACCCCCCCCTGTCCCCGTCCCACCTGTTCCATCACCCATCCCCCCCCGCTATTCTCCCCCATCTCCTGTACTTCACTTTGCCAATTATTTGTCCACTTTAAGATGCCAAATTTTGGTTATTAATGGGTCATAATACTTAGCCGTAATAACTTATGGCTCCCATTTAACTTGTCAACGGTCCGCAAGTTTGACCATTATGTGAACTGACTTGAGCTGTCTGCTGGGTGATGGGTCTCTGGCCACACGCTCTGACGTCTGCTGCCTCTGACCTCTGCTGCCTCTGACCTCTGCTGCCTCTGACCTCTGACCTCTGACCTCTGCTGTCTCTGACCTCTGAACTCTGGTGCCTCTGACCTCTGGTGCCTCTGACCTCTGGTGCCTCTGACCTCTGCTGCCTCTGACCTCTGACCTCTGGTGCCTCTGACCTCTGCTGCCTCTGACCTCTGCTGTCTCTGACCTCTGCTGCCTCTGACCTCTGACCTCTGGTGCCTCTGACCTCTGCTGCCTCTGACCTCTGACCTCTGGTAGCTTTGGTTCGGTCTTGGCTTTGTTTGCTATATCATTTTCATAACTTTTCTCTGCTTCTCTTCTCACCCTGACGTACTCATTCCTGGATCTCTGGTATTTCTCTCTCTGCTTTCTGGTGTTCTGTGTTTCTTTGCTTCCATACATGCCCTATTATACCATGGATTCTTCTTTTGCTTCTCGGATTTTTCCCTTTGGGCCGGGATGAACCTGTTTACTGCCTCCTGTCACTTTTGGGTGACATAGTCCATCATATCTTGTACAGACTTAGCTCTGAGGTCTGTGTCCCAAGGTATTTCCCGTAGGAAACTTCTCATCTCCTCATAATTCCCCTTTCAGTATGCCAGCCTTTTGTTTCCTAGTTCTTTTTGGGGGGAGATAATTCCTAGCTCTACCAGGTACTCAAAGTTCAAATACACTGTGATCACTCATTCCCAAGGGTGCTTTCATCTTAGATTCCCCAATATCCCACTCATTTAGGGTAAATATCAAATCAAGCATTGCTGGTTCATCTTCTCCTCTCATTCTTGTTGGTTCCTTGATGTGTTGGCTTAGAAAGTTTCTTGTTGCCACGTCCAGCAGCTTAGCTCTCCATGTTTCTGGTCCTCCATGCGGGTCTCTGTTCTCCCAATCTTTCTTCCCATGGTTGAAGTCTTCCATGATTAGTAGTCCAGATTCATTCCTGCTAGCAACAGAAGCTGCTCTCTCTATTATATTAATGGTGGCCATGTTGTTTCTATCATATTCCTGTCTGGGTCTTCTGTCAATTGGTGGTGGATTATATATGTCTACGACTATAATTTTTTGCCCTCTAGTTGTTATGGTACCTGTTATGTAGTCACTGAAACCTTCACAGCCCTGAATAACCATCTCCTTAAAATCGCAGCCTTTTCTTACCAGCAGAGCTACACCACCACCACCTCTTCCTTCTCTCTCTTTCCTCATAACATAATAGTCCTGTGGGAACACTGCATTTGTTATGGTTTTCGTAAGCTTTGTTTCTGTGAGAGCTATTATGTCTGGGTTTTCCTCTAGTACCCATTCTCCAAGTTCATTGCTTTATTTGTAATTCCATCTATGTTAGTATACATTGCCTTGCGGCTCACTTTCTTATGTCCCTTCTCAAATCGCCTCCTTGGTGAGTGTTCTGCTGGTGGGGGAAGCTGTTCCATGGGTGTGAGGATTTGTGAGGTGGATAACAGGGTCTCAGAGGATACTGGGGTGAGGGGCGAGGGGTCAAGTGAAGGTGGAGGGACAGGGAGGGTATGGGGTGAAAGGGGAGGGAGGGCAGGAAGGAAAAGGGGGGATGGGGGACATGGCGCGAGGAGGGGAGCGGTAGAAGTGTGGGGGATGGGGTGTGGGGGAGGGAGATTTGGCTGAGCATTTGAGTGGAGGCAGGAGGGTTTGGGGTAGGGGGGTTTTCTATGCAGAGGAGGGTGGTTGGGTTGCCCTCCCTGCTGGTGTTACTGGATAGCTGGTTGTGGGTTCCACCTCGCCTCTGGGGATGTGGTGGAAGCTGTGATTTCCTGGTTTTTCCCTCTCGCCCTGCACTTCTTCCTTGCTTCTGCTGCCATGGCTCTCTCCTCCCTTGTCATGTCCCTCTGGAGGAATACATTTTTTAATCCTCCCACATATTGCAGGTAGCTCTTCCTTGTTAGAATCTTCTCCTTTGTGTTCTCGTTTGCAAACACTATCTTTAACACACGGTCTCGGTCTTTGTTGTACCAGCCTAACCTGAAAACCTTCTCAATGCTATGCTCAGCCCCTTCCATCTCTAGTGCCTTCAGTATTTCATTCACAGCCACTTTGGCCTTATCATTCCACTCTTTCCTATTAGAGCCTTCCTGCTCTTTAATACCCACAGCAACCACTGATCTTTTCCTTTACAGCAGTTGGCTAGTGGAGCGTGCCACTTCCTGTGAGGTGGCTGCTTTCATGGCTACCTCCATCACTGTAGACATTACTTCAGAGTTATTTTTTTTAGCATTTCTGCAAAAGTTGCTTTTATTGTGGCATTCTCTTCCAAAATGCTATTACTACCTTCTCCCTGGATGATCATCTGAGTCTCAGCATCGATACTGTTCTCTTTGAGGGCTCTAATCTAATCCTTTGCTGCTGTCAGCTCTCTTTTCAGGTTGCTTATTTCATTCTTCATTTCCTGCATCATTTCCTGCATCTCACTTCCTGCGCGACCTTCCCTCGACCCTCCCTGAGGCTGGCTGACTGACAGACTATGTGAGTGTGTGAGTGTGAGTACCTAGTTGTACTCACCTAGTTGTGCTTGCGGGGATTGAGCTCTGGCTCTTTGGTCCCGCCTCTCAACCGTCAATCAACAGGTGTACAGGTTCATGAGCCTATTGGGCTCTATCATATCTACACTTGAAACTGTGTATGGAGTCAGCCTCCACCACATCACTTCCTAATGCATTCCATTTGTCAACCACTCTGACACTAAAAAAGTTCTTTCTAATATCTCTGTGGCTCATTTGGGCACTCAGTTTCCACCTGTGTCCCCTTGTGTTAAATAGCCTGTCTTTATCTACCCTATCAATTCCCTTCAGAATTGTGTGTGTGTGTGTGTGTGTGTGTGTGTGTGTGTGTGTGTGTGTGTGTGTGTGTGTGTGTGTGTGTGTGTGTGTGTGTGTGTGTGTGTGCGCGCGTGTGTGTGTGTGTGTGTGTGTGTGTATGTGTATGTGTGTGTGTGTGTGTGTGTGTGTGTGTGTGTGTGTGTGTGTGTGTGTGTATGTGTGTGTGTGTGTGTGTGTGTGTGTGTGTGTGTGTGTGTGTGTGTGTGTGTGTGTGTGTGTGTGTGTGTGTGTGTGTGTGTGTGTGTGTGTGTGCGTGCTCACACATGAAGCATCAGTTTAACCTAAATATCATTTGTCTGGCCGAGGTGATCCTGCCAACTTGAGCTAGCCAACAGTAATTAATCACTAGAGTGGGGTTGAAGTGGGTGCTTCCAGCTGACGGGAGGAGGGGGAGAGGGCGGGGTAGTTACAGATGCCAATTAGACTTTCTTGTTTACAGTGCCAACGATCATAAGGATTCTGGCCAATCAGGGTTTGTTTAGGAGTTGCAGATTGAGTGGTTTGGTAATTAATTGTTGATGATGAGCCGCGGACCTGTCATCAGGTCAGATGCCATCCATATGTGTATACATGTCATGTATTATGTGTACATATATTTATTGTATTATGTGAATATATGTATCATGCATGTTTTAGTCCATGAATATATATACACGGACAATAACTACATTTAGGATCTCTGTTTTGATTATCCGCACTTCCACCATATAGTTTGAGGTGTTTAGCAGCTCAGTACAGATGAGTGTGTCCTTGATGTAGAGGCTGACCCCACCCTGAAGCCGGTGTTTCCTGTCACATCTGAAAAGATTGTACTCTGAGATCCATATTTCACCATCATGGTAGTCCTTGGTGTGGGTTTCCGTTAGGGCTGCAAACACTGCATTTGCCTCATGTAGGAGGAGACCTATAAAATGAATTTTGTTAGATTTGCGTGTTTTTATACCATGAATGTTAGCAAAAAAAATATTATGTTAGTGGAAGTGCTGGATGCCTTACTTGGTGTTAATATCTGAGGCTCTGGTAAGGAGGCCACTGTGTTTGCGTCCTCTCTAGCATTTGTCCGAGTTGGTGGTAGAGTCTGGACATTTTTAGCCATTCTTCTCCTCCTCCTCTTGCTAAAATATCATCCTGATAAATAGTGTTGTAGCTGCTTTCATCGAGGTGGTTTGTCGGTCTTATTCGCTTGGTACCTTTCATATGAAAAGCTGGACATTGTGTGTTGAAACATTCATTCTTATTTAAAGAGCTCTTGTACAGTTCTGGGTGAAATAAATCGCAAAAGAAGTGAACCATGCATAATATAATTTCGTGACCAACTAGGTCTAGGATAGGTAAGGTTAAGGCCTTTTGATTCTGTTAGTAATTATTTGGGGCCCGACCTCACAACTTGTTCTTCACAAATCACCAGATAATTAATTCTCACGACTAGGCGTCTCACAAATCGCCTCATAACACAGCCTCTCACAATTAATACACCTTCTCTTAGCTCTCTCTCTCTCCCCACCCCGGGTGCCCCAAGGTAACCCCCCCCCCCCTCCTGCATCTGAGTAGTGTGGGCCTCACCTTCTGAGACACTCGACTACCACCCGTGTACATCTTGACTATGAACACGGCTTCACGTCTTGGCTACACTTGCTCCTCATCACTATTACACTCTCACTCTCAAGAAGAACAAAACCGGATCAATGATCACTATAAAGGCTACGTTGTCTTCTTTGCAAGATCGATCCCAATAGGATCGCCTCAATATTTTCTGAAATAAACTTTTTGCTTATATGTATTGCAGTTATATTAATATGGAGATCTGATAGTTACAAAGAAGAAAGATATTGAGAGACCAAGAGCTGGAGTTCGACCATGTTGAGTACCTGAATAGCATAGGAGAAGAGTGTGCAACTTTAGAGTGTTGCATATTGTAAACATGAAATTAATATATGACATTTTTGTCGTCTATCTTGTTGAGTGTTTAATAATAATAATAATAATAATAATAATAATAATAATAATAATAATAATAATAATAATAATAATTTACTCACCAGAAGGTACAATGGGTTGGTGGTAATACATAAGATGGGGGATATTCTTACATTCTTACAAAGGCACTAATACACTGGAGGGCTCGTCTCCTCCTCGTGGACCTTCACAGCTTCTTATCCAATAAATCCGAAAGTTATCCAACTCACAGAAGTGTACAACTCAAATTTTTTTATATAATTTGCTGATTAACTTAAAAATTTGTTTAAGTTTGTCTTGCGGGTCACTTAGATAGACAGAAGGAAGGGGGGGGGGGGGACAGAGTAACAAGACAATAGATTAACCCGTCCCCCCCCCCCTGTTTAGATAGTACTGATTGTAACTATGTACACCATCGTACGTATTTTGACGTAATGAAAAATTAGATAGAAATATTTGGTGCTGTTCACTTTACAGAGTCTGGACAAAAATACAGTTTTAAACCAAACTTATATATTCCTAGGCTTAGTATAACACATATATGTACTATAATAGGCCTTAGACTGCGTGTATTAGGCCTAGGATAGTTAGGTTAGGTTTTATTAGCAACATAAATACAAAATCTTTTCCAGTTTGTCCATATTCAATAGTACCAAAGTTGACTATCTAACTGTCCATTATGTCAATACGTGTACGGAGGTCCATATTGTTACTGTAAACACTGTCTAAACAGGAGGACGGCCGGGCTGGTGTTGCTTTACAACCGGCTTCCACAACACGACACAACCGTCCTCCACAACACGACACAACCGTCCTCCACAACACGACACAACCGTCCTCCACAACACGACACAACCGTCCTCCACAACACGACACAACCGTCCTCCACAACACACGACACACGCCCACAACCGTCCTCCACAACACACGACACAACCGTCCTCCACAACACACGACACACGCCCACAACCGTCCTCCACAACACACGACACAACCGTCCTCCACAACACACGACACACGCCCACAACCGTCCTCCACAACACACGACACAACCGTCCTCCACAACACACGACACAACCGTCCTCCACAACACACGACACAACCGTCCTCCACAACACACGACACAACCGTCCTCCACAACACACGACACAACCGTCCTCCACAACACACGACACAACCGTCCTCCACAACACACGACACAACCGTCCTCCACAACACACAACACACGCCCACAACACAGAACACAACACACAACACACGCCCACAACACAGAACACAACACACGCCCAAAACACAGGACACAACACACAACACACGCCCACAACACAGGACACAACACACAACACACGCCCACAACACAGGACACAACACACAACACACGCCCACAACACAGGACACAACACACAACACACGGCCACAACACAGGACACAACACACAACACACGCCCACAACACAGGACACAACACACAACACACGGCCACAACACAGGACACAACACACAACACACGCCCACAACACAGGACACAACACACAACACACGGCCACAACACAGGACACAACACACAACACACGCCCACAACACAGGACACAACACACAACACACGGCCACAACACAGGACACAACACACGCCCACAACACAGGACACAACACACAACACACGCCCACAACACAGGACACAACACACAACACACGGCCACAACACAGGACACAACACACGCCCACAACACAGAACACAACACACGGCCACAACACAGGACACAACACACAACACACGCCCAAAACACAGGACACAACACACAACACACGGCCACAACACAGGACACAACACACGCCCACAACACAGGACACAACACACGGCCACAACACAGGACACAACACACAACACAACACAGGACACAACACACAACACACGCCCACAACACAGGACACAACACACGCCCACAACACAGGACACAACACACAACACACGGCCACAACACAGGACACAACACACGCCCACAACACAGGACACAACACACAACACACGGCCACAACACAGGACACAACACACGCCCACAACACAGGACACAACACACAACACACGCCCACAACACAGGACACAACACACGCCCACAACACAGGACACAACACACAACACACGGCCACAACACAGGACACAACACACGCCCACAACACACGCCCACAACACAGGACACAACACACAACACACGCCCACAACACAGGACACAACACACAACACACGCCCACAACACACGCCCACAACACAGGACACAACACACAACACACGCCCACAACACAGGACACAACACACGGCCACAACACAGGACACAACACACGGCCACAACACAGGACACAACACACAACACACGCCCACAACACAGGACACAACACACAACACACGCCCACAACACAGGACACAACACACGCCCACAACACAGGACACAACACACAACACACGCCCACAACACAGGACACAACACACAACACACGCCCACAACACAGGACACAACACACGGCCACAACACAGGACACAACACACGCCCACAACACAGGACACAACACACAACACACGCCCACAACACAGAACACAACACACGCCCACAACACAGGACACAACACACAACACACGCCCACAACACAGAACACAACACACGCCCACAACACAGGACACAACACACAACACACGCCCACAACACACGCCCACAACACAGGACACAACACACGCCCACAACACAGGACACAACACACAACACACGCCCACAACACACGCCCACAACACAGGACACAACACACGCCCACAACACAGGACACAACACACGCCCACAACCGCCCCACCAAGATGGCCAGGTCACCGCCTGTGGGAGAGTGGCCGGTGTGGCCGCCTAAGCGTCCAGCCTCCGCCCACCTGATAGTTTCTTCATAAGTTACTGAGTATATCAGGTTGTGGTGGTGGTGGTGTGGGCGGATGGTGGTGGTGTGGGTGGTGGTGGTGATGATGGTGGTGGTGTGGGTGGTGGTGGTGGTGTGGGTGGTGGTGGTGGTGTGGGTGGTGGTGGTGGTGTGGGTGGTGGTGGTGGCGGCGACGGCGACGACGACGACGAGGACGACCCGCTGGGGTTGAAGGTCTTCCCACATGATTTTCAGCCAATTACCCCCGACCAGTAATATTTTTGAGGGTATGGTTAAGGCCGCCTCTTGTGCTCCTCCCACACAATGGTTGCCTCTAAACCTCTCACTCTGGCTCTCACTCTGGCTCTCACTCAGGCTCTCACTCAGGCTCTCACTCTGGCTCTCACTCAGGCTCTCACTCTGGCTCTCACTCTGGCTCTCACTCTGGCTCTCACTCTGGCTCTCACTCTGGCTCTCACTCAGGCTCTCACTCAGGCTCTCACTCTGGCTCTCACTCTGGCTCTCACTCTGGCTCTCACTCTGGCTCTCACTCTGGCTCTCACTCAGGCTCTCACTCAGGCTCTCACTCTGGCTCTCACTCTGGCTCTCACTCTGGCTCTCACTCAGGCTCTCACTCAGGCTCTCACTCAGGCTCTCACTCTGGCTCTCACTATGGCTCTCACTCAGGCTCTCACTCTGGCTCTCACTCTGGCTCTCACTCAGGCTCTCACTCTGGCTCTCAGGAGCGTCGCAGCACGAGTGACCTCCTGGATTTATAGGTGTATATCGCTGTTGTCTTAGGAATACCTCAGATGTGGCCTTACATTTTGACCAGGTCAAAGCTTACATGAAGCTTCCTGCGTATATAATGAATCTGTAAGTGCATTCTTTTGGTCTTTGAGGCAATTTGCAAATTTTTCTTCAAAGCTTCGTTTTTGGTCCGGCTGTGGACCTCCTCTTGCGGGTTCCCCAGGGTAGTGTCTGAAACAATTTGCTTGTCCTAGCTGCCCTGAACTATCTCCTTCCTCTCTTCCTTCTCAAGTTTTTCCGGCGGCGTTCTATGTGGGCGATTGCACTGTGCTGTCGCGGCACCAATTTCTCCCTATTTGAGCACCGTATCCAATAGATAGGATGTCGTCCAGGGCTGTCATTCACGGCTTTACTTAATCTACGTTGATTTTTTTATTACACTTTCGCTAAGAGACGCTTGTCACACACACACTGGTGGTGGTCTTATACACAGGGGCCACCTGTCCCGTGCCTAATATAGGTTATTTGACTTAACATTGGGTCCTTCATATCATTGTTAGATGATGAGGAACAAATGGACTTTGAGGTTATCAATTGTATATTTTAATTATATAAAATAATTTGATTATATAATATAAAATAATATATGTCTAACAAAAGAAAGAGGCGATCGATCTGTGAAATAAACTATACGTGTGATGTAAGAACTCAGTTTACTGTAAATTTGTTTCTAACCAACCATAAACACTCAAACATTAGGAATAAAACAGATGAACGTGAATGCTGCACGTGAACACCACGCCGCACTCATGAGTATGCCGCACAGGCATGGAACTCCCTACATTATGAAACACAAAACCAAAGGGGAAAAACAAAATCCAACACAATGAGGCACAGTGAGGTGAGGTGAGGTGAGGTGAGGTGAGGTGAGGTGAGGTGAGGTGAAGGGAATGAGCTACGAGGAAAGAACTTCACTGCCCCATGGGGGGGGGGGGAGAGAGAAGGAATAGATCAGATATCATAGCGACAAAGAAGATGCTGTCCGACACAGATGCATCTAACAGCCTGATTGACGAGATCTAGGCAAGTACACTTTGATGAGTAAACATGAGTGCCAGAGATAGTCAATTCTGCTGGTGACACTTGCAACAGTATCCAAAAAATTGACAATCAATATACGGAGTCCACCTGGAGGGCTCAGACAACCCATCTCTTTCTCAGTCTCTCATTAATATTTGGTTCTTCGTAACACTGCTTCTCATGGACCATGAAATTACTACAATGTGATATATCTAAGACATTCTCTGAGCCCATCGTGGTCCAGTCAGTGGTGCCTGTGTCTGAGTCGTTCAGGGAGGCGAGTTCAATCCCATTATACAGCTTCAATATTTTTCTCATTGTCTCATGGTTAATTAATTCCTCAATAGAGGCTTCCGAGGCGATTGCTTGATATTAGGCTCTTCAAGTTTGCCCTGGTTGGGAAGATGAGATCTTCCAAGACTCGCACTCTATGTAACCCAGAAAACTTGATTACATACAGCCTTCATCCGCACTGCTGTTGCTTTTCTGTTGATTCACATCACTGAGCGTCCGCTGTCATCTCAGGTGCTCGGTCCAGCAGTCCTGGAAACAAACATTCCAGCCGATGCTCAACTGTCAATAATCAGTCCACACAGCAGAGCCCTCATTAACACCCCCCTCCCCCCCCTGTCTGTTCCTTGTCCGTCTGTCCTCGTTTGCCCGTCTTGTCCCTGTCATCTGTTCGTGCCGTCACTTCCGTCTGGACGCCTCCACCCCTGGCACCAGTAGATCACACAACCCTCGATCACTGCCAATGTTGGGTAAATTCTGAGTTACTTAGCAGATATATCTACCTCTAGGGACTTGATAGATATATCTATCTGCAAAGACTGGATAGATAGATCCAGAGGCTAGGTCGGTGGTGTTAGAAAAGCAAACAGCACCACCACCGCCCATCACATATATCCAAATTGTCTGTCTTTAATACATTTACGTCACTTATTAAAGTTTACCTTAAAGTTTGCCAGCTAGAACTGCACATTTTCTTTACCGTCATATGTGCAGGGGTTCTATTGTTAAATGGAATATACTACAAAATATTCTGTTGTGTCGGGGGACAGGAAGCCAGAGTGTATTCATACACGTTAGGCTTATAACGAGGTCGCCCCTCCCCCCTCAAAGGCCGAATTACTAACCCCGCCAAGAATGCAACCCACAACAAACTAACTTCTCCGTAGCTACTTAATGCTAGGTGAACAAAGGCATTAGGTGAAAAGATATGTGCCCATCTATTTCTGTCCCACCCGGGATTCGAACCTGGAATATTATTGTGTAATATTCGGCAGTCACTTACAAGATTTTATAATTATTGAAGTGACAGTAAGCTTTGATTGTCAGGGTGTTCCGAGACATGCGCTGCAGTGTTGTGTAGTGTGTTCACATAGTTGTGTTTTGCGGGGGTTGAACTTTGCTCCTTTGGCCCGCTTCTCAACTGTCAATCAACTGTTTACTAACTACTTTTTTTTCTACACCACACACACACACACCAGGAAGCAGCCCGTGACAGCTGACTAACTCCCAGGTACCTATTTACTGCTAGGTAACAGGGGCGTTCAGGGTGAAAGAAACTTTGCCCATTTGTTTCTGCCTGGTGCGGGAATCGAACCCGCGCCACAGAATTACGAGCCCTGCGCGCTATCCACCAGGCTACCAGGCCCCCACCCTCAGTGTGGGTGAGGGACGGGGCAGAGTTGTCGGGTCTGTGCAAATGGAAAATTTGATCAGGTCACATATAATAATATTTATAGCATCTATATAATATATTTATATATATAAATATATATATATATATATATACATCTATATATATATATAATATATATAATAATATTTATATGTGTTGTTGAGGAAGTTGCAGTGACGCTGGGTGGTAGAGGGGGAGGGCCGGGTAGTATGGCAATATTATTATTTATTGTTATTACCTGTCTTATTAGTTCAGTTGTTTGTAATAATGTTAATTAACTGACACTTCTCTCAGTAACGGGTTCATGAGGAGAGACTGTGGTAAGTAGCTACGGGCTGGTGTAGTTACCTAAGTGTAGTTATCTAAGGATGAGAACTACACTCGCGGTGTCCCGTCTTCCCAGTACTCTTTGTCATATAACGCCTTGAGCGTGATTCACCTCGTGCACATGTATATGGGACGAGAGATCCAGATGGTCAGTGCTATCACAGGGACCGGACAGGGTCAAGTTTGGTCACGTGAGAGCGGAATTAGTCCTCCCGTCACCCGAGGTCTGGTGCCTGGCCGAGTGCCAGCTGCTGAAGACGATCGAACACTAGCGACATTAGGAGTCACCAAGGGAGTTACAGCCAGGTCCAGGAGAGGCCAGGGGGGTCCATCCCGACGGCTGAGAGGCCAGGGGGGTCCATCCCGACGGTTGAGAGGCCACTAGGGGGTTCTTCCCGACGGCTGAGAGGCCACTAGGGGGTCCATCCCGACGGCTGACAGGCCACCAGGGGGTCCATCCCGACGGCTGAGAGGCCACCAGGGGGTCCATCCCGACGGCTGAGAGGCCACTAGGGGGTCCATCCCGACGGCTGACAGGCCACCAGGGGGTCCATCCCGACGGCTGAGAGGCCACCAGGGGGTCCATCCCGACAGCTGACAGGCCACCAGGGGGTCCATCCCGACGGCTGAGAGGCCAGGGGGCACATCCCGACGGCTGAGAGGCCAGGGGGCACATCCCGACGGCTGAGAGGCCAGGGGGCACATCCCGACGGCTGAGAGGCCAGGGGGCACATCCCGACGGCTGTAGGTGACTCAGGCAGCGGTGAGGGAGCCGACCGCACCGATGATGAAGTTACCAGAGAGGACGACGACAGGGGCGAGAGTGCAGAGAGGTCGTGGAGAGCCCCGACGAGGACCTGCGACTAAGCCTAATGATGCACGTGGAGGAGTGGGGAGGAGCAGCAGTACAGGCGCCTGGGGTGATGGAAGAGCTGCGGGCCGCACTCCCTCCACCTGGAGGTATGAGCAAGGTGTGCTCAGTGAGTGAGCAAGCGGCTGTGAGGGACAGAGTGGAGGAGCCACTACTCGCTGTACATTACGCCAGCCGAGAAAATAGTGGTAGGGGTAAGAAGAACCACCGTGGCGAGGTGAGCCACAGTGAGGTAATTGGGCCCGACCACGATCCTAGGAAGGCGTTTACAGGGAAGCTTTCGTGGGGGAATGAAGATGTTCGTCGAGAGCAGTGGAATGGTTGGTATTGGAATGGCAGGAGTAAGAAGAAAGCAGGGAACAGGTACACTCAGGGTAGGCGCCAGCCTAGCCAGAGGGACACTAGGTCAACGCAAAAGCCTAGTGTGGAAGAGAGGAAGTTGCTGGATGAAGGACAGGTAACAAGTGTCGCTGTGAGGAAACAACACACTTACAGGAGGAGAGGAACCGGGAAGAGAGAAGACTGGCGAAGAGAAGAGCGTGAAAGAAAGCAAGGAGTACCTGTAGGACGCAGTAGGGGTGCAGGAGTACCTCAGAGTGCATAGCGTAATGGAGGCACTACATACACTGAGTTTTATAGAGATAACGAGTCCTGGGAACGTACTCGGGGACACGAAAGGAGGACCTCTTACGGGTGTTCTGGGAACGCCCACCTTACCCAGTCCCATGTAAGGTGGAGAAGTAATGTGAGTGACTGGCGAGGTGGTACGAGCCACGTCACTGACTGGAGGAGAGGCACGCCAGAAAGAGGAGGAGCAAGAACACCAGTTGCCCTCTCAAGTGCTCTTCATTAGATATGACTTATTTTAAGGGGAGGGATATGTGACGGTGTCCCACCCCTATATCTTTCCTGTCCCGGCATCAAGAGTCATATCTCTGTAACCTGCACGTTCTCTGATGCTCAGGGAACATTTTGATATATATGAAGATAGGGAGAGTTTGCCGATTTAGTTTGGTTTTTACAAGTGGCTTACGCCCTTTTGTGTTATAAGATGGCGCCGAGGCATTCCGCTTCCCGCCAAAGGAGCATGATGCCAGCCGTCTGTTGATTGGCCAGGTAGGGTCACGTGACGTAATTGACCAATGGCGAGGAGCCTTCGGGCGATGTGACGTCACAAGGCGGAGGACTGGGCGGCAGCGCCCCTGCGGGCTCAGTGCGTCACGGCCCGTTATTCAGACCGGTCACGCTCAAACAAGCTCCCGATTTGGAGGCTACGAAGCCCCAACCAGTGGACCCAAGCAACCGCTTTGATACCGCAGGCGTCGCTGGAGATCAACTGACTCCTGTAGGGTGCATAGATGCAAGGATTGGCTGGTGTTGGAGCGCCAAGAGCTCTATTACTGACAGTCTGCAGCTGAGGTGAACGTCGGGCGGGGTCGTGAGGACGCCCCTGCGGGCTACGTTCAAACACATCAGGCGGGCTGCTGCGGCTGGGCCAAGTTCACCGGAGTTTTGAGGAGGGGATGCTGGTCCGGATCGCAAGTTTTGTCCACAGTTCCAGCGAAGTGACGAAGAGGACGACGTGCACGGGGACCTATCTCTAATGCCTCAGGGAGAGGAGGAGGACCTGCCTGCAGAGTGTGGGCACGGCGAGGACGCGCATCTACGAACCGACTGAGGACCTTGTGTGTGGAACCTGATCAACGGAGTGTAATAACCCCCATTGTAATATCTCGCCTTGTATCTATCTCGACCGCGCACCCGCTACTACCACTGAGCTAACCGTGCAATCTCCGCTCTTTCTATGGTAATAACAGATGCTATCGATCATGTAAGATGTTAACACTCGGGCCGTCATACGAAGACGTAAACCAGTAAACAGAAGAGAAAGAGAGAGAGAGAGAGAGAGAGAGTGAGAGAGGAAGAGTGAGGCAAAGCGAGGGAGAGAGCGAGAGAGAGAGGAAGAGTGAGACAGAGCGAGAACGAGAGCAAGGGAGGGAGAACGAGAGCGAGTGAGGGCGAGGGAGAGTGAGACACTAGTGAGAGAGAGTGAGACAGAAAGATAGAGATAATCGTAGTCACAGCCTATCGTATGAGTTACCGAGTGACGCTGCCACCACCCTGAGTTAAAGGACAGGGGACCGGAGTGAGATTCGTAGGTCTTGCAGATGGAATAACCTACCAGGACAGGTGTAGGGGACAATTGAAACGGTACAAGGATCCTGGCCTGACACTCGAATAATCCTGACCACTTGGGAACTATAGTGTACACAAGAATAAGGCGGGACACACCCAATACTAATACCTCAACACGGAAAACGAACGGGGGGAGGAGTACGGGATAATTAAGAACACTAGGTCACTGGGGCAAAGGGGACGGTAGGCCCAATATCACTAAGGCAAGGAACCATTAATACACATTTAATAACACTTAATATCTGACTTTATTTGAAATAATTAAATAAGACACTCCCTAACTATATTCCCTACTAGAGGCCAAGAGTACTGAATGAGGTGCTTTAGTACAAGAGAGCCGTACTTACTCGTATGTTGTTCCACCGTTTCCGGGAGATGATGTTCCTTCCCCGAGTCCACACACACCTTCCTACTGGGCTGCGCCCACTCAACTGACTCTCCCCTGATCTGTTGCTCCTCAGCTGAACATGAGGGTTCTACCTTTGATGTTTAGGGGTTAATCCCTGAAGATTTTCATGACGGCATCAACTCTGACCTCTTTGTGATTCGATGACCGTTGACCTGACTCTATGGCTAACTTGTACAGAGGTGTAACTTTTACATTGTCTGCCGCCGCCTGTCTGGCGCCTGTGGGTTGTTCATCCTCCACGTGGCCTGTTCATGCTGTTATGATGTTCATGTATTATGTACTGCTCTCTTGTTACAGGAGGACCGAACGCCCAGACCGAGGACCTCGACGACCCATGTCAGAGGATAGGTCGGCTTCGTAGCAGAAAGAATTAAAGGTAGATAATTTCCCTCCCATTACCCCTCGAATAGGTGAGCTAGAATATCATTCATGTCGTGAGCATTGTCTTGGTTATCACTACCTGTGTGGTAGAGTTAGGTTAGGAGCCAGGTTACTCATATATATATATATATATATATATATATATATATATATATATATATATATATATATATATTATATATATATATATTATATATATATATATATATATATATATATATATATATATATATATATATATATATATATATATATGCACCAACACGCACCAACACGTACCAACACGCACCAACACGTACCAACACGCACCAACACGCACCAACACGTACCAACACGCACCAACACGCACCAACACGTACCAACACGCACCAACACGCACCAACACGCACCAACACGTACCAACACGCACCAACACGCACCAACACGTACCAACACGCACCAACACGTACCAACACGCACCAACACGCACCAACACGCACCAACACGTACCAGCACGCACCAACGCACACCAACACGCATCACCACGCACCAGCACGCACCAACACGCACCAACGCACACCAACACGCACCAACACGTACCAGCACGTACCAACACGCACCAACGCACACCAACACGCATCACCACGTACCAACACGCATCACCACGCACCAACACGTACCAACACGCACTAATACGCACCAACACGTACCAACACGCACCAACGCACACCAACACGCATCAACACGTACCAACACGCATCACCACGCACCAACACGTACCAACACGCACCAATACGTACAGCTCACCGAGCTCACCAGGGCAAAAGCGACGTTCATTGGAATTCTACCAACGTAAATGGGAATATAATCCGCTGATGGCCGGAAAAGTCCTTGAGAATGCAATATTTTCACAAATGAGGCCATTTGGCGGAACGCCGGACACAACAGTCCAATTACCTCACTTTACCCGTAAATATCTGTGTGTGTTACATGACCATGGTTGAAGTGCTCAACACCACTGGCGGCGTTAGTCATCAGAGTTCCAGAGTATCACAGACAGTAATAAATATAGAAGAGTCCCCGATAATTGATTAATGAAGGAACCCGGGGATAACGTATAGTATCGTGCATCGTGCACCCACTCCCCGGTGTTGCCACCACTCATCAACTATCAAACCTTTTTATATTTTGTCTGTGATAAATTGAACTGATTTGGTACGCATCAACAGGTAACGCCAGACACAGCCAGCCGACTGATTGGCTACACTGTGTATGTTTATATTATATAGAACAATCGCACCAATTTTTATATTTAATTTGCAATAATCCAATACTTATAATACCTGATTCCTTGTAAGGTCATCAGTTATCACTGGAAACAATAGCGATGCGATTTTGTTTGATTTAGCGGCTTCGGAGAGGCATTAACGAGCTTCAGGTTCGCCTGTCGATAGCTATGCAAATATAATGTAAAATATGTCATTTGGCAACGCATTTGTTTATCCCGACCAGCTGACTCGCCAAGCGCGGGAAAAACTGAACCCCAGGGTGACGGGTGAGGCTGGCAGAGGCAGACCCCAGGGTGACGGGTGAGGCTGGCAGGGGCAGACCCCAGGGTGACGGGGGAAGCTGGCAGGGGCAGACCCCAGGGTGACGGGTGAGGCTGGCAGGGGCAGACCCCAGGGTGACGGGGGAGGCTGGCAGGGGCAGACCCCAGGGTGACGGGGTAGGCTGGCAGGGGCAGACCCCAGGGTGACAGGGGAGGCTGGCAGGGGCAGACCCCAGGGTAACGGGGTAGGCTGGCAGGGGCAGACCCCAGGGTGACGGGGGAGGCTGGCAGGGGCAGACCCCAGGGTGACGGGTGAGGCTGGCAGGGGCAGACCCCAGGGTGACGGGTGAGGCTGGCAGGGGCAGACCCCAGGGTGACGGGGGAGGCTGGCAGGGGCAGACCCCAGGGTGACGGGGTAGGCTGGCAGGGGCGTTAAACAAAGAGGTAGTCTTCCTATCAGTATGTGCAGGGTGCATGGAGATTGGCCCTGGCACTATTGTCTTGGGCGGTATATGTACTGGCATATACTTGTGTACTGTACATATTCTAGTACTAAGTATTCTAATACTAAGTATTCTGTAAACTTACGGTTCTGTTGCAGAGTTTTCATGTCAATTGTTTTTATATTTTTACCACGTTTTATAATTTGTATAACTCATAAGATTGGCTGTTGGTCATGCGGTGCCCAGCTGATGTTTGGAGTATGTCCCACTTAAGTATAATGTTACCTCTTATTTATAATTACTTAGATTTAAATGTTAGAGTAGGAATATTATATATTTTTATCATGATTGTTGGTTATTTTTTTGTATGTTTTGTTCTTCAAACCTTCTGAGGAAGACTTGCTAGGCTGCCTTGTGTGCAGACAAGATATGTCATTGTTTCATAGTATTCTTTGTCATCATGTATTGTAGCTCAGGGTTGCATTATGTAGGAGTGCGTTATTACTTGTATTTTAACATTATATTTTTTTTAGTTACTTGTATTTTTTTTTGTTCCATTAGGATTTTTTTTTTTTTTTACTTTTATATGTCATGCTAATTTAAGGCGATTTTGTTTTGGACTTCCAGCCTTCGGGGGGAAGCCTTGCTGGACTGCTGTGTGCAGTCGGGACTTGTCTTTTTTTTCATTAATATACTTTATTATCATATTATGATCCTCGGAGTTGTATCATGTATGAGGGGATCATTACTTGTATGTTTGCCAATATTTTTTTTTGTACTTTTGTTTCTTTCATTGTACATTTGGGTGTTGTTCTTACTGAAGTGTAACTGTATAATGCACTTTGCATCGTGTTAATTTAGTTTACTTTTATCAATATGTCACTGGCATTTTTTTTTCTTTTAGGGTGTAGATATGGTATAATGGATGCGTTAGGATAAGACAAAATCAGGCTTAACTTAGATACACCCAATTGTTGTCTTAATTCCTGGGAGAGGGAGTATTGTAACGCCCAGAGAGTACACCCATGACTCACCATGAGAACGGCCTGGTAAGGTCAGCCTGTGACCTCAGCTTCAGCTAGAGTTAATTGAAATATTTTCTGGCTCCTCCCTAGTCAGCTTGTTCCTGTTTATGAATAATCCTGATGGTCTTGGCAAACAACTTAATGGTACATCTTGAGTACTTTTTTGCACACTACGGGAAGCTGACACCTTAATATGCTGACGAACTATTTAGGTGTACAAAACACCTTTTCCCGTGTAGGCTGAATCAGCTAGGAATAGGACCACACCAGGCATTCCCACAAGAGTGTAAAATGCCCCCCCCCCCTGATTTGGTTGTATATATACCCCTGTATGATAGTTAGGATATAGAGCGCTGGATACCAGGGTCGCGAGCTGGTGTGTGAGACATCACACAGCCAGGGAGAGACAGAGTAAATCCACCAGATTGAGAGGCAGAGAGTGGTCTTAAGGTAATGTGTGTGATCTTTGATACGTTTCCATGTGTGAATTACTTTAACAATTGCCAGTAGCGCCAGTGTCAGAGTAGGGATTTATAGTGGTGAATATCATAATTTGTTCTCAATAAACTCATGTTAAGCTTTCCGTCTGTGTCAATTATTGGATCCTCTTATCCTCTGGATATCCGTAATTACTGACAGTTAAAGAAAGAGAACTCTTCAAGTCTAGCAATGTTTCTTGCCTCATTACTTGATATAGTTAATGGACAAGGCAGATGGTGGCAGCGTAGTTAATCCTGTGTAGCATTTCCTTGGAAGGGTACCTTTGGTTCTGGTGTAACCATCAGTGGTACATCATATATCAGTTCATATTACGTTAAATATAAATACAGTGTTCAATAACAAAGTGTCACCAAGTGCAACCAGTAGGAAGTGTTACTCAGTATATATATTAGTATTCCTCAGGCTACTCTCTACTCTCACTTACCCTCTCCTCCTGCTCCTTCCTACCCCTCCACAATATTCTCCTGTCTCCTCCTACCACCTCCTCGCCTTATCCTACCAACCCCTTCCCGTGCGCCCCTCGTTTTCTGTTGCCCACAGACGATTTTCCCCTCCCTGTCCACGTTTTCTAAATCTTTCCTTTCCTCCATTCCTCCATCCCTTATTCCTATCTTCCTTCCTCTATTTTACTTCTCACCACCAATATTTCTGTGTACAACTTTAGTAGTGTTACAATAGTAGTGGTACATTATAGTGGTGTCACAGGTGGACCCTCCTTGTTGAAGGACCATCTTATAGGGTGAGTGGAAATATTGTTATACCAGTGTTCCCTGAACATGTGTCCCTGGCTAATACTCTCCGTGAGGCTCATGCCTCTGACGTGGCTGTCTGGCCTTCCTCTCCTCCAGCAGCTGGTCTTCTGCCACCCCCCCCCCCCCACACACACACACATTGCAACCCGTTCTCGCAAATTTAATAAGTCAATATTGACTTATTAGTTGCGTGCATAGGTGACATACTAAACATAATAGTTTCCCTTGAAAAGCTTCATAGAAAACACCGACCTTACCTAACCTACTTAGTATGTTAAAATAAGCATCTTATAGCTTCGTAATTACAATTGTTACTTAACCTATTATAGGTATAGGTTAGGTAATAATTGTAATTACGAAGCATTAAGATGTTTATCTTAACATACTAAGTAGGTTAGGCGAGGTCGGTGTTTTCTATGAAGCTTTTCAAGGGAAACTATTATGTTAAGTATGTCACCTATGCACATATTTAATAAGTCAATATTGACTTATTTAATTTGCGAGAACGGGTTGCACATATATATGAGTGTACGCGTGCGTGCAGACGTGCGGGAGTGGGACATATACATGTAGTAGCTATGATAAAGGAAATTGGGTTATGAGTTAATTCCCTTGCCAACCGAGGAGTAGAAAGGCAGGGTCCAAGAGCTGACACCGCGTCCTGCAGACACAAATATTATATACACACACATGTGCGCGCACAAATACCAAATACGCACACGCTCAATCGCTCTCTCTCTCTCTCTCTCTCTCTCTCTCTCTCTCTCTCTCTCTCTCTCTCTCTCTCTCTCTCTCTCTCTCTCTCTCCCCTCCCCTCTCTCTCTCTCTCTCTCTCTCTCTCTCTCTCTCTCTCTCTCTCTCTCTCTCTCTCTCTCTCTCTCTCTCTCTCTCTCTCTCTCTCTCTCTCTCTCTCTCTCTCTCTCTCTCTCTGTGGTGTGTAATAGGCCACAGGAAACAGGAAACTACCAGAAAGTTGGGAGTGAGCCAGTTTAAGAGACAGTAAACTACAGGCCAGTGTAGCCAACTTACGCACCATGTAAGGTGATGGTAAGACCGTCAGCAATAGACTAGTTCCGCATCAGGAGACAACAGGTCTCATATCCCACCACCAACTGTCCTCTAAATGACTTACACAGATTACACAGGAAGCCAAGTTAAGGGATTGGCAGTGTGATTTTGTGCCACACTGGCACCCGATGCTCAGAGTGATGCCTCCCTCCCTGACGGCTGAGTGGACACCGCACAGGATTCATTGTCTTAACTTTCCGTGTTCGATCCCCGGCGTTGGCGAAAAGAAATGGGCAGAGTTTCTTTCATCCTGATACCCCTGTTACATAGCATGAAATAGGTACCTGGGAGTTAGACAGCTGCTACGGGTTGCTTCCTGGGGGGGGGGGAGGGGAAGTGTAACAAAAGGAGGCCTGGTCGAGGACCGGGCCGGGGGGACGCTAAGCCCCGAAATCATCTCAAGATAACCTCCCTCTCTCCCTCGGTCCCGGCGGGGCAGCATCAGCTTTCAATAAGATCGGCGGGGCGGGGGATCGCCATCAGCCTTTGAGTTTTTATCAATATTGTGTATTTTGGTGAGAAGGTCGCCGGTGGGAGCCCCAGCGGCCGCCCACTCCAATACTGACACCCCCCCCCCCCCCCCCGGGGGAAATGTTTCCAGCAGGGGGTCTTACTGAGGTCACGAGTTACGTTGGTGAAGGGTTTAACGTTATAAACTCTGGAGACTGGTTTAACATTACAAGTTATACTGGAGACTGGTTTAACATTACAAGTTATACTGGGGACTGGTTTAACGGGATCCCAATTAACCCTGGTGGATGGTTTAACGAGGTCCCAAGCAACGCTGGTGGATGGTTTAACGAGGTGCCAAGCTACGCTGGTGAGCGGTTTAACGAGGTGCCAAGCTACGCTGGTGAGCGGTTTAACGAGGTGCCAAGCTACGCTGGTGAGCGGTTTAACGAGGTGCCAAGCTACGCTGGTGAGCGGTTTAACGAGGTCCCAAGTAGTAGTACGCCGTATGAGTGATTGAGATTTTTCTGGCCAATCACTCATGTAACATGGGGGGGGGGTCCCGGTAAAATTTCCCCATTTCCCGATTTGGACTTAAAGGTTTCTTATGGGGAAAAATGTGGCTGGGGTGACCACACCACCACCCACCTCACCAGGGGTGACCACATCCCCACCCACCTCACCAGGGGTGACCACACCACCACCCACCTCACCAGGGGTGACCACACCACCAGCCACCTCACCAGGGGTGACCACACCACCAGCCACCTCACCAGGGGTGACCACACCACCAGCCACCTCACCAGGGGTGACCACACCACCACCCACCTCACCAGGGGTGACCACACCACCAGCCACCTCACCAGGGGTGACCACACCACCAGCCACCTCACCAGGGGTGACCACACCACCACCCACCTCACCAGGGGTGACCACACCACCACCCACCTCACCAGGGGTGACCACACCACCACCCACCTCACCAGGGGTGACCACACCACCACCCACCTCACCAGGGGTGACCACACACACACAATTACAAGAGTTGACCGCCCGTGTAACTGGCCTCCAGTTTAACAGTCTGGAAATGTACCTTTTTCCAGCACATTTCGAGATTTGTGGCGACTGTGTTATTGTGTCCCGAGGAAGGTGGTGGAGGAGCTCGTGGTACTTGTATGCCTGTCACTACTTACTTATGAGTACTCACCTATCAATACTTACTTATGAGTACTTACCTACCACCACTTACCAATGAGTACTTGCCTATCAATACTTACCTGTCGGTATATATACCTACTAGTACTTACCTATCAGTTGTCACGTCGTTCCCGCTTTGCTACATAGCCAGAGGGACCCGACTTCAGGCAGGGAGGGCCCCCACTCGCCGGTGGGCCCCCAAGGCACCACATAGTACGGGGGAGATTCACACCACCTCCATCTACGGGGCCCGTATGGCGCCCAGACGTCACCTCGGGGCGTAGCAGCGCCCTGATAACACGCCATATAATGGGGGTACTGACCACTCCACCCTGTGACTGGCTGGAAATCGTCTCCTGGACTCAAACGGAACATTAATGCTGTTGACGCATGTCGATGGAATCAACAGATGGAATCAATATAGAATTAATAACCTACACTGCTTCCAGAGTGTGCAGTCAGATCTAGTTCAGTCAAACAACCATCAGAGGCAGAGTGGAGTAAGGAAATTATTGCTCATATAAACACATTTACTTAATAATTAAATGAGAAACAAGAATAAATATTGAGAAAGCCTCGCTAAATATAAGTTTATTCCCAAGGCCAGAGCTGTGTCAATAGGCTGCTACACCACCTCAACTCCTTGAGAACTATGCTATATAAATACACTGCCCATAGACAATGCTACTCTTCTCAAATAATGCATTAAGTTCCTTAGTCAATAATAACACAGGCTAAGAAATGCTTAAACATAAACTCGTGAGCAAACATGAGCCTTACACCCACATATAATCAGAAATCCTAGTCTCTTATGCCGTTCTCTCTGTACTGCATAATTAAATGTATATATATTAAGCAAGTACTTTCACTTTATTTGCCTCACACACACTCTCAGCTGTTAGAGTTTACCTCGAGCAAATACAAAGTATTGAAGATGGGTGTAGGGAGCAGGCGACCGGATACACGGTACCATTTGAGAGATGAAATCCTACAAGAATCTGGGAGAGAAAGATATACAGAGGATATCACGCCTGACCTGTCCTCTGAAGCGCACGTCGAAAGGACATCATCAGAAGCATATGTTAGGTTGGCCAGCATAAGAACTGCCTTTAGAAACTTGTGTAAGGAATCATTTAATTAGGACCTTGTATACCACATATGTCAGACCCACCCCACATATGTGCAGATTTGTATGTGTGTGTGTGTGTGTGTGTGTGTGTGTGTGTGTGTGTGTGTGTGTGTGTGTATTTTATTTACTATTTGTTTCTGCAGAATCGAGCTATTAGCTCTTGGACCCCGCCTTTCTAACCAACATATTTTTTCTCTATTATGTATACTACATATATTTCTCTCTTAACACACACACACACACACACACACACACACACACACACACACACACACACACACACACACACACACACACACACACACACACACACACACACACACACATCCCAAGGAAGCAGTCCGCAGCAGCTGTCTAACTCCCAGGTACCTATGTACTGCTAGATGAACAGGAGCATCTGGGAGAAAGAACTTCTACCCATTTGTTTCCACCTCCGCTGGGGATCGAACCCGGGCCCTTAGGACTACGAACCCAGGGCGCTGTCCACTCAGCCGCGAGGCGTGTGTGTATGTGTGTCTGTTAGTGAGAAATATACGTAGTAGACATAATAGAGGAAAAAATAGATTGATTAGAAAGGCGAGGTCCAAGAGCTATTAGCTCGATTCTGTAGGCGCAAATAGTAAATATAAACAAATAGTTACACACACACACACAGTGTGGGTGGGACACACAGTGTCCCTAACCTGCATACCGTGCAAGCTGATGGAGAAGATTGTGCGAAGAAAGCTAGTGGAACATCTGGAGCAAAAGAACTTTGTAACACAGCTTCAACATGGGTTCAGGGATGGCAAGTCCTGCCTCACAGGGCTAATTGAATTCTACGACCAGGCAACAAAAATCAGGCAAGAAAGAGAAGGGTGGGCAGGCTGCATATTTTTGGATTGTCAAAAAGCCGTTGATACAGTACCACACAAGAGGCCAGTGAAAAATCTGGAGATGCAGGCTGGAGTGAAAGGGAAGGTACTCCATTGGATAAGGGAGTACCTAAGCAACAGGAGACAACGAGTCACTGTGAGGGGTGAGGTCTCGGATTGGTGTGACGTCACAAGTGGAGTCCCGTAGGGGTCAGTCCTTGGACCAATACTGTTTCTGATATATGTAAATGATCTCCCAGAGGGTATAGAATCGTTTCTCTCAATGTTTGCTGATGATGCAAAAAATTATGACTAGGATTGAAACAGAGGATGATAGTAGGAGACTACAGGACGACCGAGACAGACTGAATGAATAGTCCAACAAATGGCTGCTAAAGTTTAACCCGAGTGAATGCAAAGTAATGAAACTAGGCGGTGGAAACAGGAGGCCAGACACAAGATACAGAATAGGAGATGAAGTACTTAATGAAACGGAGAGAGAGAAAGATCTAGGAATTGAAATCACACCAAACCTGTCTCCTGAAGCCCACATAAAAAGAATTACGTCTGCGGTATATGCGAGGCTGGCTAACATCAGAACAAGCTTTAGGAACCTGTGTAAGGAATCGTTTAGAATCTTGTACACCACATACGTAAGACCAATCCTGGAGTATGCGGCCCCAGCATGGAGCCCATACATTGTCAAGCACAAGATGAAGCTGGAAAAAGTTCAGAGGTATGCCACTTGACTGGTCCCAGAACTAAGAGGCATGAGTTACGAGGAAAGGCTGCGGGAAATGCACCTTACGACACTGGAAGACAGAAGAGTGAGGGAAGACATGATCACTACCTACAAAATCCTCAGAGGAATTGACAGGATAGAAAAGGATAAACTATTCAACACTGGCGGTACGCGAACAATGGGACACAGGTAGAAACTGAGTACCCAAATGAGCCACAGGGACGTTAGAAAGAACTTTTTCAGTGTCACAGTAGTTAACGGATGGAATGCATTAGGCAGTGATGTCGTGGAGGCTGACTCTATACACAGTTTCAAATGTAGATATGATAGAACCCAGTAGGCCCAGGAATCTGTACACCAGTTGATTGACAGTTGAGAGGCGGGATCAAAGAGCCAGAGCTCAACCCCCACAAGCACAAATAGGTGAGTACACACACACATACACACATTTGGTTTGACAAATGGTCTCACACACACACACAATTTGGTTTGACATTCCATTTGGTTGACAAATGGAATGCATTAGGAAGTGATGTTATGGAGGCTGACTCCATACACAGTTTCAAGTGTAGATACGATAGAGCCCAATAGGCTCAGGAACCTGTACACCTGTTGATTGACAGTTGAGAGGCGGGACCAAAGAGCCAGAGCTCAACCCCCACAAGCACAATTAGGTGAGTACACACACACGCGCACACACACGTGTGTGTGTGTGTGGAGATAAGAAGCCTGAAGGAGACTCCTCCCCCAATAGACACAGACCATCCCTCAGGGAGACGGTGATGCTACTGTCGAGGGGACTTCTACAAAACAACCACCATTTGCAGAATTGTTTAAAGAGAGTCCTGAAGCTAGGTCTGCAGTTAGTGAAGTTGCCATGGAAGTGGCTTCTTCTCAGGAAGCAGCTAGATGTACTAGCCAGCTGATAGAGCGAAAACGAGCAGTAGTAATACTAGGCATTAGGGAGCAAACAGGGACCAGTCCAGTGGAAAGGAGAGACAAGGACAAATATGAAGTTAATAAGATCCTTAAAGGGGTAAAGATGGAGAGGGCTAACCAAAATATTGAAAAGGTTTTCAGGATCGGACGGTACAACAAAGACAGAGACCGAGCGATAAAGATGGTATTCATGAGTGAGAGAACAAAAGAAGACTTGTTAGCAAGGAAGAGCGAACAAGCAAATGTATAGAAGTTCACTCATTCGTTCTTAAAGATTTCTTATGGGAGAAATTCATTTTTTTCAGTTTTAGTTTTATGAAGATATTTCAGAGTACATATTATCATAGAAGCTTAAGACCAAAAATATTTCAAAGACCATTTTCAGAGAATATTGTCATAGAAGTTTTGTTAAGAAAAATAGACATCTTAGCTGCTGACTTTTAGTTTTTATATCCATTTACGGCTGTTTCATAAGTAAAACACTAAAATTAGCTAAAGACCAGCTAACAACCGAATTTGTTCAGAGTCTAGTTAAAGACCTAAATTGTTTCAAAGACCAGTTAAAGACTGAAAATTAATCAAGAGTCCATTTGAAGACCAAAATTAATCAGAGTTCAGTTAAAGACCGAAATATGACAGAGTCCAATTTGAGACCAAAATTTGTCAGAGACTAGTAAAAGACCATAAATATGTTAAGAGTCCATTTAAGACCAAAATAATTTCAGTGACCAGTTTATTCCCAAAATTTGAAAAAGTCCAAATTTCGGTCTTCAACTGGACTCTGATTAATTATCGGTCTTTAACTGGTCTTTGAAACAATTTAGGTCTTTAACTGGACTCTGGAGAAATTAGGTCTTTAACTGGTCTCTGACTAATTTTGGTCTTTTACTGATGAAACAGTTGTAAATTGGTATAAAAACTAATACTCCATACACAGTTTCCAGTGTAGATCGATATGATAGAGCCCAGTAGGCTCAGGAACCTGTACACCTGTTGATTGACAGTTGAGAGGCGAGACCAAAGAGCCATTCGTTACTAAAGGTTTCTTATAGCAAATGTACTGCAAAAAAGTATTCCTGCAGAGGGATATGACAAGGGACGAGTGAATGAGGGCAGCAGCCGCGAGGAGGGATCGCAGGGAGAAAGAAAGGAATCAGGGAGCCACAACCCGGAGCCCTACAATCCCAGAGGGGAGCGGGGACTCCTCTACAAGCAGCTCAACAGACACAGTGAGAGAAGCACCACCCCCATCCTCCACCCAATAGATGCCCTACCTGACCCAACCCCTGGAGCCCACCTTGGGCACCCTCCCCCCACTCTTCTCCTCCCCTCCTCCTCTTTTCCAACCCTAATCCCTCATGCCCTCCTTTCTACCTCGTCCCCATAAACCCTCCAATATCCCACACCCACCTGAGCCCCACCCTTCTCCCCCACTCTTCTAAGCCCTCCCTTCTTCCTCATCCCTCTCAGCACTCCCTTTCCCCCAACCTCCCCCCCCCCAAGCCCTCCTTCCTTTTATGCCCCCCATTCCCCCCAATCCCTCTAAGCCCTCCCTCCTCCCATATCCCCCCCCTAAACCTCCTCTTCTTCCACACTCCCCAAAGGCAAATCGGGCCTTGCATAGTAGGCTGAGAAGTGCGTTCTGGCTACTAGGTACGACACACACACACACACATATATATATATATATATATATATATATATATATATATATATATATATATATATATATATATATATATACACATACACCAGGCCACGCGTTCCCAGCAACCTCCACCCCCCCTGCCCCCCCCCCGTCCTCTCCACCATTACCCCCGCCCCGGTCCCCCCGTCCTCCCCACCATCCCCCACTCCCCCGCCCCCCTCATTACCTCCTTCCCCATCCTCTCATCCTGTCATTTCATATTATTAGAAGGAGACGTAGAGGCATAGAGGAGAGGCAAGGAAGGGAGGGTGTGAGTCAGGGGAAAGCTTCCTACACCACACAGATAACACTTGACTTTCAATTTCCTGTATGATGACACGGCTGCTCTCCCCAGTGTTCCAGCCCGCCTGACCTTTGTCGATCCTACCTTTTAACTTCCCTCCTGCATTTACCACCATATATATATATATATATATATATATATATATATATATATATATATATATATATATATATATATATATATATATATATATATATATGTCGTACCTAGTAGCCAGAACGCACTTCTCAGCCTACTATGCAAGGCCCAATTTGCCTAATAAGCCAAGTTTTCATGAAACTTTATGATCGCCGCTTTAACGATCTTTTCTTATAATTATTATTATTATTATTATTATTATTATTATTATTATTATTATTATTATTATTATTATTATTATTATTATTACTAGCTGTACCCGGCCACGCGTTGCTGTGGCTCAGCAAAGCCACCTTACATGGGCGTTGCTGAACAACAGCACCCTCCCATGTCCCCCTGTCCTTCCCACCATTCGCCCCCCTCCCCAATCCCCCATCTCCTCGTCCATCCCACCATCCCCCATGCTACCATCCCCTCGTCCTCCCTACCATTCTCCACTCCCTCGTTCGATGCGTTCCCAAATGATCTGATGTTACCAACACTTAAAAATAAGAAGAACAGTAAAAAAAACGAAATAAAAAATGAAAAAATATAAAATGAGCTATACTCACGAAATGAACGGTATGGTAAACAACACAGCTCAATTCCAACACAATGTCACACAAAATAATTAAATCAAAATGAAATAAATCAAAATCTATGAAAATTCAATTTATCAATGCAATCGGAAACATTGAAGTGGAATCGTGACATATTTAGTACAGCGTATGTTGCTTTTAATATACAACAAATGGTGCTGTTTTTCCAAAAAGCATGTTTTTACCTGTCACAGGTGTGGCATGTATATAGTAGGTATATTAAGACATGCACATATTCCAATGCAATGTTGTGTCAAAATTTCAAAGCAATCGGCAAAGGGATTTCGGAGATTTCCCTCACGTGAAAACTCACATGAAAAACACAGTTTAAAAAAAGACATGTTTTTTACCTGTCACAGGCGTGACATCTATAAAGTAGGCATATAAAAACACGCTCGTATGCAAATGGAACTTTGTGTAAAAATGTCAAAGTAATCGGTGAATCGGTGAAGATCTTTCAGAGATTACCGATTTTGAACAACCTTGAGGTGCTTACGGGGCTTAGCGTCCCCGCGGCCCGGTCGTCGACCAGGCCTCCTGACAAACGAACATTTACATTTTTATTTATATAAAATATTATTATAACAAATAGGAAATGAAATATCTAATAAGACGATGTAATAATTTGAACAAATAAATCCAAAATGAATAATGTACGCCTACAAGTTGCAAGAATATTAATTAAAAAATACATCAAAATTTAATTTGTTCAATATTAATTTAATAGGAGTTTGCTGTAAAAGCTTCGTTGATATAAAAGGTACTGAAAATGGATGAGCATTATAATTAATGTGGGCCATCCTGCAGGAGAGAGAGAGAGAGAGAGAGAGAGAGAGAGAGAGAGAGAGAGAGAGAGAGAGAGAGAGAGAGAGAGAGACAGAGAGAGAGAGAGAGAGAGAGAGAGAGAGAGAGAGAGCTCGTACCTTTGATGATAATTGTTTAGCATTAAAGCAAATTCATTTCTAATTGAAGCAAATGATAAGCTCATCAAATAAATGAGTTTCTAATGTCAGGCTTCAGATGAGATGATGTAGGATAACAGCTCTTGCTTGCAGTTTCATTAAGAACCTCAGTACTAGTAGTGTACTAGCACTAGTAGTGAACTTGCACTTGTGGTGAACTAGTAGTACTAGTCTTTGTCTTAACAGATGACACTAGACTTGATCTTCTGTAGTCTTCTGTAACAGACAAATAATAATTGATCTTTAACCTTATTTTTAAGTGGTGTTTCGCTGACCTTTACATATGTAGAACACTGACCCTTGACCTTCAGATTGTAGAAACACTCATTATCTTCGTGGTATTTACGAAGTACAGAAAAGCGAGGGAACAGTAGTGAACTAGATGGAATAGAACGACACGAAGAACATAAAGAGAATAAAACTGTAAGAAAACAACAGGAGATATAAGGGAAGTAAAGGGTATAAGTGAGAATAGTAGGACACAGGGAAGAACGGAAATAGCAGTTGGGTCAGGAGGAGAATTAGAAAGCAGGAGGGAATTGCAGACACACAGTCGGACAGACTGAGAAGAGAATAAGATTGCCCCGGCGGCCAGAGGAGAGCAAAGGGGCTTGAAATGAGAGATAAGAGGGGAGAGATAAGAGAGACGTGGTGGAAATATGAAACATGGAGTGAGGAAGGGGGAATGAGGGTAAGAGAGGGGCAGAAGGAGAACTGAGCAGAACAGTGAAGGAGAACAAGGGTAAGAGGGTGGATTTCAAAGGGAAACTGCGGAAAAGGGGACGTGGAAAGGTTTTAAGGAGATATTCGGACCCCATGTTTCCCCATGCCTTGCATCCTGGAATCTTTATCACATGCCACCAGGTTGGTTTCTCTCTCCACGGACACCAGCCAAAACCTGCTTGATACCTGCTCGATGGGGTTCTGGGAGTTCTTCAACTTCTCAAGCCCGGTCCGAGGCCAGGCTTGACTTATGAGAGCTTGGTCCACCAGGCTGTTGCTTGGAGTGACCCGCAGGCCCAAATATCCACCACAGCCTGGCTGGTCCGGCACTTCTTGAAGAAAACTATCTAGTTTTCTCTTGAAGATGTCCACGGTTGTTCCGGCAATATTTCTTATACTCGCTGGGAGGACGTTGAACAACCGTGGACCTCTGATGTTTATACAGTGTTCTCTGATTGTGCCTATGGCATCCCTGCTCGTCACTGGTTCTATTCTGCATTTTCTTCCATATCGTTCACTCCAGTACGTTGTTATTTTACTGTGTAGATTAGGAACCTGGCCCTCCAGTATTTTTCATGTGTATATTATTTGATATCTCTCTCGTCTCCTTTCTAGAGAGTACATTTGGAAAGCTTTGAGACATTCCCAATAATTTAGGTCCTTTATCTCGTCTATGCGTGCCGTATATGTTCTCTGTATTCCCTCTATTTCAGCAATCTCTCCTGCTCTGAAGGGGGAAGTGAGTACTGAGCAGTACTCAAGACGGGACAACACAAGTGATTTGAAGAGTACAACCATTGTGATGGGATCCCTGGATTTGAAAGTTCTCGTAATCCATCCGATCATTTTTCCGGTTGACGCAATATTTGCTTGGTTATGCTCCCTAAACGTTAGGTCGTCAGACATCATTATTCCCAAATCCTGTACATGCTATTTACCTACTATGGGCAGATCTGATTGTGTTTTGTACCCTGTATTATATTTAAGGTTCTCATTTTTACCGAACCTGAGTACCTGAAATTTATCACTGTTAAATATCATGTTATTATCTGCTACCCAGTCGAAAATTTTACTAATAGCTGCTTGTAGTTTTTTAATTTATTCAACATAGGTAATTTTGATGAGGATTTTTTTTTGTCATCTGCAAAGGATGATACGAAGCTGTGACTTTTATTTGAGTCCATATCTGATATGAAAATAAGGAAAAGCAGCGGTGCAAGGACTGTACCCTGAGGTAAAGAGCTTTTAACTGCGCTTGGACTCGATTTTATATGGTTGACTGTTACTCTTTGTGTTCTGTTCGACAGAAAACTGAGTATCCAGCGTCCTACTTTACCAGTTATTCCCATTAACCTCATTTTGTATACTATCACTCCATGGTCACATTTATCGAATGTCTTGCGAAGTCCGTGTACACCATATCTGCATTCTGCGTTTCTTCTAATGCCTCAGTGATTTTGTCGTAATGGTCAAGTAGCTGTGAGAGGCACGATCTTCACTCTGTAAATCCATGTTGGCCTGGGTTGTGGAGGTCTT